>NW_027185665.1:10102278-10142787 GCF_028583685.1 Petaurus breviceps papuanus | reverse complement strand
AGAGAGAGAGAGAGAGAGAGAGAGAGAGAGAGAGAGAGATGTCTCAGCTACTCTGATAGTTTTAGAAATGCAGCCTGTTGTGGCTACATAACCAATGTCAAGAAGCTGCTCCTGCCCATGTGGAAGGGGAACCACAGGATGTCTTCTCCCAGAAGGAGGTCCCACAGAAGTATGTCCACCATTAGGTGATCTACACTCTGCAAAGCCCGGTTGTATCAGCAAAGCTCAAGAACTTTTTCCAGGGGTCTGTTTGTGATTACCGCCTCCCCCCCCCCCAAATAAGACCAGGTTTGATGGACATAGCATAAAGCCAGGTCTGTTTTGCATGGAATCCCTATTTCTTATTATGCAGCATAGCTGGTGGAACAGTGCATAGAATGGCAGGCCTAGAGTCAGAAAGACCTGAGTTCAAATCTGGTCACAGGCATTAACTGTGCAAGTCACTTAACCTCATTTGAAAAATGGGGATAACAATATTCCCTACCTAGCAGGGTTATTATAAGGATCAAATGAGATCACAATAATAAAGCATTTAGCACAGTTTCTGGCACATAGTGCTATATAAATATTAGCTATTATTATTACGCATTCTCTTGAAAAGTATCTGTCACTATGACACAGAATTGTAGTGTCCATTCATTCATTCATTGAACATTTCAAACACATGCTAAAATTCTAGTCCCGTTTCTAGTTCTCTCACAACTTTTTTTTTTCAATTAAAATTATCTGAAGTGCCTAAAGGTATGTCAACAGCTTTGTCTGAATCAAAATCAAAATCCATTAGTGATGCAATTTTATCCTTGAACAGAACTGAAGAGATTGTACTTATGAATCAGCTGGGAAACACTTTTATTTATGCCTCTAGAGTAAATAGATTTCAGGAATATTGTCATGGCATTTGCTTTAGGAATACAATTCCACCAGAATTCTGACAAATTTTGTATTATGTTCCTGTGATAGGCATGTTAAAGCTGGAAGGGACCTAAGAGATTAGCTGGGCCAACTTCCTCATTTTAAGGGAGGAAAATTGGGTCAGGAAGTAATTTGTCTGTGTTTCCAGTGAGATTTGAACTCATGCTCTTGGACTGGAGAGCCCATGTTCTTACTACTGTATCACTGCCTGGATGAACTGTTCAAATCAAATTGTTGTAGAGAATTCCAGGTCATGCTCTAATCAATGCGGCAAAGTCTTCACAATCTCTTATTAAAATCTTGCCAGGGTCATTTGGTAGATAAGTTTAAGACCTAGATGCTTTCTTAGAAAATATGGACTAACAGCCTTAAGCCAGTGGGGAGGATTAGCACGTCTGGGGGGAGGGCCGCCCCAGCCTTTTTCAGAGCTACTCAATCACCTTTGGGTGTCTACCTGTCACTCTACTTTCATCTGTAGCTCCAAGAAACTGTAGTAGCCATAGCCTAGAAAACCGTTTCTCGGGATACGGGCAAAACCAGGATGAGGCCTCAAACCTGTCAGTGAGTTAAAGTGATGTCTACCCCAAGCATTCAAAGTCTCCCCCCAGTGGAATGGGAGAATGAGAACAATTTGTTCCAATGACACTTAAGGTGGCAGAAGCAGTTGCTGTTGAATACTTAGAGGATGGCCACACCTCAAAGATGCCAGGGTCATCCACAACATCCTGGGTCATGGCCATTCTTCTCAACTTTTGTCCTGCCACTGGACTTTGACAACTCAGAAGGAGATAGTGAGGCTGATGACTTTGTGCATCTTGGCTTCACTTAAATCTAATTCATTCACAAGTCAAGATATCACCCCAACTTTCAAAAATGAAGGACAAATAACAAGTAGTCCAGTAACTATAATTCCTCCTGATTTTCCTGTTTCCACTTCCCTCCCAGTAATACTGGAAACCCCCCAGTCATCCCATCCTCTTACATTCAAGGACTTGCATAATCCTCTGAAATCTCTGTTCCTTTCTCATCATTCCCAATTCTCCTAGTATCAGCCCTCATTACCTCCTTTTTTTTTGGAAATCAATTATATTGAAATATAGTTATGAACAATTTTTTAAAAAATTCTTGGACCCCACGTCAAGAATCCCTGTCTTAGAAAATTTCCTGGGGGCAATGAGAGCTTAAGTAACTTGCCAAGGGTCACTCACCAATGTGTCAGAGGTGGAAGATGAGACTAGGTAGACTCTATCTACCAGCCAGGCTGCCTCTCACTCTGTCTGTTTTATATGCTTCATAATTACTTGTTGGTTGCTTGATTCCTTTGTTGGATTCTTGTAGGTTTACTTCTCAGTCAGTTATTCACCATGTCTCTTTTACTTGCTTTCCCAACAGACAGAAGGGGCAGGAGAATAAGCATTTATGACAACTACTATGATCCTGTCACTATGCTATGAACTGTTTTCAAATATCTCATTTGATCCTTCCAAGAACCCTGGGATGTAGTGATATTATTTTCCCCATTTTATAGTTGAGTAAACTGAAGCCAAAAAGTTAAGTGACTTGCCCAGGGTCACATAGCTAGTAGGTATCTGAACCTGAATCTGGGCTCAGGCCTTCCTGATTCCAGGTCCAGCATTCTACCCACTTTTCCAACCAGGACCTAGAACACAGAGAAATTAGAAATTTAGTATGCAAAATGAGGAAGAAGGAGGTGGAGCAGTGTAATGTCACTTGAACTGCACTGAAAGTGAAACTGTATTTGAAATGTGTGCAAGCAATATGAATTTTAAAAAGTCATTTAGGTTCTCTGTTTTACTTACATCAACTATAAAATGGAAATAATGATACTTACATGACCTCCTCTACAGGATCATTATTTTGAGAGAATAAATACATAAAGAGCTTTGTAACTCTAAAGTGCTATGTAATGGCACAGGGGCCTGGAATCAGCAAGAGCCCAGTTCAGATTCTATCTGAGATCCTAAGGAATTCACTTAACCTGTTTGCCTCAATTTACTCATCTGTAAAATGAAAATAATAAAAACACCTATCTCCCAGGGTTGTTGTAAGGATCAAATGAGATAACATTGGTACAGCCCTTGGCACAGTGCCTGGCACATAGTAGGCACTATGTAAATGTTAGCCATTATAATTAGTCTGTCTATATTTGGCATTTTATTTCTTCTATATTTCTTTGTATTCCAATGTCTAAAAGCAACAACAAAAAGTGTTGAATCTGGAGTCAGAAAAACTGGGTCGAATGCCAACCCTGCCTCTGGTGACTTTGGTCATTTGTGTGACATTGGATAATTCACTTAATCTTTTCTCTCCATGGTTTATTTCTCTATAAAATGAGGGGGTCAGACTAGTGAACACTGTGGTCCCTTCTAGCCCTAAATCCACTGGCCTGTGACTACAATAAATTTGATGTATTCCAGTTGAATTTCTTCTCAAGTTCCCCTCTTGTCATCCCATTTTCATACTTGTCCATATCAAAGGTTCGGTACAGTCAGCTGACAGCCAACAAGCCGGTTTTCCCCAAACTTTCAGATTGCGGGTCATTTTCCCTTCCAAAGCAGAGCGTGCCAGGATGATGAATACCGATGCCTACCAATCAAGTCCTGGATACCAGGAATGAGGCTAATAGAGCATTCATTCATCAGCCAGCCTGGGAAGTGTAAGTCCTCTTTGCTGCAGAGGGCACTAGGACCCCCCAGACTCCTGGCAGCAGCCGGCTTGGCAAGGAGTCAGCGGCACTAAACTGCGGGCGCTGTTACACAGAGGAGCCAGGGAGGCAGCGGCGGCGGCATCAGCATCAGAGCAGCGGCAGCACCAAAGGCTGAAGCATCTATCTGCCCTCTATCACTGCCAGGGGAAAGGTATTTACTTACTCTTTAGCACTCAGGTTCGCAGTCCGCAATTCCTCTTTAGTGCTGGCTGAAGACTGATGCCCTGGAAGGCTGAGTCTCACTGATGGGGTTCGTACCCATATTTGTTTTATGTTTCAGCAGCTGATGGAAGCAACAGTGGCATAGAGATGGGCTAGTTATCTCCCAGCTGCCGAAATCGGGAGACATTTGAGGCTGTGAGTATAGAGTTGGCAGATCTCTGACATGCTGTTTTTTTCATTGGCTGTGTGCACTGGGGTTACATCTTCTGCTTTCGCGTTGAGAGACCAAAAGGTTTAACCTATTATCTGCCTTTTTTTTTTTCTTTTTTCCCATCTGTACTGGAAGAGAATTTAGCCTCTTTTAGGAAAAAAGCAAAACCCAACAACCCTAATTACAGGCCTGAAACTAACACTTTAGAGCAGCTGGGGTTGGCTCTTGTAGCCTGTGGTCTTAGAAGTTGAATTTGCGGTGACTTCTGCTTCCTTCAGTACTAAAGAGAAATAGATTTTTGGCTCAGTGCTGCAGGCTGCACTGGGCTGCCTTATGCTTTCTGGGTTCTGTTTTCCAGGCTTCAAGGATTGTTTGCTCTCTCTCTAATCTTTGCAGTGGTGCAGTGTAAGAAGGTATTTACATTTTCTTTATTCCGACAGCCCTAAAGCTCTTATCTATCTCCAATGTAATTACCTCATTGGCCCAACGTGATTAAATAATATCCTGCTTCCCTCAAGTGGAAAGCATATGAAGCCAGCCATAGCTGGCTTTCCCTTGTACTGTATACTATCTGCATACACCCCATATTTCATTTAAAGTAGTTTAAACAGGGTCAAAAAATTAAATCATAGCCTGCCATTCACTGTTCAGTGATGGTGATTCTGAGTGGTAGATATACAGCTTACCTATTTTAAAAAATAACAAAAATGAAAATAAAATCCACCAACCTCAAAGATTTAGGGAAACCTTACTAGGATAATTGAAAATTTTTCTAAATTACTTGCCTAAATTGATATAAATACCTTGAAGATGCTTTCAGTAGGACCTTGGTGCAAATTTCAATATATTGTCAAACATATTTTGACCCCAACTCTGCCACTTAATCCCTTTGTAATCTTGGGTAAATCACTTCACTTGTCTAGGCTTCAGTTTCCCCATCTGTAAAAATCAAGGTGTTGGACTAGTTAACATCTAAAGCCTCTCCTAGTGTAAAATCTATGGCTCTGTGATTTTGGTTTCAAATGACATGTCTTGTATCTAAGCACAGTAGGTTCGCATACATTTGTGAGCTAATAAAATGGGAGGGCCCTGATCTAAGAGTCAGAAGACATGATCTCTTATTTGGACTCTGCCATTTTCTACCTGCGGGACCTTGAACAAATCATCCTTATATAACCTCTTTGTGCCTCAGTTTCCTCATTTGTTAAAAAAGGGAAAGAATAATGCCTACCCTGCTTGTTTGTCAGGATCAAAAGAAATCATGGCTGACCTAGGGCTTTATAACTTGTAAAGCTCTACAAAGAATTGTTGCAGAAACATAGAATTTTAGCTTTGAAAAGAAGCTTAAAGGTCATCTTTTATAACCTTCCCATTCAACAACTCTGTTCTATACCATTTTATTGCTGTTATTATTACTTATTTTTGGTTAGTTGCCTATTTTGTGATTGTTTCTAGTCATTCCTTTCTATCGTTTCTGTATCTAAGGTAATATCCTTTTGGCCTTCTGGAGAGAAAACGTCAAAAGCAGGTATAACAATGACATTTACATAGCAATTTGTGATTTATTAAGTGTTATCATGAGCATTATTTGGTCTTTATAACAGTAGACACCACAGTATCTTCAGTTTAGAGGTGGAGACTAGGCTGAAAGTGATATGATGTGATATGACTTGCCCAAGGTCACATTGCCTGTAAGTGGCAGAGCTGAGGCTCAAACCCAGGTCTTCTGACTCTAGTGGTCTTTCTACTGAACCTCACTGTCCTTTAAATAAGAGCTCAATTCTGCAAACCATGAGTAATTTTTAAAAATTCTTGCCAAGTATAACACTTCTTATTCAGCCCTTGTTACAGTTCAAATATATAACATTGCTTGCTGGACTTGGAGACAGGAAGACTTGAATTCAGATTTGATCTTTGACACTTAACTAGCTATATGACCATGGAAAGTCACTTGGTCTCTCTGAACCTCAGTTTCTTCATCTGCAAATGGGAATGACTCTGTAAGACTTATAATGCTTTAATGAAATAATTAAACTAATTTGCAAAATTTAAATAAGTATATTAATGTCAGATATTAATAAAAAAGACCAAATATACATAGTGAAGATAATAACTATAGTCCCTCTTGGGTATGAATAGGATCAACTTTTAGGTGATAGATCAATCATCAAGCATTTATTAAGCACCTACTATGTGCCAGGCACTGTGGCAGATGCTGAGGGACACGAAGAGTAAAAAATCTCTGAGGATGCCCATGCTTACACACATGTGTGTGCCTGTAGTATATACCACAAACAATTGAATGATATCTTAGTATATCAGGTCTAGGGCACATGTCCCCTCCAGGTTCCACAGATGATGATGATGCAAATAAACTTACTATAATGGGCAGCTAGGTGGTGCCATAGTGCATAGAGGGCTGGTCCTAGAGTCAGGAAGACATGTTCTCCTGAGTTTAAATCTGGCCTCAGACACTTACTGCGTGACCCTGGGCAAGTCACTTAACTCTGCCTCAGTTTCCTCATATGTCAAATGAGCTGGAGAAGGAAATGACAAACCACTCCAATATTTGCCAAGAAAACCCCAAATGGGGTCATAGTCAGACATGATTGAAAAAATTTACTTAACAACAAATGACAATATACTATATCTGAATATACTATATAATATTCTATATACTATACAATATACTATATATATCATCATATCTATCTATCTATATATCAATATATTATACAATATGCTATGTCTGAAGACAATCCCTTGTGGCTTATTCTTTGGATTCAGTAGATTTGATGACTTAGAAAGAATAATAATTCTTTTTTGGAGGGGGGAATGCAGGGCAATTGGGGTTAAATGACTTGCCCAAGGACACATAGTTAAGTGCCAAGTATCTGATTTGAACTCAGGTCCTCCTGACTCCCGGGCCAGTGCTTTATTCACTGCAGCTCCTAGCTGCCCCAAGAATAATAGTTTAAAAAACAACAAATAATATATTTGAAATAAGAGGCAATGTAGTATAGTGGTCAGAGAACTGGCCTCAAAACCATCAATACCTGAGCTAAGGTGCTGACCTACTTTGGCAGAGGAAACACCTCACTGGGAGTTCCAACACCAATGAAATAACAGTTTCAGTCTCTATCACTGTATCCTGAAAGGACATGTACCATTCTACACTCCCATTACTGAGTACCAAGTCAAATGAATAATTCAATTCAACAAATATCCATCAAGTGTCACTTAAATGGCATTTACTGGTCAAACAATGGGTATTCAAAGATGAACAGTCTGTAGTTCCAAACTCACAACTGCATAATCCATTTGTATATAAAATACTTTATGATGAAGTATGCAGAGACGACCAAAGGGTTATGAGAGATTCGAGAAGGGCACTGTCTCATGTAGCTGGAGGGATCAGAGGGAGATTCTGGGAGGACACCCGAGCTGGGCCTTACAGGTAACATAAGGACTCAGCAGTGAGGAGTGGAAAGAAGGCCCTTCTAAGCATGAGGGACAGTGTTCCCAAACACCTAGAAGCTGAGTAGGGAGAGACTGGGGGCGGGGAGTGGCAAATAACCCTTTAGGTTGGTAAGTGGAATATTTGAAAGAATAATTATGAGGTAAGACTGGAAAGGTAATTTAGTTCTAGATGGTAGAGGGCATTTGATGGCAGATGAATTAATGAGTTTACATTTTATGTGGTAAACAGTGGGGAGCCATTAAGTATTTGTGGTTTGTGTATGTCTGTCAACATAATTGGGTTTCGGTCAGATTTGTGCATTGGGTACATTACTGTGGCAGCAGTATAAAGGATGGATTAGAGAGGGGTATGGCTGGAGTCAGAAAGGCTAAGAAGATATTATAATAACCTAGGCAAGAAGGGATGAAGGCCTAAACTAGAGTACTATTGGAGGGGAGAGTAAAAAAAGAAAGGGAAAATTCAGAAATTATTGTAGAGGAAGAATGAACAGAACTTGGCAACTGAGTGATGCCTAGGGAAGATAGTAACAACAATAATTATAGTGAGTATTTATATAATGTTTTAAAGTTTATGAAGTACTGTATATATGTATTATATATGTGTGTATACATGTGTGTATTATATTCTATATAATCTCCTTTGATGCTAACAACAGTCCTGGGGAGTAGATACTATTATTATCCTTATTTTATAAATAAGGAAACTGGTTTGTTGAGGTTAAATGACTTGCCCAAGGTCACACAGTGTCTGAGGCAGAATTCAAACTCAGGTCTTTTGACTCTGATTCCAGCATTTTACCCACCATGCCACCTAGCTACCCAGAAAAGATCATTTCTAGTTTCCCAGCTGGCTGGCTGAATGAATGGTGTTGCCATTGATAAAAGTGGGAAAGTTAGATTTTGGAGTGAATATAGTTGATTCCATTTGGACATATTGAATTTTAGATGATGGCAGGGCATCCAGATATTTACCATGCTTGCATCCTTTTCCATTAAATTTTTTGCATAATTATGTATAATACATTTGAAAGGAATGAAAGTGGGCACTCGTGGAAACTAAGAGCCCCTCAGCCCTGAAAAAAGAGATAACAAGAGCTTCATTTCGGATTCTTTCACCCTCCCCTAGGTTACTAAGATTTACAGAAGTGCTCTAATCTTATAAGTTGGATATCAAAAGTCCAACCTATCTGGGTTAAATAGCTTCCCCCCTTGTTTCAGGGTTCTATCAGAAGGTCATTCGGAGTTATGCGGCACTGGACACGCGGAGAAATCTTTCAATTTGAACAGGCGATTCAGATTTGGAGTTTATTAATACTCTGAGAAACTCAATCTGTATTCCAATATTTTTGGAATTAGCATTTGAGTTCAGCCAGGTTTTAGGACTTCTCTCATGGTAAAAAAAACTAACAAACATAAAAACCAAGCGGATATATATATATGGCCAAGTGCTCTTGCCTTTATGTTGTCTTTAGACCATCATTGGGAAGAGAAGGGAACCAGAATTTCTATAATGCCTACTATGTGCCAGAAACTATCCTAAGTGCTTTTCTAAATATTATCTTATATGATCCTCACAATAACCCTGCAAGATAGGTGATATTACCATCCTTATGTTTTTACACTTTAGGATGGTGGTGGTAGGCTGAGTTGTTCTATCAACTTCAATCTAATAGTAGAATTGAAATAAAATAAAATTAGAGATAGCCTGGATTGGCCTGGACTGGATCTCAGGATTCTTAGCTCTTCCATCTTTTTTTGAAAGGACCAATTATTCTTTAATATAAGCATCAAATGATTTGAATCTAGTTAATTTGAATTTTATTTTCCCTTGCACATTAAATTTACCAGGTTCTGATATAGATGAAATGATGACAAGGAATGATGATAAATTGTGAATTCTGCAATGTTTCACAGTTGATACTAAAAATCTTCTCTCCTCTGAAAACTCCAAAAGGTCACGAATCTAGTTTGTAATCTTCCAAACTACCATAAATAATAGTACTATTGCAACTACTTTCTACTTATTAACATCAACACTTTTCACAAAAATGAAAATACCCCCTTGAGTCCGCAGAGTTTTCTATATTTTGTAGATGAGAAAAATAAAATAAAATACTAAGTAAATAAAAAATAGCCCCATGTAAATGCTACTCTGTGGTATTACATGTGATAAAGATGTTACACACACACACACACACACACACACACACACATTCCCATTATATTCCAATTTAGCACTGCATTGCTTCCCACAAGGTCTTATCCCTAAATTTACCCTCTCTTTGAGTTCTTAGGGATTTGGGTGGATTCCATGAAAAGGATTCATTACCCATCCAGGAGCAGAAGCAGAAATTAAAACTTGGGACCTAGATATTTTGAATATGTATCTATAATCTTAATGATGTGGGGACTCCTTCCAGTGGTTATTGATCACAACCCATCCATACCTGATCATCCTGGGTGACTTGTCCATGTGCTCCCATAAATCTGCCCCGATTCCCTACCCACTGTGCTCTTACCTTCTTTCAGACCTCTTAATATTTAGTGGATATCATGCTGCCATTGGTCAGAGTGATTGCATCAATAAGTCTCTTTTATGACGAAAATAACATTTTTCCTCAATGAAATGCCAAGGTGCAGTAAGTTCCAATCAGACATAGAAAGAAATTATAGAAAAACAAGCAAACAAAAATCATTGACCTAATGAAAGGCCACATATTCAGAAAAGCCTTTTAGCATATAGAAAGCAACAGCAGAAAAAGTTCTCATGTAAGATTAATTTTGGTGTACTTATAAGGCACAATCAGATGTGTTAGCATAAATGCTTTTCCTTTTACTCCTCATGTAAGAAACATTTTCAACAATTAGAAACAGAACTCTGTGTGCTGCCTTTTAATAAGAGGTATGTCTTAGTAAGCATAGTTCTTATTTCTGCATCTACTGGGGAAGATGTATAGTGCCAGAGTACTGATTACAATTTGAACATTTTTAAAATCAAGTCACATTTTATTCATTTTTCTTGGGGGTAAAAGCATTAAACACAGATCACTAAAACATGAAAGAAACAGTAGGGGGATACAGGAATGAAGTAAGAGTTTGGTTATATCAATTACCCATTTAGTTGCATTACAATAATATTATTTGATTAACATTCAAGGACAATTCATTCAATAGTTAGATTAGAAAACTTGCCAACTACCAAAGTGAAAGAAAGAAGAGGAGTGAAAGGATTATTCCAACTCAAAGAGAAGAAACTATTCAAAGATGTAAATTGTCTTTAGTCTATGTGGAAGGATCAGATGTGCTGTCTAGTCTTTCTTCTCTGTGCCTTCCATTTTTCCAGTAGATCATGTAGGTTGACTTACAGACATTGAGAATGTCTTCTTTTTTGAAGGATTAAAGTCATGCCAAGTTGATTAGACATTGGCTTAGCTTTGAGCCCAAATCACGTTTCAGGCTCGTCTTTCTATTTTGGATTTCCTTGAATATTTCAGTTTCACTGAGAAATTACTGTTGTTTGATGTTGTTTTCTTTTACTATTCCAAAGGAAATAAAATAATTGGGGCCTGCTGTGTAGCCACAAAAGTGCCACAAAGTACTTATTAACTTTCCATGGCTAGGTCGTCTGCAGGAAGTGAATTCTAACTGCACATCCTCCTGTGCTGTCTGGGAGATGTTGGGTAAGTCACTCAACCTCTCTTGACCTTCTTTCCTCACTTGTAAAATGAAGACATTACACTTGATGACCTCTACACTTCCTTCCAGCACTAAAAACCCATTATCCATCATGAAATATGCCCAATTCCTTTAATTTATTCTCTAAGATTATTTTAAGTTTCTTTGCTATTCTGGCAGCTTTCCTTTGGACACCTTCCAGTTTGTCAACATCTTCCTTGAATTGTGGGACCTGGATGCCCAAACAGGGACAGAGTTCAGCCAAATGTTCATCTCTCTTATTTAGGAGACTAATTCTCAGTGCAGTCTAGTCTAACTTCACATCAGTGTTTTCAGCTGCTATAATACACTGTTGACTCACCTTGAGTTTGTAATCCACTAAGACCCTTAGATCATTTTCTCATCAGCTTTTGTGGAGATACATTTCCTCCATATTGTACCTCAAATTTACCTCTCTTTCCCCAGCATGACCTCCAACTGCAATTCAGACAATTCTAGCTGGATATCCGGTAAACATCTTAAACTCCACATGGCCAAAATTGAACTCATTACCTTTCCCCCTCAATTCTCCTCCCTATACCACATTCAACCTTCTCTATCACTGTAGAGGGAAATGCCATCCTCTCCCCCAGATTCACAAGGTGTCTAGTATCTTTCTCAACTCCTTATTCTCTCTTACCACCCATATCCAATTTCTTGCAAAGGCTGGTTGATTTCACCTTTGTAGCATCTCTACAATTTATCCCATTTACTTCTGACACTGCCACCACCCTGGCTCAAACCATGATCACATAATGCTTGTACTATTGCAATAGCCTGGTATATGCAATCTACATGCCTAAAATCTCTCCCCACTCCAGTCTCTCTTGCATTCATCTGCCAAAGTAATTTTTCTAAAGCACAGGTCCAGCCATGTCACACTCTCCCTCTTTCCCCTCAATAAACTCTAGTGGCTCCCTATTACCTCCAGATTAAATTATAAAATACTCTATTTGAAATCCAAAGTCCTTCATAACAACCCCCCCCCTTCTTAAACCTTACTCCTCATCACATAATCTTCACTTTGGTGACACTGGCTTCATGGCTGTCAAGTGCACAGGACCTTCCATCTTTGGGCTGTGTCCCATGCCTAGAATGCCGTCCTTCCTCATCTGTGTCTCCTGCTCCTGACTTCCTTCAAGTCTTAACTAAAGTCTTCAACAGGAAGCCTTTCCCAAACCCTGTTAATTCTAGCTCATTATTTCTATTTTTCCCATGCATATCTTTTTATGTACATGTTTGCTTGTCTCCCCTATTAGATTGTGAGCTACTTAAAGGCAAAAACTGTCTTTTGACTCCTTTTGTATCCCTAGTGCTTAGCACAGTGGCTGGCATATAGTAGATACTTTATAAGCATTTTTTGACTGACTGATTTGTGTGGCAGGTTTTTTTGAACCCACATGTGGGAATAAAGTTCATTTAGTTTCATTTTATTAAATTTAGACCACTATTCTCTCAGGTCAAGGTCATTTAAAATTCTTATTCCTAATGGTTATATCACTTGCAACTTCATGACAATCCTAAACTTGATATGCATCCTATTCATTCCTTCATCATAATTTATAAATAAGGTGAACAGCACAAGACCAAGAACAGGTAGATCACTATGGAGCTCCATTGATGGCACGAAGCAACTTTCTGTATTAGAAAGAATACTGAACCTTGAGTGAGAAGATACCTGAATTTGAATGCCACCCAATGCACTTACCACCTTTACAATCATAGGCAAATCACAAATTAAGCCTCAGTTTCCTCTTCTGTTAAAATGTAGGTAGCAATATTTGTAATAATTACAACATAGATTTGTTGTGATCAGAGTGTTTTATAAATCTTAAAACACTATACAAATGTTACGATGATGATATCCAGTTGATACTGATCCAGTAATAAATTTGAATCATTTTCACAAAATTTAAGTGTTTGAAGACTTTCTATGTAGGTTGTGATGCTGTTTAGGGGGAACTATTGAGGTACAGGGCAGAGTCATCTGGAAAGAATTCATGGACTCATACAGTCTTCCAGTCAAGTGGCAAAAAAATTTATCCTAATGTTATATAATGGGGCAGAACTCTTTAGAGAACTCACAACCTAACAGGAGTGATGCTAAAGCTTATATAGGAAAGGTACAACGCATTATGTGGCAAGCATGCTAATTAGGTGGTGGAGGGTGGGATCAAGGAGTCGTCAATTCCTAAAGGAACATACAGTCTCTGTACCTCGGTCACAGGCATCATTCTTTTCTGAAATGGGCGTCCTATTTGTACAAGATAGCCTCAGGAGTTCACATCTGTAGCTTGACCTCTGGATTTCATATGGTAACTGTGGGAATTAGTAAATGATATTTTTGCTGGTACAAGATGGTCCTGTTCATACAAGGGAACTTCTGCAGAGGTTGGCTTGTTCTTGTAACAGGGAGAGGTAGTTTGCCTCACTGGGGCCCCACTCATGAGTTTTTGCCGGAGATGGGGTCTTTGGACTGGGGAGAGATATCGTAGTAGGGCTGAGGCCCAAGAAAAAAGTACCCCATCAGATGAATGTGCAAGGTTCTTTGGTTTTGGTTAACAAACCACTTTAAAATATACTCAACTATGTTATTATCCACATCATATCTCTCTACTTTGTTCATGCCGTGACACTTGGTCAAATGCCTTGCTAAAATCAAGGTATACCATATCTATGGCAAACTTTTACTTTTTCAGTGAGCCAACCCTGTTTTAAAAAGGGGGAAACAAGTTAGGTATTACTTGTTCTTAATGAACTCACGGTGATCACCATTTCTCTAAGTGCCCAGAAACCACCCCTCTAATAACATATTATAGAACTTGACTGGAATCAAAGTCAAGCTTTCCAATTTCTGTTTTGTAAATTAGTCTTTTAATTTAAAAAGTGGGGGAGAGAGAGGGGATAATTAGGGGAGAGATACTAATGCTATAGAAACCAGGTCAAAAGGCCCTAGGTATTCAGAGCGAGATGCTGAAAAGCTGTAAGGTGAGGAGCTAGAATCCAAAGAGGGGAAATGAGGGAAGTAGATGTTTGTCCTCTCCCAGCCCCTTGCCTGAAATTTGCTTCCAGTCCAGGAAGGGAGATAGAGAGGTTGTGGTTCTGGATAGCATTCAACAAAGCTGACCTCAGCTTTGGCAATGCAACTCCTCTACCCTAAGAAGAGGATTCCTAAATTAGAGCTCCAAGTTAAAAAGCAGCTCAGGGCTCAGAACATCATTAAGGAGTCTAGACTTCGGCCTTGGTTCCTCCCAGGGGTGGGTATGACGGCTCCTATCTCAGGTCAGTTGGGTATCCAAGGACAGAGCTGGCTCGTTAGTGGTCATATGGTCAGTCCTGCTGCCTTGATCCCATCTCCAAGAGGGGTTTGACCAGGGGTATAGTGAGGAGTCCAGTCTCCCAAGCCCTTCTAGACACTACTAAGTAGGAAGACAGAGGGGAAGGTCCTGGGAGCATTTCTTCTTAGCTGAGCACAGGACTGGAGATTTCAAGATGGCAAAACCATCTCATTAGAACTATAAGCCCCTGGAGATATTCACTCCCTTCTCCTTTGTAAAAGTCTGGACACTGATTCTATCCCAACTGCATTTCTCTCGTTCTTTCTGATTGTTCAGAGACAATGATCAGTAGAGACAACTCATCAATCACGTTCACACATTATTTCAGCCTCTTTAGAGAGTTCAACAAGCCTCGATGGCTTGAACTCATCGAAGACAGCTACATGCTCTCCTGTGATCTTGTTTTGGTTTTCAATTCCAAGTTAACAATCTCTATTCCATACTTTTTATCCTGTAATTTGTTACTTTGGTTGAGAAAAGAGAAGTTCCCATGATTAAGGACCCCACCTTTTCCAAACTTTTCTTTCTTGATGTCATGTTGTTTTCCCTCTGCCTCCTCAAAATCCTTTTCTTCTGTTTTCTTGAGCCATTTCTACTTTTCTTTCCAGGAACACTTCATTCTCTCTGCTAATAGGGAGAGTAAAGAAGCCTTTTGCCTCACCACACCAGGAGATCGACCTACATTTTATACATATGTCGAACTGGGGGAGGAAAGGGTTCTGAGAGAAACACAAATATGATTCAGTTTCATTGGATTCCTGGAATACGCCCCTCACCATTCAGTCTTACTGAGTTTCTGTGACTTTTGCTATAGCTAGGTTTTGCTGAGTGGAACATTCCTCTTTGACTTTTCTCAGTCCTTTTAAAAATTGTCTGCATCTGTTTTCTCAGGTGTTTTTGTTGTAAAATTAAGAGAATCTTGCTGACATTCTGTCATCTACCAAGTCTTCTAAAAATCCAGTTTCCAACTACTATTCTACTTCTATAATGATAACAATAAAAACATGTACCATATATATATATATGAAATGTTTACAAAACACTTTACATGCATTGTTCCTGTGAGGTAGGTGCTGTTATTATCCCCATTTTACAGATGGAGAAACTAAGGCTGCGAAAGGTTAATTGCCTTGTCCAGAGTCTCACAGCAAGTAAGTAGGTAGCTAAGGTCATATTTGAACTCAGTTATTCCTGATTCCAACTCCAGGATCCTGTCCTCCGTGCCACCAAGGTACCTCTTCCTTTAGATTCCCTTCTTTCACCTGCTAGTCAGTTGGATACAGCCTGACTACATCTTGCCGCTGCTGGGCCACCATCTTTTGTCCATACATCTAAACTGAAATTTTTCTTTTCCTCCCAAACTAGCTTCCCCATCCAATATTTCTGTTATGGTATCATTATTTCCTGGTTCACTCTGCTTGGAACCTTGGTATCATTCTCTCCTTTTCTACCACAGAGAAGCTTCCAAGACCTGTTAATTCTTTCACAATGTCCATTCCTTCTTTTCCATTTCCCCTATTACCATTCTAGCTAAGGTCCTTATCACTTCCAGCCTGGATTATTATTTGAACATACTAGCTCAATTCCTTGCCTGTAGCCAATACATCATACACACCATTGCCAGGTAAAACTTTCTAAAACACCATTTTATCAGGTTAATGCAATGCTATAAAACAAAAACAAAAATACCATCAATAGCCTCCAGCTGCCAAAAAAAAAATGACATCCATGTGGGACACAATCTCACCCTGAGCTACCTTTTCAGCTTCTTTTGTTTTTTTTTTTGCAGTATTATCAACATTGTGCTTCTGGATGATTCCAGTTTGATATTCATGGATACAATGCTGAAAAGACAACTCTTTAAACAACTTCAATTTTTCAAAACAAAATTAGGTTTTGAAAACACTTCCTCAATGAAATCATATTTCTCATCTCAATAACAAAACAAGTTCTTGAACACTGCACTCCATCCAGTTTTCTTCTCACTTTTCCCAAAACACCTCTTAGACTTTACTGCCTGGACGCCTTTATCATGCTTAGAACACTTTTCTTACTTCTCTCTACCCATCTAAATCCTAATATTTGTCAAGACCTAGTTTATATCTTTCTTCCTCTATTAAGACTTCCCAGATTACACCAGCCCGTAATGTCATATATCCTCACTCTGTTCTCCTATGATTGATTTAACAATTAATCATGTGAAAATCTTGTAACATCTTGGGTGTTGTTTTATCTAATCATTTATCTCTTTTATTTTTTTTAGCACAACTTGATTGTAAGCTTCTTGAAGGCAGGAGTCTATTTTTATAGTCTCAAGTACAATGCCTTTCAAATAGCAGAAGCTCAGCATATATTTGTTGATTGACTAATTGACTATCCTTTCAAACAACATTATATAACAACATTTCTCAATTCTTATTAAGCCTTAATCTCTGAATGGGCATTGCTTCAATCAAACTGAGACCTGTTAAAGACCTTAGCTTGAAAAGGTCAAGAGCCCCTGCTGCATCCTGGGTCATCTCCACTGGTCCTGATCTATATCTGGCCACTGGACTCAGATGGTTCCAGAGGAGAAAGTGAGGCGGATGACTTTGCCCAGCCCTGCCTCACTTAAATCAAATTCACTTGCACGTCACGGTATTGCCTCCCTGATGTTACAGTCCATTTCAGAAATGAAGGACAAACAATAAACAACAACCACAAACAAAAAGCAACATTGTATAAGGCAAAGCACAATCATGTGTTTAAATGGATGAGTGAGGGTACTGATGCAAGCGATTGAGATAAGTCAAAACTGACCATGATGTCATATTGCAGGTAGACCTTTTTCATTTGAGCCTGGGCTTCTGGAGTCCTCTTCCATTTCCTTCGACCTTTGTGGCTCTTTGGCACTTTGGAAATTCAGTAGTTTAATTTGTCCACAGGAGTAGATAGAAGAAAGTCCATTTATCTGTTCTCCCTTTCTCTACATCTCTTCTGATTTTCTCTAAAGCAAAATTTGCACAAGAGGTTTTGGTAGGTGAACCCTGGGGGCAGAAGGTTGTTAAGATTTGGTTTTTCCTTAATCATATGATGCAATTTCTTTTCTTTTTTTTTTTTTTCAAATCTCCATTGCTCAGTTAGAATCAACAAAAGTGAGGGGGTAGGGGAAAGATAGGAGACAATGGAATCACAAAGGAAAGAAAAAAGAGGAAAATATTATGTTAAGGTTTTATCATTTCACTTGAATGTATGTGTAACGAACCATTGATAAACTTTGCATTCAAGTATTATTTGGAGTGTGCAGATTTTAAAATAGAAGCTAAAATACATAGTAAAAAAATGTTTTTCTTTTCTTTTCTCTTTTTTAAGGGAGTGGAGGTAGCTGCTCAGTCTTACACTCAGAGAGAGCTTAGTAAATACTATTAACTTTGGTGGCCCCTATGCTATAAAATTATTCATTTTTCTTTTTTCTTCCCATATTCCTCCTCCTCTCCTTTTCCTTTTTTCCTTCTCTCTGATTCTCTTTTCCCCCTCTTTCTCTCTCTCCCTCTTTTTTTTCTCCTTCCTCCACTCATCCCCTTTCTCCCTATACAAACACCTATACACTAACAGAAAATCATTGACTTTTGTCATGTGAAATTCTAGACTCTGCTTATTTTTACCCTTCCCTGTATCTCATTTTCCCCATAAAAGAAAATCTGGAGCCAGCATCGAGATAATTCAGTAGAGGGAGACTACTTACAAGAAACTCAAAGGAAAATTCTTTGATGGAAGTTGACACGTTGTTCAATTCTTTGTCTACTGTAGCTCGTACACTAACTTAAGCAAAATTAATAGGATTTTGTTTTTAGAAAGACTGTATCTTCGACTCCAAAGGCCTATGCTGGTTATGCTGTGGTTTAAAACAATTTATCCTGATGTGTATTTGAGCTTAATAATCATTTGTTGAATGAAAGGATGAATGTTTCTTCAAACTAATGTTGTCAATGGGCAATTTTTAGTCATGAGTTGTGAAAAAATTTTGTTTTATCAGTATCACTAACTCCTTCTATTACTATAAATTACATTCAATATTCATTTATCTAGCATTTATTAACCCTCTACTAGGTTCCCGACATTGTGCTAGGTGCTAGGGAGACAAAGTCAAAACCAAAATATTCCTTGCCTTCAAAACTAATGGGTTTTTTTGTATTTTTGCTAGCAAATTTGAACCCTGGAAATTCTTTTCAAAATGCATTTAGCCCATAAAAATAAAGCTCATTGGATCTAACTGATATTATATATATTTTGCAATGTCAACTCATTGCCTTTGTGGTAGGTGTCCACACTTCTCTTATTCCTGTTTTATATATATATGTCTTTTTTTTTGAGGGGAGTAGGCTGGGCAATTGGGGGTAAATGACTTGCCCGAGGTCACACGGCTAGTAAGTGTTAAGTGTTTGAGGTCAGATTTGAACTCAGGTCCTTCTTACTCCAGGGCCTTGTTATATTTTCAAAAAAAAAAAAGTAAGCATCTTGCCACAAGTACTCTCAAAAGTTCTCCAGTTCCTTAAATTCCCATGGAAACGGTACAGAACAAAACAAAACAAGATTGGAAGGAGGGAGAGGCAAAACAATTATTTTGATTAAGCTCCCTAATTTCAGCTGGGTTCAATGTGATCATTTTTAAACCCTGGGATCTAACTCCATTTGTATTTTCATGACTGAGATGCACACATGACCGCCTTAAAAATATATTTTAAAATATATTTTGTATTTAAATATTTTATATAAGATATTATTATAGCACACACACATAATATATAATAGAATATACTTTTAACAGGCACAGCTAGGTGCTGCAGTGGTTAGAACAGTAGGCTTGGAGTTAGGAAGACGAGTTCAAATATGACCCCAGATACATCCTAGTTCTGTGAAGTTCAACGTCACTTCACCTTTTTGCCCAGTTTCCTCATCTGTAAAATGAGTGGGAGAAGGACATGGTAAGCCCCTACAGGATCTTTTCCAAGAAAATCCCAAATGGGATCACAAAGAGTTGGACAAGACTGAAAACAACTTGGCAGCAACTTTTTAATACCATTTTTTCAAAGATAAGATGAATTCTTTCAACAACAGATACTCTTTCTTGCAAAAAAAAAGGATCCTTTCTTGCGAACTGACAATATGAATCTTTTAACACACTCATGAGAGTGGTTATATTCAATCCCCATGTCAAAAGCCATTTCTCTGAGAAAGAAAGAGCTCCAGTAAAGAGCAATTGCTCCTGGCCCAACTATCATTTGAGAGAGGCTTCTCTCCTTTAAAAGGAATTCTTCAGCTGCTTCTGCTATGGAGGAACTGCATTGAGATTTTTCAAGTATAAGCAGATCTCTTTTAATATTTTCTGTCAATAATGCCTCACCTAGAAAAATCTGTCTGTGGACAGTGTCCTTCAAAGGATAAGAGATTTCTAAAAGTATTAGGTTTTACACACACACACACACACACAAACACACAGACACAGACACACACACACACAAACACACAGACACAGACACACACACACAGAGGACTGTAACAGGTTAAGAATTAAAATGTGTTTTCCTAGCAGTCAGATCAAGATATTGCAGTTAATCGAGACTTCTAAACCTCTAAACCAGGATTTATATACTGGCTGTGTGACCCTGGGAAAATCATTAAACTTCTCTCTAAATCCTAAATTGATAGGAAGGTGCTGACCAATATCGGTCATCTGGAACTCCCTACACCAAAAAAATCATAGATTTGACCCAAAAAATTCAACCCCCAAACCCACCAACCTACCCTCCAGGGGAAAAAAAATATGTAGTGGGCTTGAATCTTTTACAGAAGTAAGTGGGAAGAAAAGTAATAAGATGTTTTTTTTTTTAATAAGAAATTTTCATTGGTGTCCTGGCACCAATGAATTATTTACTAATTGGAGTATTTAAAGACATTAGAGATATTTGCCCTAAATAAATAAAAAAGGTGAATAATCTATTTTTCTTCTTTATTACCTAGGCGAATCTCTCTATTCATCCTCCCAGACTCATTTCTTATAATACATATTAAAAGTAAACTAATAAAATGTCGAAGTAGGCCCAATACTACTTGTCAAGAGATGTTTCAGTTGGTACCTTTTTTTCTTCTTTGGCAGGAAGTTAGTCATAGAGTTATCATTGACCAACCACTCTTCTGTTATGCAAGAAGGATACTCTTAGCCATATTACTGGCTCATGGCAATTGCTCTATAAGGTTAATTTTGCACAGATATAATTTTATTTGGCTTTTAGGAATATTTGTAGGGTTTTTTAAAGTACTATAGTAAACCAAAGCTAGTAACTATATATCTGCTATATAGTCAAGATTTCTGAATATATCAAAGCATAAAGGGGAAAAAAGAACATCAAATTAACTGATTATGATAGCCCTTTTATAGTACTTTGAAGTTTACTAATGACATTTATGATGTCATTTAGTACTCACAACAGACTTGTGAGGGAGAGGCTATTTTTACCCCATTCTATGGACTGAGACTGAGAGATCTTACAGTCTAGTTGACAATGGAAAGATTACTGGTGTTGGCACCACCAAAAGACCTGGATTTAAGGCCTTATTAATATAGTGACTTTGATAAGTCATTATACTTATTTGAACTTCTGATTCTTCATCTGTATAATGAGAGAAATGGAGAGATGACCTAAAAAAAATCCCTTCCAGTTTTGACATTCTGCAAAATAGCTAACGTTACAACTCAGTACATATAAATGCCAAATAAATGACCAGTAAGAGCTACAAAGGGGCTAGATACAGAGGGAAGCTAGGGAAGCATAGAGGATAGAGTGCCACACATGAAGTCAGGAAGATTCATCTTCTTAACTTCAACTATGACCTCATACACTTGCTAGCCGTGTGACCTTGGGCAAGTCACTTAACCCTATTTGCCTTAGTTTCCTTATTTGTAAAATGTGATGGAGAAGGAATTGGAAAATCACTCTACTATATCTGCCAAGAAAACCCCAAATGGGGTTCACAAAGAGATGGACATGATGAAAAAACAAATGACACAACAATAAAGAACTACAGAAATTTAGAGGGAAGCCATAGTATGGAGCTATTTTTCTTATAAATCACAAACAGATTTTATTCTACATGAGGTTATTTTATAATGACTTTGATTTGGGATATTTGTATTTTCCTTTATTTTTTCATTATTTCATTTTTTATAAACCTGCTGCTGCTATGTGCTTCCTATGTCACTCTACTGAATGATGCCACCCAAGTTTATATCTTATTTTATGTATTTTTTCATCCCTTTGTGTTGATGGCTCGATCTTGGACTTGTATCTTAGATACAGATGAGGGAAAGTTAAGACTATCTTCTATGAATATTTTAGAAATAGATCAATCTTTTTAAAATGGAGCTAATTGGGGGGGGGAGGGAGTAGAGTGTTGACTCAGTGAAATGTAGCATCTGTGGATTAACTGGGGAAAAAATCTACTTACATATTTCAGGGTGCATATGTTTAACAGATCATGGTCCCTTTCTCCTGCTATAACCACAAGTGATCTACCTTTAACCTAAATATTTTAATTTTCTTTCATATTTTCTAACCGATACATTTTATTCTTTCGATGAGCTTCCCATGTGGCCATCCCCTATCTGAGAAAATAAGCATGTACAAGACCATGTGATTGAAGTCAGCAAGGGATGGAAGACAGCTTTTCTTCTTTTTTTTTTGATGCATAGGCTGTATGGGACATGTTCTGTTTCCAACCACAAGTCAAGATTTTTTTCTGAGTCATTTCACTATTCCAAAGTAAAACATGTTGGATCTGGTCCTTCAAGTGAACTCTTAGGAATATAACAAACATCACATTTGATCATGCTTTGGGCCATCCACTTATTTTTCTGTCTCTTACACAACCTCATGGAATGTTTTCTGTTAATATGTACTAGACAAGGTAGTGTTGTGTGGTGATGAGAATTTAGTTTGAAGAGATAGACCTTATAGATCCCTATTCTGCCGCCTTAGTAGTCATAAGATCTTGGACAAGTCAATTTGCCCCTCTTTAGTTGTCTGCTCATCTGTAAGTGAAGGGATGGAGTATGATTTCTTAAGGCCCTTCCAGTTCAAAAATGTGTTTGGTTCATCTTCTAGAGTACATATGTAATATACTAAGTAGTACAAAGTACATACCTATATTTTTCTATATATACTATACCAAAAAAACTAGCATGAGTTCAGCTCATTTCAATTCAACTAACATTTTTAAAGAGTCTATTATTTACGAAACACTACTGAGAGATAGGAGACATGAGAATATTAAATATGACAAAGTTCCTTGTTTTAACATAGACTTTAAAGTCTAGTGTAGGGAAATGACATATATACCGTAGCACGGTAGATAGAGAGCCCAGAATCAGGAAGACCTGAATCCAAATCCAGCTTTACATATTTACTAGCCATGGGCTAGTTACTTAACCTCAGCCTATTTCCTCAACTGTAAAATGAAGGCAAAAGGGGTGGCTAGGTGGCACAGTGAATGGAGAACCGTCTGTGGAGTCAGGAGAATCTCAGTTCAAATCCAGCCTCAGACACTTAACACACACACACACACACACACACACACACACACACAAAAAAACTAGCCGTGTGACCTTGGGCAAGTCACTTAACCCCAACTGCCCTCCCCCTATATATAGTACCTACCTCAGAGGGTTGTTGTGAGAATCAAATGAGATAATATTGATAAAGTGCTTAGCACAGTGCCTGGTACACAGTAGGTGCTATATATAATTGCTGTTATTATCATTATCTATAATAAAAACATGACAAATATGTGAGTTCACAAGACAGTGTTTAGTCTAATTTGACTGGAACATACTGTAGCGTACATGGTGGGAGAGAGGGAGAGAGGTAAAAGAGGCTCAAGATTGTAGAGGGCCTTGAACGCCAGCTAAGGAATCCAAACTTTGCTCTGTAGACAATGAGCCATTTAAGGGTTTGGAGCAGAAGGGTTATATGAGATCTGTGCATATGGAAGATTAATGGGACAAAGCTGGTTAGGATGGACTGGAGAGGGAGGAGAGGAGACTTGGTAGGAAAACCCATAAGGCGGCTATTGAACAATATAGAGGTCCTAGGTCAGTATGGCTGCAGTGGGAATAGAAATGAGATGGGTGCGAACAATTTTGCTGATGTAGAATTAAGAAGGCCTGGTGAATGACTATATAGAAAATAACTACCATTCTGACTTTTTTTTCTCAGTTTCCCTTCATAATTACCAGCCATGCCCACTCACCAACTGTGACTATGCACCAAGACTCAGGTCAGGGCCCTTTTTTCTCTGTACTATCTCACTGACCTTATCACCTTCTATGAGTTCAGTTGTCACCTCTAGGCAGAAGATTCTTAGTCTATCTGTCTGTCTGTCTATCTGTCTGTGTCTGTCTGTCCGTCCGTCCGCCCGTCCATCCATCCATCCA
The DNA here is from genome assembly GCF_028583685.1 of Petaurus breviceps papuanus. Classification (NCBI taxonomy): domain Eukaryota; kingdom Metazoa; phylum Chordata; class Mammalia; order Diprotodontia; family Petauridae; genus Petaurus; species Petaurus breviceps. The sequence continues at coordinate 10,118,773 of NW_027185665.1, read as the reverse complement.
TCCATCCATCCATCCATCCATCCATCCTTCTTTCTACCTACCTACCTATCCAGTCTTATACACCCTGGATTGTTTCAAGACTCAGTTCAGATTCCATCTTCTGTAAAAGACACACTTACTACCTAAACAGCTAGTTCCTTCTCCTCTATCTCTACTTCTGATATTCCCTAACTTCCTTCAAGTCTCACCTAAAGTCTCACCTTCTACAAAAAACCTTTCCTAGTCCTTAATTTTGGTGTTTTCCCACTGAGATCATCTCCAATTTCCCTGTATATACCCTGTTTGTAAACAGCTGTTTGCATGTTGCCTCCCCCCTAGACTGTGAGCTCCTTGAGAGCAGGGATTGGTTTTTGCCCCTCCCCCCTTTTATGTATCTGCAGCACTTAGCACCAGTCCTGAAACATGTGCTTCATAAATGCTTGTTGCCTATTCCTGCATGTATCTTGGATGTGCCTATCTATATACATGGCTTCTTTTCTAATAGAATGTAAAGTCCTTAGGACAGGGAATATTTACTTATTCTTTGCATCTGCAATGATTAGCCCAGTGCCTTTTAGATAGCAATAGAAAAGTAAATGCTTATTGATTGATTGATGTTGTATTAGTTCAGCCACAGGTTTGTCATTTGTCTTGTCAGACTGTTAGCACTGCTGTTTGATATGATCTAGGCTTATCTTCTATATAATCTACTTGATTGGGAATTATTTATGAAAGGCAATCTTGTTGAGATTCTTCTTACAGGAATGATATTTTATTCTATTTCTTAACTATTTTGAAATTGATGAAAAGGTAGACTTCACCATATACCATTAGTGTAATTCCTTCTCATTGTGGAGAGAGAGGCATTTCATTTAGAATTCCCAAAATTTTGAAAATGTATTTTTCCTCTCCTATTTTAGTGCTCAGCATTTTATAGTATTACTGTGGTATGGTGCAACATTTATCTGGGCCCTGGTTTAAGGGATAGGATGAAATTGGCCAGTCAGTTTCTAATTTCCAGCTTTATGTAACCATTTGGAGGCTAGTAGCTAAAAGTTTGAACTTCCTTAATTCAATATTTTTATTTAAATGTAGGATAAGTTCAATGTTTTTATTTAAATGTAGAATAAGTTGAACCTTATGGATCAGTTCATCCATTCTCTTCATTTAAAAAAAATTTTTTTTAATTATGGAGGGGGGAGACAAGGCAATCAGGGTTAAGTGACTTGCCCATGGTCACACAGCTAGTAAGTGTCAAGTGTCTGAGGCTGGATTTGAATTCAGGTTCTCCAGACTTCAGGGCAGGTGCTCTATGCACTGTGCCACCTAGATGCCCCCACTCCCTTCATTTTATAGTTGAGTAAACTGAGACCCAGAGAGTTTAAGTGTTTATTTCCCAAAGTTGTTAGGGGCAAAGCTAGAGTGGGATTCCGGGTCCTCCCCACAGCTGGCACTCTCTCCTTCTGTTCTGTGCTTTGAGGGATGCAAAGGAGAGAAGAGGCTAGGAAACTACTGACAAGATTTCATTAAACCTCAGACTATGTCATATCTTATCACTTAGTAAGACTTATATTTAGAGTTGACACAGAAAGCTAAATAAGAAAGTCTTTGCCATATCCCTCTCATGAAACTACGGCAGCATGAATGCCTTCTAAGGCGTGCGCACACACATACACACACACACACATAAAATGTAAAGAGGGAATTGTGGAATTTCCTTCCTTCAAAGTATTTAAAACTAAGAAAGATACTATATGGACTGGAATACCTTAAGCATATTATTACCTAAATGCCAAGGGCAAACTCTCAGGGTCCCTATGCTATATATACATATGTATATGCATAGGTGTGATATGTACATACAGATACATGTGCACGTAAACACACATGCTGATGCACATGGGGATGTGTATGGAGATATAGGCACACATTGTACACACATGGGGGAAAATATAAAGGCTTTAGGGATGCTGAAAGATTTCCTCTTGCTACTATTAAATGGGAGACCTAAGCATTTTGCAGTCTGAATGCTACTGCTACGGGCACAGGTATGTTTCAGCACAAAAGTTAATGAGAGAGAGAGAGAGAGAGAGAGAGAGAGAGAGAGAGAGAGAGAGAGAGAGAAACAGAGAGAGAAACAGATCTTGAATTGCCTTTTTCTAATTAGGACACATCACCATGAGCAAATCCTCCTGAGTCAATTGTTCTTAAAGGTGAATTAATCACCATCAGGAAGCTGTGCACCACAGGGGCCATAGGCTCCCAAGAAAGACACATGATAAACTGTTCTATGACTCATAATAGAGTATGGAGTACAGAGACTTGAGTCCTCTCCTATTCATGCAGTTAATTTTATAGCCAAAATACCTAGATGCACTTTCCTTCTTCCTTGCAGCCAACATCACAATCAGGGATGTGGGATTATGGGATGGACAAAGTAACAACACGATATCATTCCTCTCTGATTTTGGCAGCCTTTATTTATTAAGTTGCCCCCTTTTCCCTGCCCCCATAATTGATTTACTTTCTTGTTTTTGTTTTACTTCTATTAATATAAAAATTGGTTTGTATTTTCCTACACATACAAAAGAAGCTGTCCAGCAGCATTCTGGGGTCTAGAGGTAGGTGAAGCACTTCCTGTGGTATATGTTTCTTGAGTTTAAAACAGAACAGGTAATTTGCTGAAGGTCTCAAAGCCAGCATTTGTCAGAGGCAGGACCCTGGATCCAAGTTTTCACTATCCCTTACTATCCCTTATTCCAGGTTGCAGTTAAAATTCAAACCTGAAGAAATGGGATTGTAGAACAATCTGACCTCCTGTAGGTGGTGCTCTAGACAACCCAACCAAGGAGTTATTGGCATATGCCATGCTGGGAAGCAGCAAGCCTGAACTGGATGTGGATTTTCTATGAATAGCAGCAACCTGAGCTACCAGGATGTCTTCTGCCTACAATGAAAGACAAGGAGGGGAGCTTTTTCCAGGGTTCCCCTTGAAGTTTAATGTCCATGTCATAGTGCCCCATGTCCTACCTAGAAACAAATCCCTTTATTTTCTTTCCTTGTAATCTTTTGGTGTCCACCTAACCACTCAACTTTCACCTGTGGCACCAAGAAGCTGTAGCATGCAGTGTCCACGCTGCAGTAAAAACCATCTCCCAGAGGGCTAGAACAGGTTGATGGTAACCAACGTGCCTCAAACCTGTCAGAGAGTTGGAGGGGGGAGGGTGCAGTGTCTTCTCCAAGCATGTGAAAACTTCCTCAGTGGAGTGGGCAAATGAGAACAATTTGTTCCAATGGCCATGAAAACGGCTGATGCAGGTGCTGTGGAGTGTTTACCGATTAGTCAGACATCAAAGACACCCAGGTCATCAGCTGCATCTCAGGTCATTGTCAGTTGTCCTGACTTTTGCCTTGTCGCTGGGCTTCAGTGAACTTTCAAAGGGAGTCATATGCCAAAATGCAGCCAGAGATCTGGGGAGAGAGAGAGATGTAGAGAGAAGAGTTGCTCGTTAATGAGAATGAGGCATGTGTACATGCACAACTCCTCTAGGGAACCATGTGCAAGAAGGAACTTGGACAGATGGAGAAGATCAAGCCAAAGACTTCTGGGGCCAAGCAAAGTGATTCATGGTCTCCAAATCAAGTTCTCTGATCAAATGGAAATTAGAACCAAGGACCAGAAAGAGACAGAAAAGGTACGGTATGGAGGAATAAAACCGTACCTCGCCCTCCACTAATATTGTGAGTTAAGTGTGCTCTATGGGTCAGATGAAGGTGGCAATGACTCAATTCTAAATGCTCTTTCCTTGTGATGGGTCCCCACCAAACTTATTGCAATAAATCTGGAAGTCTATATAGATCCTTAGGGAAATGGGGCTCAAAAGAGGAAAGAATGGCTTGATTCTAATAACCATTAGACCTTTCCTTTTGGGAGAGCCTTATTTGACATATCATTACAAATTGGAAAGACCATATATGTAGAAAATGACTAGAGAGTGCGGGGGAGTTGTCTTCATTGTTCATGGACTTGGGTCTGAGTTAATTGAAGGTGTTTTTTTTTTTCTGGTCAAGTTAAATGAAGCTTGTCCTATATTTAATGTTTGTTTTGTTTTGTTTTTTTCTCCTTAACAGAACACTTTGTTTAGGATCTAAAGGCTTTATTTCCCCCTCCCTTTTATTTATTTATTTTTTTGTAGTGATCTAGACAATCAATTTCTGGTGTTAGTGATTGGGAAGAAGTGGAATCCCAATAGAAAAGTTTGTATAAAAATTCCACCCCATGACTGAACCAGTCTGTTGAAACCCAGAACTTCAGTTCTGTGCCATGAGTTATATTTTATAAGGACATCATAAAAACCTTATCAATGGAGTTACGAGGACCTAGAATGTTGGTGCACATGCCCAATCAGCATTTCTTAAATAAGAGGATAACCTAGGGGACACAGGGGATGCAGAGTAGGACTTGATATTAGGAAAACCTGAGTTCGAATCCTGCACGAAACACTAGCTATGTGACCCAGGCAAGTTACTTAACCTCTCTGTGCCTCAGATTCTTCATCTGATAAAATGGGGATAATAATATAAAATTACAAAATAAAAATATACATACAATTATTTTCTTTAAGAATAAGTGCCAGTAGGCTCGGCAGTGAGATGGTATAGGGGATAGAGTGCTCAACTTGGAACCAGGAAATCTTGAGTTTAGATCTTTCCTCAGCCACTAGCTATGTGACCCTGGACAAGTCATTTAAGATCTCTCAGGCTCAGTTCCCTCATACATAAAATGGGATAATACTAGAACCTAACTTACAGGGTTGTTGTGAAGATCATAGAAGTTAACATATATAAACCATAAAAAATTATATAAATATTAGATATTGTTGTTATTTCCTTTGTTGTGGTTGTAGATGTTGTTACCTCAAACCCCATGCCTTAATCACCTCTGTCCTTTTGGGCAAAGGTCTGAGTTTTAGATCTGAATCTCTTCTCAGTCCCGAATGAGCAATGATTTTATTTCACTTAGACATGAAATTAGTCAATGATTAGGTCTTATTTAAAAACAGTTTTTTTTAAACTCCCATAAGACAAACTTCCTGTTTTGCTATGGTGTTGGACAGAGAATGGAATAAACATTAGAGCAAATGGGATCTGGCAAACAGTACTCTTCAGTGATTCAGTGCAGAGAATGTGGGTGGCCTGTTCAATAAAGTCGTAATGATAGCTTTTGGTATTACTACATCTGTATGAAATGGGGCCCACTATAGTCAAATATGCTCTACCTATTCCTCCCAAAATGGTTTTTGAGAAAAACAAATGCTGAAGAGTAACATGTTATATTTACCCCAGCTGTCTATGTGGAAGAGTTCTTAGAAGATCTTAAAAGAATGGAATTTTTCAGGATTTCCCAAAGAGTAATCCTGTTAAAATATTGTGAAACTTCAGATAGAGAGTTATATATCCATGCAGGGGAAGGACACTTAGATACTTACCATCTCCCTTACCTAACCAAGCCAGGGAGGTATCAAAGTTCTCCAAAGCTTAATATAATTCCATGACAACTTTACAAGTCCATACTGAGCAATTCATCAAGCTACAGTGTCATCAACCACAATTTTTTTTAACTTCCAATCAATGTTTCTGATCAATTACATTCTTTGCTTTGAGTCTTTGGCCATATGCATGCTACACTTAGAGAAATTTCTCATTTTTGAGTCACTGATGTCCATGTTTGAGAATTTGTATCAGAGTCTGGCTCACTTTCAGTAGCATTGTGCTCGAGCTAAAAATATAAATGACTCATGACATATTTTCCTTTAGCTCAAGTACTATCTCCTGCCACCGGCCATTCATTCTGATCAATCTTCTGTCCATTTATATGCAAAAAGGAGAATGTTTCCCACTGATTTCCTGTTTCTGAAGTTAATAATCCCCTTCAGAATTTCACAGTGACAAAACTGGAATGGAATTATTCCCCTTTGACTTCACTGCTATAATGACCTATGACATTTTTCTATAAAGGCAAATGTTCTGATGCAGAATGATGTATAAAAGTGAAAAGTGTTCCTAAAATCTCCAGAGGACCTTTAATTATGTTAGGAAGAAGTTGTACATTTCAATTGTGTTCCTTTTTAAATTAAATAATCTATTATGCACTTAATTTTGAATAATGAAAACAAAATAAAGATATACATACAGTAATTTACTTTACGAATAAATGTCAATATGCTATGCAGCCGGGGGGAATAGGGGATAGAGTACTCAACTTAGAGCCAAGAAGACCTGAGTTCAGATCTTTCCTCAGCCACTAGCTGCATGACCCTGGACAAGTCATTTAAGATCTCCTAGGCTCAGTTCCCTCATCCATAAAATGGGATATTAATAGTCTCTACCTCACAAGGTTGTCTTGAGTACTAAATGACATCATATAAGTAATATTCTTTGTAAAGCTTAAAGTGATAGATAAGTGCCATCGTGATGATGATAAAATATGCCTAATAGCTTACTCAATCTAATCTATCCCTCCTCATCCTGCCTCACCCCTCAGCCCCCATTTCCTTCCATTCTTTTCCTATAGTTTCTTTGTGTATACATTTTCTAGTTGGGGCTCAGCATTCCATCAAATTCCATCAAAAAACATATGAATAAAGAGACCAGAAATAGAATATATGTGTGTGTTCCAAAGTCAGGGAGAAGGGCTTTCTCAGATTCCTTGTGGTTATTCCCAGAAAGAATACTACACCTGCTCGAATGATAGAATTCCTATTAGTCGGTTGTCCCTTCCTCCACTTATAAGTTTATATTGTTGCAATTAATGGGTAAACTCTTTGTATCTTTGCTCAGAGTGACTACACACGTCTTTCCCAGTTCTGAAATTTCCAGATTTTTTTTTTTCCTCTCTCATTTTCTATTGAAAGGTCAAAGTTTATTCAGTCATTCATCCATAAAAGAAGCAGGTCACAGCAATGGAGAGAAGGCTGGCCTTGGAACCAGGGAGAATTTGCCTGTAACAAAGACCAGCTGTGTGACCATGAACATCACTTGAGCTCTCAGTGTCCTGGGTGACTCTAAATCTATTAGTTACAAAAACAAATTCCTGACCTCCCTTTGTGAAAACGGCACCTACTGGGAGGTCACTATATTGGTGGCTTCCTGAGTATGGACCAAAAGAAAAAAATATATAAAATGTTGGCTTTATATGCAGTTCTTTGAAATTAGATGAATTCTGCTCTATGTAATATGTTATTGAATAGACTGATCTGTTCTCCACTGATCCAGGAATTTCCTCATTGATTTTCCATTTTCATTCCACTGTTTCTCACATGTGTTTCTGAAACTCATGAGCTGACCCTAGGAGCTGCTCATTGCTTTGCCAATCCATTTGTCTCCTGCATGTTTCTTCATGGCACAGCCAGGATGTCATAGGGTGAATTTGGTGTCAGGGAAACATGGTTTCAAATCCTTTCTCTTCCACTGCTGGCTCTCTGACCATGAACAAGTCAGTTAATCTCTGTGAACTCAGTTTTGTCATCTGTATAATGGAAATAATAATACCAGAATACCCACTTCACAGAGCTGCTAAAGCACTTTGCAAACTTTGAAGTTTTATATAAATTTAAGTTGTTACAGTCACTAGTGGAACATTGAATTTGAAGTTAGGAAACCTGGATTCAAATTCTACCTCAGCTACTTATTGGATGTGTAGCCAGATAGAAGTCATTTCACCTTTCATAAAACCAGCTTCTTCATTTTATAGGTTATGTAAGAATTAATGTCTGTACTGTATCCCTCACTGTTTGTTGTTGGGAAAGGACTTTGAATACCCCAAAGTGCCATGCAGATTGAGTTATTTCTTCCACTCTAGCAGTTTTTTTTTCCCTCCAACAGTTAAGGAAGTCCGTTCTCTGACTGATGTTGACTCTGCAATCCTAAAAATTCACCTAGAAATCTAGACTTCACTTGAATCCTAGATGCTTAAAACCTGCAACTTGTAGTGGACTATTAGAGCTGAAACTCGACTAAAGTTGGCCTTTATTGCAGGCCACGCAGTGATTATGGTTAAATAAGGGCAAAACCAGACTCTAAGGGAAGATGTGAAAGGAGGAAGGAGGGAAAGGGGTACCAAATAGAGGATAGGTAAATTAAAATGAAATCATTGAAGTCATTAGGTAGTTAATAGTCATAGTTCTTCAAGAAAGCTCATAGATCTAAAGATAGAAAGGACCTAGTTCGTCTCTAGTCCAACCTTCTCAATTTACATAAAAGGAAATGGAGACCCATGAAGGTTAAGTGATTTGGCCAAGGCCATTAGTGGTAACAAGAGTCCGAAGCAGGATCAGTCCTCTAAATCCTCTGAACCAGCATTCTTTCTACTATACCAAGATGATGTAGGAAAACATAGAAATGGTGAGGAGGTCTGAGGAAAGCTCCATGACTATCCTGAGGTGTGTTATCATATCACATCCCAGGTAGTATTTAGTCCTGCAGGACGGCTGAGATCCTAGACCAGGAATGGGGAATCTGTGGCCTTGAGGCTACATGTGGCCCTCTAGGTCCTCAAGTGTGGCCCTTTGAATCCAAACTTCAGAGAACAAATCCCCTTAATGAAGCATAAAACCCGGAGTCAATCAAAAGACCTAGATCTTGATTTACTCACTTGGAAGAAGCACAAGGCTAATGGAATTTCCATTTATTTTTTGGAGCTCTCTCTAGCTCCCCTGTCAATCCCTAGTTGAAGTATTTACTTGATTTTCTACAACTTATCACTTCATTAAATACCACCTTATATCACTCCTCTAATTGTTTCATGTGTATGCATCTCGATGCCCTAGCTTGAGGAAGAAAGCAGAGGCCTTAGCAATGAGGACTGAATCACTTAATGTTGGACATACAGTGAGTGCTTAATAAATGCTTTATGATTAAATAGAAAAGATCATTTGATGAAATTCACATTATGTGGCACTTTAAGGTATATTTTATTCACAACAACCTTATGAGGAATAATAGATAATATTTATGCAAGTATTTTTACCTCTGTTTTCAGGATTAGGAAAATGGTGCTCTGAAATTATCACCAAAAAATCTACTGTAAAAAGCCTTTCTTAAATACTACATGCAAGAAATTTGTATTATTTTGATTCACATCTTTGATTTCATTGGCATAGGAAATTTCCTGGGTGAGTACTGTGTATTTAGCACATAGTAAGTATAAGTGCTTATTGACATTAGAGAATTCCTTCTACCAATAAGGATTACCTCTGGGCAATGGTTGTACAATTTACACTAAAGAGATTAAATAATTTTCTCAGAGTCACACAGTAAATACATGCCAGAGACATAATTTGAATCCATATCTTCCTGACTCTGAGGTGGGCTCCCTATCTACCATACCACAGCATTTACGTTCTGCCTAGAAACACCTCTCCTTTTCCATATGGATAAGAATGTTCCCGATGACAAAGAAAGAGTCCAGGCTTTCCTTTCCTTTCTAACTCTGCAAGTCATCCTAGCAACTACAGCCTGAATTGAGCGACAAAAGAAACCCATGGTCTTCAGGTATTATTTGAGAGCGAATCCCTTAATAGCTAACCATTAAAGTAAATCAACAGAACTTACCGCATCAGCTCAATGAGTGTCACTGAACACAAACCCCAGTTTGGCCACAACTTCCCATTGTTTATTAGCATTCAGTCTTGGTTTGATGGCTGCTGAAAAGTTAACAACATGAAATTGCCCCATTTCAATGCACAAGAGCTTCATCAGCCAAATGAAACTACACCAGACAGTAATGATCTTGCTAAAATATTACATATGGGAATGTTGTGATATTGCATGAAAACCAAATAGGAGTGCCATAACAATGAGCTTTCTGTCCAAGGCCCTAGGCCCTGGAAAACAGAAACATTCATCAGCCGCTAAGGCTAACAATGCCTCTTCTATGGTCTCCTGTTACAGGAGGGAGCTGTGTACAACTGTTGTGTCTGTGTAGTTTATTTGTGGTTTGGAGGTATGTGGGTTGATAAAACATAATCACAGCTGGCCCTGGTTCAAAATGGCAGAGAGGTAATATGAACCTACAGAAAATTAATGAGATGATAATTGCTTTATTTGCAGGGAAGCAGTGACATACAATACTGTTCATTTGTCAGTTAAAATATCTTATAACTATATTGTAGATTAAGAGTATAAAGTGTTTTCACACATAATATCTCAAAAGGGCCCCACAACTTTGTGAGTCACTATCAGGAGGCATTATTTGCTCATTTTACAGATGGGAAAACTGACACACAGAGCGGTTACATTGTCTTGCCCAGGTAGCAGAGTCAGGTTTTAAATATGTCTTTCAATTCCAAGTCTTCTAATCTTCTCTATTACTTAATACTCTCTCCCTAAGCAGGAAAAAGGTCTCCCGATAAACCCACCTATTCATTCCCCATAGTGTCATCCAACATACAAATCTGACTTATGTGCCCCAATATATTTAGGTCCAATATGTCCAATATGACCCTGGAATTATTACAGTCACTTCCAAATTTCCTGGACATTCCCCCAGTAGAATGAAAACTCCTTAAGTGTGAGAACTGTTTTTCCCTGTCGGTCCTGGCTTACCCTCCCTTCTCCTGTTCCCTCCCTCTTCTTCTCCCCTCCCCTCCTCCTTCTTCTCCCTTCTCTTTCTTTCCCTTCCCTTTTCCTGTCTTTGTCTTCCTTTCTGTTCATCTTTCCTTCTAGTTCTTTCTGTTCCAAGTACGTAGCACAGTGCCTTGCACATATTAAATGCCTAATACTGTTTGTTGAATTGAATAATCTTCTCTTCCTTACCTGGAAGCTTCTCTTCTCCAACCTTTCCCCCTACCTCAATCATATTGTACCCACTTTGTAAATTTCCCAAATTTTTCCTCAGATGCCTAGAGTAGTATTGTTGCCACCTACAACCATAGCTAGATTTGTATTCAAAGTAAAGTTCCCCAACTTGGTCCAGGATCCTGGACTTTGTTTACTTTGCCCTGATCACAACAGTACCACTTAAAGATTGAGTGGCTCCTCCAGGTCTAGTTTCCTTCTGAAGCTCTATTCTTATCTCTTCTATTTAATTAATTGATAATTAAAATTAATTAAATTAATTAATTAATAAACACAATGTTAACTATATACTACTTACTAGGGACACAAAGGCCAGAAATGCCAGTCTCTGTACTTAAGGGACCTATAGTCTACAGGGGAGAGGGGAGAGAAGGAATTCTGGGACAGGAAAAACAACAGGTAGACATTTAAGTCTATAATACAAGGTGACAAGTAATGGAGGCGAAAGCAAGATGCAGGTAATATGATGTAGAAAAATATCAGAAGGAAAGCATACCTTTAGTTAGGATGATCAGAAAGGCTTCATACAGCTGAACGTCAAAGTAAGAGGAAGATCATGAAATGCTGAAATGAGAAGAAAATTATCCCCAATGTAGAGGATAACCTGTGTAAAATACATGGAGGCAGGACACAAGGGACCCAGTTGCTTGTGGTATGAATGGGAGTATATGAGATAAAGCTGAATAGGTTGGAGACCGATTGTAGAGAGCTGTATTTGGCCAGCCCAGGAGTGTGTGTGACTCCTGAATCTCCCTCCTCTAGTCTTCAGCCCTCTCCTGAGCTCCAGGACCACATCTCTACCTGCTTGCTGGGCATTTCTACAAGGACATCCCATCAGCATCTCAAACTCCCATGGCTAAAACAGAACACGCTGTTTTTCCTTCAAAACCTACCCTTCCTCCTTTCTTAGCCCTTTCTGTTGAAAACACTTCTACTCTTTCAGGTACCCAGGTTCAAACCCCCACAGACATTTTCTACTCTTTCCTGGCACCCATAACAGCCATCATGTTTTCTTCATACCTGGACTGGTTCCTGAAACCCCTGACCACCTTTCCAGCACTCCTCCAGGGGCCTTCTTCTCCTTAACAAGGCCTCTATTCAGTGACCTCTTCCTCCTAATGATGAACTTTCTCTGAACAACTATTTGAAGAAGCGCTCATACTAACCATCATGCTCCCTTAAAATAAGACTGACCCATGAGGCCCCAGATCATCTCTCAACCCTCCCTTCCAGTCCCTTTTATGGGTTGTCTTCCCCCACTAGAATGCATGCTTCATGAGAGCAGGGACTCTCTCTTTGCTTACATTAGTGTTCCCAGTGCTTAGCATGACACCTAGAAGATAGTAATGACTTAACAAATACTTTATCTATCGTTTATCCCCCACATCTAATCAGTCCTTGGGTCTTGCCAATTTTACTTCCACAGTATCTCTCACATCCGTTCTCTTAATTTTATTTACACCACAATGATCCTAATGTAGACCCCCATCACTCTTTGTCTGGTATCTCAATGCTTCCTAATGGATCTTCCTGAATTAAACTTCTCTCTTCTCTAATCCAGCCTCCACAGACTTGCCAAACTGATATTCCTAAAGCCCAGGTTGGACCATGTATATCATTTCCCTTCTCAAGAAGCTTCAGTCACTCTTTACTGCCTGTGTGATAAAATATAACTACTCTGGCTTCTGGATCCCTTCACAATCTGGCTCCAATTGTATTTCTAGAACAACTTCTCATTTCTGCCCTCGCTTATTCTAGGTTATAGCCAAATTGGTCTACTTTCCTGTTCCTAAATCACAGTATTACATCTTTTGCCTGTAGGATTTATGTCTGCTATTGCCCTATGCCTGGAACATTCTCTCTCCTTGGCATATTACCTGCCTCCCTTATGGGGAAGTGCTGTGGTCAGGAAGGCCTGGCTTCAAATACTGTCTTGGGCACTTTATTGTCTTTGTTCTCTTCTAACTCTCATCTGTGATCTAAGAAGTTCTATCTAATATAAAAAGGATTTCCAGATCTCCTCCAATTATCATTCTCTAGTTTGTATTTATTTTGTATTTGCTTATCTATGTACATGTCACTCCTCCCCCGAAATGTAAGCTCCATGAGGACAGGGACCCTTTCATTTTTTCTGCTTTGCCTCTCCAGCACCGGTGCATAGCTCTTTGTAGATGCCTGATAAATCTTCTTGGATTAAACTAAATTGAATTAATCTTATTGCAAGGTAGTCATATGTGCCTTTATTACTAAAAAATGCTAACCATCATCTGAATGTTCGGTGAGCTATAGTCTTTCTTCTCATGGAGGGTTTTGCCTGGATGTTCTCCGATCAGATTGGTAGTTGCTGGAAGCTTGGGGTAGCTGTGGCAATTTCTTAAAATAAGACAACAATGAATTTTACCATACTGATTGACTCTTCCTTTCACTTAAACATTTAATTGGCCTGACTTCAATATTGTTGTGTCTCAGGGAATAGGGAGGCCTAAAGAGGGGGAACAGCAGGTCAGTGGAGCAGTCAGAACGCGCACAACATGTACCGATAAAGTTAGCCATTTTATATGGGCATGGTTTGTGACATCCCAAAACAATTATAATAATAATATCAAAGATCACTAATAACAGATAATGAAATAAAATTAATGAATATTATATATATATATATATATTATATATATTATAATAAATAAAAAATGATAAAATAAAATAATGATGAAATAAAATAATAATGAAAAAGTTTGAAATATTTTGAGAATTGCCAAAATGTGACACAGAGACACAATGTAAGTACATGCTACTGGAAAAATGGCGACGATAGAACTTGCTTGACGTAGGGTTGCCACATACTTTCAATTTGTAAAAATCACAATATCTGTGAAACACAATACAGTAAAGCACAATAAGCTTGAACACAAATAGCTAATGATAAAGAGGTACATTTACTCAGATCATTGCAAAACAGAAATCAGAGATGGTATACACAGGAGGATATGTATCAGACAATACAAAATGAAGGAACTTGCCCTTTGGGAGCAAGGTAACTCCGATCAACCGAGAGAAAGAACTATGTCTTGGCCAAGGGGAAATTTTCTGAAGTCTTTAGAGTAGCAACGTGGGGATGGGCACATGATGGAGAGTGTCCTTCCTCTCACATCTTCCCAGAGTCCTTTAGCAGCCTGAAGTGGGGTTGGCCTCTTCCACCTTCTCTCTCAAAACCAGAAGCCCGGAGCACTCAAAGTGACTGGACACGTAAAGAAGACTTAAAGTTTGATGCTTCTAGAAAAGAACTGGCAAGAGCTCTCTTGCTTCTCCCCCACTCTGCTGGGCCCCTCACAAAGGGCAGGGCCTGGATCTCCACCGACAAGGAAAGAGCCCCATCTCCATGGGCCTTGGCACAGGGCTTATATACACAGAGAGCCAGAAACCAAAGTGGTGGGGAAAATAGCCCACACTGATGTAACTCTTTACAGCTGACAAAGTGCTTTTCCTCACAAGGACCCTGGGTGGCAGGCAACATAGGTATCGTTTTGTTGATTTTACGGATAAGAAAAATGAAGTTCAGAGACCTGCCCCTAGTCACATAACTAGCACGTGTCCAAGCTGGGATTCAAACCCAGATCTCCTGATTCAAAGGCCAGGACTTATCTGTGGTGCCAGAGATACATAAACTGTACAGGAGAGGCACAAGTTGCTATGAGGGTTCAAAAGAGGGCAGAGTTGTGTGTATTCTTTGGGAAACAAAAGACTTTCAGGGACATAGCACTTGAGTTAAGCCTTGAAGGAGAGGAAGTATTTTAATAGATGGAGATAGAGGAGAGAGAGACAGAGACACAGAGACAGAGAGTGCTGAGAGGTCAGGAGAGCAGGCATTTGAGGCATAGGAAATCACGTGAGCTCTGGAAATGATAAATAATCAAATTGGCTCAGAGATTCTGAACGCGGTGCCCCTGAACTTTTTAAAAAATATAATTGACTTCCTTTATAACTGTGCATTTAATTTTATCCATTTAAAAATCTTATTCTGAAGAGTCCATAGGCTTCCCTAAATTGCCAAAGGCTCCATGATTCTCCTGAAGTTAAAGAACTCCTGGGGTAGAAGATAAAGCAAGGTAAGAGTAGAAATGGATGGCTCTTGGAATGCCAAGCTTTCCCCTTATTCAGTAGGTAGGATGGAAAACCCTGAATGATGTGGGCTGCTCAGTGTCCAGCACTAAGCATGGTGGGAGATATGTATAAGAAATGACCAGACCATGCGGGTAGTTCAAGGAAGAACTATGAACTCCATTTATTGATTCTTAGGACAAGGTTTTTATGGAGCAAATGAGACAAAGGAAAAAAAAGGACTCAAATTTTCCTAACATTGTCTTAGTGATGTCCTAGAAGTAGCACAAAATAGATAATTTGATAAGGATTTGATAAGGACCTAGGTGCCAAAAAGTCTTAGGAAAAGTCAGGGAACTCCTTTCCTATGCAGTCACATTACAGAGGATGCTCTTGGGAGCTGGCTTCAAGGCTAAAGCCAGAGCTGTGATTATCAAGGACATTTGCATAGGAGCTGACCACCTAAGAATTCAGATAATTTGACTCTCAACAACTAAAGTCTTGGGATAAAGCCTTTGATCTCAAAACTCAAGTAACATCCTTTTAAGTATAACCCATATCAAAGAACTCAGGAGCAAGCTTAACAAAAAAGCTGCTTCTCAAAAAGCTCTATTTAGAGCACACTGTCAAGATTTTTATCTGAGTCCTGGATCAGGCTTCCTTGGCTTCCCACACCTGAAGATTCTTAGCAGGGTAATGCCAGTTTGGGAAGATTACTCTGGTAGGGGAGGATGAAGACCAGTTAGAGCCAGGTGGCAGAAGAGTCAGGGAGACCATTTAGAAAATTATAGATATGACTCAGGTGAGAGGTAATAAGGACCCATATTACCTCTGCTGTTAGCAGTAGGACTGTCAGGGAGAGAGTCAGTGTGATAGATATTGTAGAAGTCAGAGTAACGGAAGTGATCTAAGTCCTTGCTCTCCTTCAGCTCCAAATCCAGACCCTACCTCTGCTTCTCACGGAGCTTTCCTTGACTGCTCCAGCCTACATGAAGCCTTCTCTTCTCTTGTCTTCTATCCTATGTACCTATTAACTGCACCAGAAGCTATAAACTCAGCACCAGCAGACTTCCAAGTGCAGCTGGACCAGATTAAAATGTAATTGCGAAATATTTAGCAAAATAAATAAAAATACAACACAAATCATGTTACGTTGTGTTTTTTTAAGTCAAATGTGAAGCTCCTAGGGATTTGTTTCTCTTGAATTTGACACCTCAGTCATACGATTTCATTTTTGGTTCTATACAGTCTTATGTTGTTTTCTAGTTTTATGTGTCGGTCTCCTCTTCCCCCCGAAATTCTCTGTAAGCAGAGACTGTGATTTATCCATTTCCATTTGTATCACCCTTAGAGTACTTAAAAGAATGCTGCACACATAGGAAGAGCTCAATAAAAACTTGTTACCTTATAGAAAAGGAATTTCCTCTACCTCCTTTCCCACATTCTGCTCCTCACCCAGGCACTTGCCTTCTTTATGTCTGGATGAAAGGGAAAATTATACATAAGTAACAAACCAATTTCATCACCTTCCCTCCCCCACTTCTCCCCACTGCTGCACACA
>NW_027185665.1:10010520-10102178 GCF_028583685.1 Petaurus breviceps papuanus | reverse complement strand
TCTCTCTCTCTCTCTCTCCCTCTCCCTCTCCTTCTTTTTCAGGCAATAGTCAAACAGCTAGTAAGTGAGGCTCAATTTGAACTCAGGTCCTTCTGACTCCTGCAACACCTAGCTGCCACTATCACTCTTGATAGTTATCAAGATAGCCTTGATAGCCTTTTTAGACTAGCTTACCTTAGTCCCTATATAGCTCTGAGCAGAAGGAAGATTCAGGTTCCTTAATACATTCCAGATACGGCTGATCATTTGGAAGGTTAAGAAATAAGAGAGGGGCAGTGGAGCTAGTGCAGGGCAGTGACTTGGCCCTGACCAGGAAGACAGTCAAAAAGTAAAATTGGCTTGGTGAACGCCGTGCCATACATCAGTCCTAACAATGCCTGTACTCAGCAGTTCTTTAAGTACAATAAAATAAGATTTTTTTGAACCAATTAGACCAGTGGCAGTTAGTAATCATTGTTTTCTTTCCTAAAAATGTGCAAATTTTAAACCTTAAAAATCTTTGGATGATAGAGTCACATAAGGCCAAACCTGTCCAAGAATGAAGTGGGTGGGTTGTTTTCAGCGCTCTCATGAAGGAAAAAACGTCTTCTTCCTCTCTTTGGTTTTTGGTACACCATTAAGATTCCAGTGCTCTCTTTCTGGTTCCTTTTGTGTCCTGGCTTTCCATTATGGCATCCCCCAAAAGCCTGTCCTATCAGGTACTATTTATCCATTCCTTTGAGCTCCCTCTCCAGCTCCCCCATTCCCCAACTTCCTCTTCCAAGAGAAAAAAAGAAGGAAGGGAGAGAGAAAGACAGAGAAGCAGAGTGACAGAGATAGATACACACAGAAAGGCAGAGGCTCAGAGGATCAGAGAGAAAAAAAGAAGTAAAAAGCAAAAAATAAAATGGCTAATTATCCCATTTTCCATTCTTTGTATTCCCTTAGTAGGCTTACCTCAACCCTGCTTTTCTGATCAACTGATTTCATCTAAAATGCTAATAGGTGGTAATAGCTCAACAATTTACCCTTCTAAGATTCATTTGTATTTTGATAGTACTTTCCATGCCTTAACCCAAAAGTAGAGGATAATTTGAGAATTTTGGTGCCAAAGAGGGAAGATTTTTCCGGGGTTCTTTCCCAATATGGCTCTGATTACACCTATACACTCTTCCTACCAAAAAGAGACAACCCTATAGGAAGAATGGCAGAAAGACAAAATGATCCCTTAGCCATTTTCATAGTAAATATTACTTGCGAGGATCAAATTACATAGCATCAACTCAACATAATACCCTACTAGTCACATATATTAAATGATGATTACATTATTCATATATCAGTAGATAAAATTGCAAAATACGAAGTTCAAAGGACATTTAGTGAATAATTTACTTTTAGAGAGACAGCGGGGCAAAGTAGATAGAAAAGTGTTCTTGAAACCAGGAAGGTGTGTGTCCAAGTACCACCAGCGATGTATATTGACTTCCTGACACTAGGTAAGTTACTTAACATCTCAAGAGGCCTGTGGTGTCAATCTCAAATAGAAATGGGTTCCTGTGGGGATACATATTGACTTAAGAACACATAAATTAACATTATCTGTGTTGTTATGTTGTTAAAGATTTCCCAATTACATCTTAATCTGGTTCAGGCTGCATTCTCAAGATTTTCTGGCCCCAAGCAACAAGTTTGACACCTCTGATGAATCTAGGCAATTTTCCAAGATTCTGCATTGAAGACAAGATACTGACTTGCATTGGTAGAGGAAGTTTCCTCTTCTGGGATTTCCCTGTACTAACAAAATCCCACGTCCAGTCCCTATCTGCTAAAGAAGCATAAAGGCTATTTTAATAAATTATACGAGACCAGGAAGTCTGTCTCTTACTTTATAGCCAGATTTGTGTGTCATCAACATGATGCAGTATAGTTCAGAGAATCAAGGAATTTAAAGCAAGAGTTCCCAAACTGTATCTTTAAGCGAGAGGAGTACAAAAAGTTTGTTAAGGGTGCGTGAGAAATAGGTGGTAAATAATTATGTTATCCTGTTGAAATATTCTAAAAATCGCAGTGTTAGTGGGGGGAAATGTGGATTAGAGAGAGAATGGTGATGAGGCCAGAGAGGATGAGGAAGGGAGCAAGCCTCAGAGTGCATCTGAGAAACTTGAAAGAGACTTGAAGGAATGATTCTTAATGACCAAAATGAAATGAATGAGGTGCAGATATGAAACCTTTTTCATACTGAGCTAGAAAAATATTCAGTTAAAACTATCCCGTGAGAGACCAATTAACTGATAACCACAATAATCAGAAACTCCAAATTGATTTCCATTCAAAGAAATTACAAATTTTTGATGTATCCTTAGGAAAACATATCACAGTTTTACTCAACGTGCACATGAAGCTTTAATTCCATTTACAGCAACTTATGTCTGTGAATCAGGCTACTCAGTCTTATTCTCAATCACCTTCAAAACAAGAAACAAGCTAGCGGTTGAATATACTATGTGTGCATCTCTTAAAAAAAAAAAAAACTCTACCAAGATTAAAACTTTTGGTTGGAAAGAAAAAAAAAATCAAGGGTCTTGACCTTGGGTGTGGCCTTTTGTCTAAGTCCAAGTTTTACACAACAAATCCTTTTATTAAGGGGATTTGTTCTGTGAAGTTTGGATTCAGTCAAAGGACTGCACTTGAAGACCTAAAGGGCCACATGTGGCCTTGAGGCTGCAGGTCCCACACCCCTAACTTATTTCACTAGTTCAGATAAACATTTAACAACTTTATGATACTAAAATATTATTACTAAAATTTTGTTTATGAAATAATATTATATAGTCTCTTAATTTTATATGTGCATATACATAGTAAACTCTACAATTTATTTCCTTTCATATCAAAGAGAGAAAAAAAGAAGGGTTTTTGAAAGGCAAGGGATCCAGGGACTAAAAAGATTTGGGAGCCTCTGGATTAAAGGAACCCTGCAAATATAAGATCTAATTTTTCGATTCAAGCAGGAATATTCTCTCCTACCTCTCCTAGTCAGCCTCTAAATTAGGAACTCTGTCTCTGAGTGGGAAATCTTTAAGCAAATAATCAATCCAGTTTTTATTTTGTGTCTATTATGTGCCAGGAACTGGACTAGGTACTGGGGATATGAGTACAAGGAATGAGACACTGTGTGATTGTAATGAGCTTATATTCTAATGGATGAGATTATAAATACATTAATAAATAATAATATAAAGTAGTAAATACCGCTATATACAAGGAAGTTAAATACAAAGTGGTTTGAGAGGCAGAACACTAGCAGTTAGAAAGAATCAGGAAAGGTTTCATGGCACTTGGGGTGCATCTTAAAGAAAGAACAACTTTTTGAGGCACAGGTAATGGAGTGCATTCAGTTCAGTCAAAGGTATGGAGTTAAGAGATAGAATCTCATGTGTTAGGAACAGAGCAAAGGCCAGTTTGGCTGAATCAGAGTACACAGAGACCAATAAGCCTGGAAAGATACCAATAAGCCTGGAACTGAGTTATGAAGGGCCTATAAAAGCTAAACAGAAGTTTAACTTTTATTTTAGAGATAATAGGAAATCGCTGGAGCTGGTTGAGTAGTCATATGATCATATCTGTTTTTTTAATTAATCATTTATTTATTTTTAACATTCATTTTTAAAGAAAATTTTAGTTCTGAATTCTCTCCCTCCAGTCCATCTTCCAAGCATTGAGAAGGCAAGCAAGATATCAATTATACATGTGAAATCATGGAAAACATAATTCCATATTCGTCATGTTGCAAAAAACAAAAGCTCTGCACCTCTACACATATTTTAATGGGTTTTTGTTTTTCTTGCTTTCTTAGTGGATGGGGGAGTGGGAGGAAGAAGGGAGAAAATTTGGAACTGAAAATAAAATTGAATTAAAACAAGAAAAATTAGATCATTAGAAACTTTGGAGAGAGAACTTTCAGTCTAGTGATGATGCTAAAAGCAGGCTGCCAAGGAGTGAGAAGAGAGAAAGGAGAAGCAATGTATAAAGACATCTTTGCCAAGGAGTTTGGCTAAGAAAGGGGCAGGGGAGAAATATAGGAGCATAGCAAATATATTTAGTTAGATGTGTCTATTGATCTAACGAATGGACAGAGATGTTGCTTTAAAGAAAAGGCATATTCCCAGGGCAGCTACCAGTTTCCTGGAGTATTGTTGCTACCTGTGGGCAAATGAAAAGAGTCCTTTATTATATCTGCACTATGTATCTTTCTAAGTGGAAAACATTTTGGTCTTTGACATTATTCTTTTTATTCTGCTAGTGTTCAGTAGGTTTTTGGTATTTAGCAGATAATTCTTCATCCGGGAGGATAATAACTGTCTGTCTCTACGTCTGGTCTATTGTTTAAGGCCTGACGGTTCACATTTATGTCACATTGTTGGTTACTGAAGCAAGGAAATGCCTTCACCATAACTCAAGAGAGCAGGTAAAACTATTTTAGCTTCTACAATAAAAACCCATGAACTCAAACTGATTTGTGCTCTTTTTTTGAGAGGAAGTGTAGTATCAAGGGAAAAAAAAAAGTACTAGACTTGGTATCAGGAGACGTGAGTATACAAACTCGTGCTAACACCTGTTAGCTGTGGAACCCGGACCAGACATTTCAACTCTCTCAACCTCTGTTTCTTCATCAATAAAATGGAGCTTATAAGACTTCTACTACCTAACCTGTGGCATTGTTGTGGGAAAAATGTTTTGTAAACCTCAAATCTGAACTGTTGTTTCTAATGTAGACCTTGCAGCCATCTGAACATCAATTAAGCAAAAGTCTTTTTCCCCCACAAATGCTGGAAATTATTAGTATAATACATAATAATGATGTATAATACATATACATATAACACATGTGTAATACATAATACATATAAATACATAATAATTACATAGTTTCAGATATTTTGCAAATAGCCGTTGTAAGAAAAAGTGTTGATCACAAATTAGAAAGACAGCTGGTATACCGAATAGAATCAAGAACTGGATTCAAATCCTACCTCTAAATATATATTGACTATGGGACTCTAGACAAGTCTCTTCTTCTCTTGGTTCTGCAGAAAACTAAGACTACACATTATAAAGCAAGCAATAATATGCATTAATACAGTGAGTTGCCTATACCAATGAAATCACAGGTCCAATTAAAATTATAAATCACTCCTGGCTTTTAAATGAGCCACCTAAAGATGTCTGAGTGATCATGTGATGATTGAATGAAGGGAATTTGTTAGTCAGGTCCTTTGTTGTATGTACAGTAAATTACTTTTTAATTAAATATTAAGGTTATGTAAAAACATCATTTTTTTAAGTGGGAAGGAAGAGTCCAGAACTAGAGTTTTATTGGTAGAAGGAACTCCCTTCATCAGTGTGGATCTGAAGTTGGTAATCTTAGCAAGTTGCTAGGAATGCTGAGAGGTTAATTTACTTGCAGAGGGTCATGCAGCCTTTATATAGACGTGGCATTGTGATGGACTTTGTCACCATACCCTAATAACTCACTCTAGAGTCTTTTGTTATGACTTGCAACTGAAATTTTCTATGTGTATTTTGCTTCCTCCCTCCCTTCCTTCTTCCCTCCCCCTATTAGAATGGAAACTTCTTTTTGTTTTTTGGTGATAATTAAAATTTTTTTGAAGAATATTTTTTCAATTCCATGTAAAAACTCCTTTTAACATTAGCTTTTTTTAAAAAAAATCTTGAATT
This sequence comes from Petaurus breviceps papuanus, assembly GCF_028583685.1. Taxonomy (NCBI): domain Eukaryota; kingdom Metazoa; phylum Chordata; class Mammalia; order Diprotodontia; family Petauridae; genus Petaurus; species Petaurus breviceps. Next base: position 10,096,457 of record NW_027185665.1, on the reverse strand, counting down.
CCAAATTCTCTCGCCTTCCCTCTTCTCCCTTCTCTGTGAGAAGATAAGCAAATTGATACAGATTATACATGTGCACTCATGCAAACATATTTCCATATTAGTCATGCTGTGAAAGAAAACAAAAGGGAGACTTCTTGAGAGCACAAACTCTCTTATTTTTTTTATTCGTGTTTCTAGCGCTTAGCCCAGTGCTTTGTAAATGTTTCATTCATTCATAGAACAGACATAGGATTTGAATGCAGAATTTCTCAACAAGCACTTTACCCATCACACCATGCTTCTTTTGAGCAACAATCCCAACTCAACCTCTCCCAGCCTAGTTTAGACATCAGTAATTCCAATTAGCCTTACCACCAATTACTCACAGTTCATAAGGTTTTATTCTACTTAATGAGGATCTATGGTTTGTAGATTAAAAAGTCAATTCTCCCCAGCCCTATTCAGGCCATTACTGCACCTAGATTTCTGAAAATGGAACTCAGCATTAGAATTATAAGCCTAATGTTTCTATTCTTTTCTTCCAAGAATTCAGTAACTTAGCACCTGACTTTCCTTAATTCCTAGTTTCTTTTTTTTTTTTTTGATGATTTCCATTCTCTTCTGCCAAAGAGGTAATAATGTTTTATTTCCTCATTCACTTTCAGCTACCTCTTTGGCACTCCGTCCTTAAATTGCTGCCCTTCTAGGAGTCCCTCAAGTTACAGCTGGCAGAACTGTTGTTGATAATGATCACACAGAAAAATGAACATTGTAAAAAAATATCTAATTTAGGGAATAAATAATCATTGGACCAGGTATAGAAATAGAAGGACTGTGTCCTATTTAATCTTAAAATAGATACCTTGGGTACAATATCAGACAGCTGAAATATTATTCCTTCCTCCCGTTTTTGAAAAATAATCATAGACAGTTCAGGAAACATACCATAGGATTAAAGCAATGGCTAGACTTCAAAGGTAGAGAAGCATTTTGTCAATATTTGGCACCAGAGGACCATTAAAACTGAATGTTTTCTTTTGATGCTTCAAGCTTCTTTAATGGATCCAGGTTAGCTCCACTTTGAGAAATTTTCATTTACGAATATCCAGACTCACGAAACAGCTAAAGTTGGTGCAAATTACAGTAATAGCAATATTGATTTTTTTTTGGACCAGACATATGCTTTCAGTTTGGGGAACTCCCAATGAGGAAGCTCCTTCTACCAATACATATCTGCAACTGCCTTGCATCTTATATTCTTAGAGAATGGTCTGGGGCACTAAGATATTTAAGTAACTTGTCTAGTGTCAAAGTCACTGTGTATGAGAGGGCCACACTTGAACACCAAGGCTGGGTCTCTATTCCCTAAACCACACAGCCTCTTAAGCCTCTATTACTAAGGAGGATCGATTCCAATAACCTCTCCTTGTAAAATGGAGATACAGATCTTGGAGAAGGATGACTCATTGGATCAAAGTCCTAGAGCTGGAAGGACCCTGAGAGGCCATTTAGTCCAACGTCCTCATTTTATAAGTGAAGAAACTGAGGTCCGGGACGTTAAGTGCCTTTTTTTGTATATAAATACTCTCTATTTCTCTATGTTTAATTTACAAAGCTAAGCAAGAAGAATTCTAAAGAGAATTCCATACAAAATAATTGCAGAAACAGTAAAATCCTGGGGAGCATATCTTCCAAGATTCTTAAAAGCTATTGATGCAATGCAGATTCAAGAAATGGAGAGAATGAATAAGCCTCAGAGGAGACCCCTCCCCATATAATCTCAGGGGCAGGAGGCCTTTCCAAGCCTCCTTCCCCACACTGCTAGCACCTTCTCTCTGAGATTTCCTTACACTTAACATGCACATACCTTGTTTGTACACGGCTTGCACATTGTCTCCCCTGTTAGACAGGGACCTGAAGGGAAAGGAACATGTCTTTGCCTTTATTTGTATCCTTAGCATTTAGCAACATGTCTGGGACATAGTAAGTATTTAATAAATCTTTTTTGACTGACCAGCTAACAGGAAGAAATCATTCTGTTCCTTCTAGAGCAGGTGGGAGAGGCACATTTGCCTGAAGCTGTGGTCCACCCATTATGTAATCACTGAGTGTGGACAGATAAACCAATGCAGGAAGAAGACAGGGAACTCTAGATTCTCTGAGCATGTCAGTTATAGAGGTTCATTTTCTTAGAGTTGGAAGACACCTCAGAGGACATCGTGTTTGACACATATCTGAGCAGGACAAGGAAGGGGTCAGTGGGCCTCCACTCAAAGACCTCCAGTTATGGGGGGAATTACCAGGCCTCCCAGATGGCCCATTCCACTTTGGGATCTTTCTGGCTCTGGGAATTTTTCCTCACACTGAGACCGAGGCTACTTCCTTTAGTACTAACTAGTTCTATTCTATCAGACACAGCAGAGCAAGGCCTCTCCATCTTCAAAATGACACCCCTTTGCAGGTTGGAAGACAAATTTTGTGGCTCTTACGGTCTTTTCTTCTCCAGAACCAAACATTCCCAGTTGCTATTACAAAGCCTTAGATGGCATGATTTCTCTGATTATACTTCTATAGATATGCCCTTTTCAAAAATACAGCCCCCACCAAAAAAAAAAATTGTGTAATTCTCCAGATAGAATCTGACCAGGAAAGGAAGAAAAGAAACAAGCTTTCAGTAAACATAAATACTCTCATTTGATCCTCTCCACAACCCTGTGAAGTTGGTATTGTTATTATCCCCATTTTACAATTGGGGAAACTAAGGCAGAGAGAGGTTAAATGAATTGCCCAGGGTGATACAGCTAGTAAGTGTCTGAGGCTGCATTTGAAGCCATCTGGCTGACTGCCTTACTGTTGCAGACAGTCTATCATTTCCCTCTCTATGGATACTCACTGCACTTCTCTTAATATAATACAAGATCACATTATTTCATTTGGCTATCCTGCCACACTGATGATTAATGTTGAATTTGCTGCCTTTTAAAATCCTGCAGTTCTTTCCATATAACCTGCTTCCTAGCCATGTCTGCTCCAATTTGTATTTGTTCCATTGTAGGTTTTTTAAGTAAAAGTATAGTGATTTATGTTCACTTCTATTGAATTTTTCTAGCTTGCCAAGACCTTTTGGCATCCTACTTCTGTCATCTATTTTTTTCACTGTGGCCCCCACCTCCCAGCTAAAGAGGATTGGTTCTGAGTTCAAAGGACCTGGGTTCAAATCCACTTCTAACCTTTTCTACCTTTGTTACCTTGGGCAAGTCACTTAACATCCTAGACCTCAGTTTCTTCACTTATAAAATGAGGACATTGGACTAAATGGCCTCTGAGGGTCCGTCCAGCTCTAGGACTATGATCCTGGGAGTCACTCCCTTCTCCAAGATTTGTGTCTCCATTTTATAAGGAGATAATGATACTTGTAATACTGCAAACCTTTAAGCTCAATGCAAAATTTTATAAATTTGATAAACATTGTATCTATGTTTGCCTTCATAGAAGTCATTAATACCTAGACCCAAAAAGCAACCTAAAGTCTCCTACCTTTTCTGACCCCACATCAGACCTCCACTGTTCAATTCCCATCAGCCCCATTTTCTCCCAGCACCATTCCTACCACACATAACTCAGATCTCTACTCCACTTTGACCCTTTGGAACCACTATACTCTTCCCAATAGTCACTGGTCAAACATACATCCATTCACACCACTAGGGTGAGTAGGGAGTCACCAGCTAAAATTCTTTAGGTTAGATGGTAGACTAGTGCACCTACAATATGCCCTGCCGTTGCTCCCTAAGGTCCCCATACCATCTGCCATGCCATAACATCGTCTGAACTGCTGGGTCATTGCCATTTCACTTATTATTATACCATAAGGATTCAGACTCCTGGGCATTACCATTTACCCTGCTGTTCAACCAAAGGTCCTCTGAGTTTTCCCATCAGCCCTGCAGCTGAATCCTTCCATATCTTTCCTTCCTCTTCTAATTAAAATATGAAATTCTTGAGAGCAGTTACTCTTTGCTTTTCTATTTGTGTTAACAGAGCTTAGGATAGTGCTTAGTACATAGTAAGTGTTTAATCAATTTTCCCATTATATTCCATTCCATTGTTAAGCATGTCAAATAGAGCTGAATTAAAAATTAAACACTGAAATACTCCCCTAGAAATTCCCCTTCATGTTCAGATCTAGCAATTGATTGATATTATCTGGGTCTGGTCATTCACCCAATTCTGAAATTGTTATCCTCTGGTGCACCCCTTTTAATCATATCTACAAGGATATCCCAAAATATAGAATATTCTGCATATAATTCTATTCTTTCTATATAATTCTACATAATAGCCCATCATGAGCTAGAAGGGAACTTAGAGATCATGAAATCCAACCCCTTCATTTTACAGATAAGGAAACTGAAGTCCAAACAATTTAATTGACTTGTCCAAGGTGGAAAGGGGTTAGGATTGAATTCCTGGGTTCAGAAAGATTTTGTCCAATGTCTTACTGATGTCCAGATATACTGTATACATGGCATTCTCCTGATCCACTACCCCATCAATAATCCTTAAAATTCTGTATAAATATAAATCCTAATATATGTAAAATTCATATACATAATGATTTACATATATGATAAATATATACATGTAAATGATAAAAGCTTGATTTTATATATTTATAAAATTTTGAATGCTAAACCTTTAGCCCACAGTAAGTAGGGAGTCATCAAGGGGGCTTGACCAAGACAGTAACACAACATGATAAAGGTTGTATATGTGTGTAGCATGTATGTATGTACACATATGTACATATGTGTGTATATGTGTGTAGAGAGAGTGAGAGAGAGAAAAAGAGAGTTGGATTAAGGATTAGGATAAAATTGTAACATTCAAAGTTCTCCACAACCTAGGATAATCTTCCTATTTCCTACAATTCCCCAGAATGACTACTTTAGCTGGGCTGGTCTCCCCTGACTCCTCTGAATATGGCATGCTCTTGGACAGTCTACAACTTTACTCATGATATTCCCTCCACCCTTCCATTCCTCTTCCATTTACAATGGCCAGATTTGAACTCAGTTCCTCCTAACTTCATGTTTAGCACTTTATCCATGGAGTCACCTAACTGCCTCTTACTGAAAGGTAGCATTACTCATTCATTTAAGTAAGTCCCAGGGCTCTGTGGAAAACAGACCTAAATCTATAATATTTACTTGTACATAGTATTCTACAATTTACCGAGCAATATCTTCACAGAAACCCTGGGAAGTGAGCATTACTAGTATTCTTTTTCTCACTTTCTGGATAAGGAAATTGAGGCTCAGAGACCCTAGAGGACTTGTCTGTAATCAATGTTCGAGTAAATTGCAGAACAGGGACTTGAACCCAGATTCTCTCACAGTAATTCTAGCATTCTTTTTACTACTTATTAGTTGGCTCAGGGTATAACCCCCAGTTCCTGGCAGAGGGTTTTTGCACATAGTTGGTGTTTTTGTCAAATAGAATTGAAGTTTCTGAATCTAGCAACTTTCTCATTGCAAGGGAGATCCCTCTGACCATTTTTCTTTCCTAAGTAGCAACACATGTGAACCTAGACAAACATCTAAGAGGTAACAAATGTTTATTAATGGTGACTTTGATTCTACAATGAAGTTATAATTTTTGAAGGATGAGCACAGAGAGCCTACTCAGGGTGTCACTGATGATGCCTTCTCCCTTTTCCTTGAATTGTGACTCACTCACAGGAGGGGAAGACCTGTGGTGGGTCCTGCTAGAACCTGAGGAAGGTATGTAGAAGTACTTGATATCTGGGCTGTGTGGGCGGGTTTTGCTTGTATCCCCAGAGGCTGTTACTGGCTTTGTTTCCCTAGAGACAGGAAGTTTCCAGAGGATTGCTGGGAAATGCCATTTGGGGAGCATATGCAAGGGATTTCTAAAGAGACTGTGATCTGCCAAAGAACCCCTGAAGTACAGTGTCTAGTGTCGACCTGACAGTTTGGTTAAAGGGGGCAAACAGGCTGGGTGATATGTAAACCCATATTGTTGATTCCCTTAAAGCTAGCTAGATACATACATGTATGAAGCCAGATAAAATCTGACTGCCTGAACAAAAGAATGAGAAGGCTTAAATACATTTTAGAACCATCCCAATTCAGGGGGCTGTGTCACTCAAATTTATGATCTCCATAAATGTTTAAGTGATGTATGAGAAAGGAATTTTCTTAATTGGATAGGTGGTAAATACAATAAAATAAGAGAATTGACAAAGTCTCAGTTGAAATTATGACTCAGGATATCTGTGGGTTTTGTTTTGTTTTTTACCACTAACATGTCATAACTTAGTATATGTCCAAAAATATTTAACATTAGAAAAAGTCCCGTTACTCAAGTTAGTGCCTCAGGTTAAGGGTCTCATCTTTAATGGCCATAAAGTTAGTCCATCTGGCTTTGTTGACATAGGAAGAGATATTTTCTAAGTTTACTCATAGAACAAAGAAGCTGTTAGGTTCAGGCTCTTCTTCTGGTTGATTAGTTCAAACCCTGGCCCTTATGGAGGTTATTAAATTTATATTAAATGATTATCACTAGTTACAGAAGAATCTGTAGCCTCAAGGCCACATGTGGCCTTCTGGGTCCTTGGGTGTGTCCTTCTGAGTCCAAATTTTATAGAACAAATCCTTTTATTAAGGGGATTTGTTCTGTGAAATTTGGGTGTTTAATAAGTGCTGATTGCTTGGGTGAGACCTCTTTAAAAGACCTAAGAAGGGGGTTTATCATTGTGGGGAGAGGGGCGAGGCAGAGCACTGCCATTATCAAACAAGTGATCAACCAATCAAGGTGTAGTTATTAGGTGATGGGTACACAGAGGGAAAGATCATGTTCATATATAGATAAATACAAAAGAGGTGATCTGAGAGAAGAAGGCACTAGCAACTAGTGTAGGGGAATCAGTAAAGTCCTTTGGTAGATGTTGATTGTTGAGCTGAACTTTGAAGGAAACTAGGGATTCTGAGAGATGGAAATGGGCATGGTGTGCATCTAGGCATAGGGGACAGTCTTAAGTATAAAAGGAAGTGGAACATGGAATACCACATAAGAGGAACCACAAGATGGCCAATTATCTGGACCTCAGTGTGCATGAAGGGAGTAATGGGCAATAGGACTAGAATGGTAGGTAGGGGTAAGGTTGCAAAGGGCCTTAAATGACAAGCATCAAAGTTTACATTTTCTCTTGGAGATAATAGGGAGCCAATGGAGTTTCTGGAATAGGAGAGTGACATGGTCAAATCTTCCATAGATAGGACCATCCACTTGGGCTAAATGGAGCTGACTGAGGCAGCTAACCACTTTTGGTAAGAGACCCTGGAAGAGCATCTCATTCCCTTAATATGTAAAGGATCTGGGGTGGGGAGTGTGGAGGGAGGGGAAGGCTGAAAATTGTTCTTGCTGCAAAGCGCCTCCCACCCCATCACCAGAAAGTTCTCCTCTTCTGTGTGGGCGTATGTTTAGAGATTTCGATATGTTGGTTAAAAGAGATGAAACATTGTACCATTTGCCTCAGTTTCCTCTGCAAAATGTTTTTAAAACGACATAGGCAGGCAGAATTTTCTTTGAAATTCATAACTTGATGGGTGGAGGGAGAGGCCAATGACAGCACATGACTAGTATTTACATGGTGACTGATGCTGAAATAGTGATTTCATTATTGATTTTGGGGTGCTGTATGCCCATCACTCTAGAGAGGCATACATGGTAGAAAGGGAAAAGCACTGGATTCAAGGTCAGAAGATGCCCCCAAGGCCCCGTGCTGTCACTGGTTGTGTGAAGTGGGAGAAGTCACTTACTCCAGTCAGCTTACATGTTCTTGTCTTAAAACACTCAACAGCAGCAGCAGCATGCTACTCTTACCCCAGTGGGGCTGTAATGAAAATGAGGAAACTAGAAGATACTAATACAAGGAAGCAAATTGGATCTCAAAGTTATCAGAGAGACTTGGTAGGATGGGATTCATGATTACAGTATGGCTCCGGAAGAGTATTATAGAGAATTATAAGAGAATTATAAGAATTATAATATATAGAGAATTATAAGAATATATAAGATATATATAAGAGAATTATAGCATTGACTATTAAAGATATACGCACATATGAGGAAATCAAAGCACCTAAGACAAGAAACATGATAGAGGGGATTTGAGTGACAAATCAATGAAGGTAGAAACAGGAAGGCTATGTAAGTGTACTACTGTATGTTACCTCGACAAATGTCATGATTAGATGAGACACTTGGGAAACAGATCGTAAATTAGCATGAAGGCGCAATGTTGTACCAATGGGGGAATTTAATCACCTGGGTTAGCTGCTTGTGCTTTCTCTTTGGAAAAAAAAGAATAGCTGATAATATTATAACGACTTAATTATTTTAATTCTTCAAAAGGGAGGAAATGAAAAGAGAAATCACTAGATACATGATTGTGACCAACAAAGAAGACTAAGTTGCTAAAGTACAAGTGTCAGGGGCAGCTAGCTGGCGCCATGAATAGAGCACCGGCCCTGGAGTCAGGAGGACCTGCGTTCAAATCCGGCCTCAGACACTTAACACAAAAACTAGCTGTGTGACCTTGGGCAAGTCACTTAACCCCAATTGCCCTCCCAAAAGCTAAATAAATAAATAAAGTGTCAGGTACTTTGGGAGCAAGGGATCACCTCATCATAAAGTACATAATAGAGATGAGAGGGAGTTCTGTATAGTTTGGTGTGCATCCATACTTGGGGAGAACAGATTTCTCAAAGGTTCAGAGAAAGGATAAGCAAGAGGATTCTGTAAGAAACTGGTTCAAGAAGAACAGAAGATTATTAAGGTTGAAATTCTGAAGACGTCATCAGAAATTATTCTGATGAGAAGGAAAAGTAACATAGAAAAGAAATGAATGCACGTGGAATTCACTGACAAACTCAAATGGTTAAGAGACAAATATGATAGATGGCAGCCTGGCAAATAATTGAGAATGAATACCAAAAATAAAATAATTATGGAAGAATTATGTCGAGTTATAAAATTAGATCTAGCCATAAATGCTAAATTCAAGAAAATGAATTAAAAAAAACTATGTTGGATAGAATCAAAGAAGAGTTACAGCTATTGTTCATTGGGTATGGAATTAATAGGATTAATAACAGTGAGAAGACTGAATTACTTAGTTCCATTTTGTGGTGGCCTCATTGGTTGTGGAAAACACCCAAAACGGAAGTGTCTTCTGTTGGTGCTGATGAATAACTCATCTGTACCTTTACACTAGTTAACTCCTATAATTGGAATATGCTCCCTCATCATTTCTGTCTCTTAGAATCCCTTGGTTTCTCAATTTTTTTTGAGACTTTTTCAAGATTTTTGAGGTTTTTCAAGATTCATTTAATTCAAGCATCACCTCTACAGAAAGCTTTTTCTGGTCTGTCCCCTCCTTAAACCAGAAGCTAATCTCCTCCTCCCCCTCCTCCCCAACATGATTACTATGTATCTTTTTTGTATATATATTTGTACTTGTATAGATGCATTTTTGTCCTCTCCATTTGAATGCTGGTTCCTTGTGAGCAAGGCCTAACTCCTTTGTATCCCTCGCACCTAACACAGTCCCTCCCACCTGGCTGACATCTTGGATGACATGATATCCAGGAACTCATCATTCTGCAAGATGACATCATTTCTGGAACTCATGTCTCCTCGGCAGCCTCTGCCCCTGGGGCCCCTCCTTCCCTCTGGAGAGGGTGGATATTGGACATCAGGGAGGGCCTCCCGGACCCTCTGTTTGAGGGAGGGAATTTACCTCATCGTTTCTCACCTGGCTAACTCTCTGGATGTCATGATCTCCAGAAACTTGTCATCCTGAAAGGTGAAATCAACTCTGAAAATCTCACCTCAAATGATTTCCTATCTTTGCTATAAGACTTCATCATACCCCCAGCTGGGTATCACTACACCCTCAGCTTCTTTTTATGTGTTGTCTTCCCCAATTAGACTATGAGCTCCTTGAGAACAGGGACCTGGCCCATACTAAATAACTAATAAATGTTGATTCTGAATTCAACACCATGTCTGGCACGTAATTAATGATATAATAATCACACTTAATGATTGTTCATTGATTGGTAGAGAGTTGCCTTTGGACACTGAGACATTATGTGTCTTACCCATGGTATGTGTCAGAAGTGGGGCTTCAGTCCAGATGCTCTTGACTCCAAGGTTGGCCCTCTTTCCATTGGTCCTTCCTGCCTCTCATTTTGATTCTATTTTTCCTTCCAAGGACTGATCTTTGGATTAGACAGGATAAGTTGAAAGTAACAGGGAGAAGAAACCCAACATAAATGAGAATATGCTCAGGCAACATCTGGCTGCCCTTGATGAAGTCAAGTCATCAGGCCCAGAACTATATTTTAGAATATTGAAGAACACAGTTGACTGTTGAGCCGCTGTCGGTGGTCTTTGCAAGAACTCGGAGAATGTAAGAGGTGCCACAGGCCTGGAGAAGGTAAAATCCCTTGATTTTTTTGAAAAAGAGTCAGCAAACTCTATATAGACAAGTGATTCTAACTGATTCATAGCTAGATTTTAAAATGGCTTAATGCTTTAAGCAAGTATTGGTGAGAACTTTGAGTAGCAGCAATTACCAAAGTCCAGCCTGTTTTTAACATGAACTGATGATATCAGGGAACAAGTTATGATTTCTTCCTCAACAAACAGGTCCATCCTCTGCAGAAACACCCTCATCTCTATTACTTACCACCAGCTATAGTCTTATTATTTCATTTCCTTTTTTTGACACTGTAACTAAATTGATACATCAAGGAAATCTTAGGGATATGGTTTCTTACTTTGTGGATAATTCTAAGAAGCTCAGTTTAGGTGATAATTGATTTAGATATATTAATCAAATTAGAATCAATGATAAAGGACCTACTATCTGCCAAGTACTATAGTAAGTACTTCATTCCTTTCAACTGTGAGATGGATACAAATTAAGAGTTAATATCAATTTAGAGGGAGGTCTCTAGTCATAAATGGGATAATATTAATTTAGAATGAGGTTTCTAGTGAAGTCTCTCAGAAATCTGTCACTGGTCTTGTTCTCCTCAGCATTTTTATTGGTAACTTGGATGAAGTTATAAATAGCTTGCTCATCAAATTTTCAGATGCCACAAAAATTGGAAAGCTCACTAAGAAGGTGAATGATGGCATCTGGATCTGAAAATATCTCAAAAGGCCAAAATGATGGGTCAAATAAGGTAATATGAAATTTAATAGCATAAATGTAAAATATTATAGTCAGGCTTGAAAATCAATTTCAGAGATACAGGAGAGGCATGATTACAAAGAGGCTCATTAGTTTTACTTTATGAAGTTGAATATTAGTCAACAGTGTGACATGGCTACAGGGGTGCGCTGGACCCAATTCCAGAGCCTCCCATGGGCTGATTGTTAAATTTTCAATGCAAACAATTACATCTTGGAAAATAGGCAAATACCCAGGCTTTATTTATTTCTTTGTTAATTGTCTGGGGAAGGAGGGGGAGGTTGGAGGAAGTCAATAAGCATTTACTTAGTACCTACTATGCACCAAGAACTGTGCTGAATACTTTTAAAAATATTATTTCATGTTTTCTTCACAACAACCCTGTGATGGAGGTGCTATTATTATCCCCATTTTAAAGTTGAAGAAATTGAGGCAAACAGAGTTTAAGTAACTTCACCAGAGTCACTTAGCTGGTAAATGTCTGAGACTGAATTTAAACTCAGGTCTTCCTGACTAGCATTCCAACCAGTGTACCATCTAGCTATCTTAGTCTTAAATGATAGAGGAAAATGTTAATAATGAAAATTAACTGAAAAAAATATCATGTGTACATTTTTTTTTCTTTTCAGAGAGCTGAGTTTTAAACATTTACCAGCACATCACTGGAGATAGCATTCAATAACCCTATGTTCCTAAACTTCATTAAGTAAGACATAGAGTCAAGAGTAAGAGAAGTAATAGTTCCAATATACTCTACTCCGATCAGGCCACATCTAGAGTTAGTACTAGCACATTTTGGGAAAGACATAAACTATAGCATATCTAGAATAGGGTGATAAGAATGGTAAGAAGAGGGAGTAGAAACAGGACTTCTGCGGGTCTCTGGCTTCCACCTCCCCCAATTCATGTAAAAGGGGACTCTGAACAAATTTTGGAGCTACAGAACTCACAAAATGACACAGAGAAGCTAACCTCCCACTGAGGATAGCCCAGCAGGCCAGCAGGAAAAGGCCAGCACAGCACTCTGGGAGCTGAGCCCAGCCCCAGGTTTTAGCCCCAGGGTGGGTTTGACCAACCACTGACTGGAAGGACTCCAGATCACCAGCAGCTGTGGCTGTTTCCAGAATTATCAACACATAGATGCTAAGGACAAACTGAGAGGTCAGTGCAGTGTGGACTTTGGGACCTAGTAGTTGGGAGTGCCTCGGCTTTGGCCCCACGGGCGAGAAGCAGCTGAGAACTGCAGCGCAGCCACCGCCACGTGGCAGCTTCAGCTCCTGGAGTGTAGAGGGACCAAGTGACAAGTTTAGGGGTAATAGCTCTTGCTTTAACCTTTTTGGATCAGTATTGTGGTCTAGGGTGGAGGTCCTGGGGTGTGTGTCCAGCTTGCCAGAGTGTGTGGAGGCCTCAGAGAGGGCACCCAACTAATACCTCTGGCAACTGAGAAAACCCCAGCGATTGGAACAAAGCTCCCCTGTCTAGTGGCAGAGTCCTACTGTGGTAAAAAGCCCAGGGGTCAAGTGACTGAGTGGTGACATGACAAAGGAAGCAAAGCAAACAGAAGAATCCAACATTAGACTCTTATTTTGGGGACAAAAAAGATCAAAACATGGAACAGGAGGAAGACAGTGAAGTTGGAACTCCTGCACCAAAAGCTTCCAAGAAAAATACGAGCTGGTTACAGGCCATAGAGGACCTTAAGAAGCAGATAAGAGAAGTGGAGGAAAAATTGAGAAGAGAAATGAGAACGATGCAAGAAAATTGTGAAATGAGAATCAATAGCCTGACTGAGGAAAATAACACCTTAAAAAATAGACTAACTCAAATGGCAAAAGAGGCTCAAAAAGGCAATGAGGAGAAGAATTCCTTCAAAAGCCAAATTTGCCAGATGGAAAAAGAATCTCAAAAGCTCACTGAGGAGAATCATTCCTTCAGAATTAGGTTGGAGCAAATGGAAGCTAGTGACTTTATGAGAAATCAAGATGCTGTTAAACAGATCCAAAAAAATGAAAGAATAAAAGGCAATGTGCAATATCTCATTGGAAAAACCACTGACCTGGAAAATAGATCCAGGAGAGATAATTTAAAAATTATTGGACTTCCTGAAAGCCATGATCAAAGAAAGAACCTAGAAATCATCCTCCAAGAAATTCTCAAGGAAAATTGCTCTGATGTTTTAGAAGCAGAAGGCAAAATAGAGGTTGAAAGAATCCACCAATCACCTCCTGAAAAAGATCCCAAAAAAAGAAAACTCCTAGGAATATTATACCTAAGTTCCAAAATTCCCAGATCAAGGAGGGAATATTACAAGCAGCTAGGAAGAAATAATTTGAATATTGTGGAAACACAATAAGGATAACTCAGGATCTGTCAGCTTCTACCCTGAGGGATCAAAGGGCTTCGAATCTGATATTCCAGAGGTCAAAGGAGCTGGGATTAAAACCAAGAATCACCTACCCAGCAAAACTGAGTATCATGTTTCAGGGGAAAATATGGTCATTCAATGGAATAGAGGACTTTCAAGCATTCTTGATGAAAAAAACAAGAGTTCAATAGAAAATTTGACATTCAGATACAAGAAGCAAAAGAAGCATGAGAAGGTAAACAGGGAAAAGAAATCATAAGGAACTTATCAAAGTTTAACTATTAACATTCCTACATGGAGAAACGATCATTGTAACTGATGAAACTTTTTTCAGTATGAAAATAGTTGAAGGGAATATATATGTCTATATCGGAGGGTATATGGGCATATGAATACATATGTGAATGTGTGTATATATGTTTACAGGCATACATAGATAGAGGGCACAGGACCAATTTAATAGGAAGGGATGATACTTAAAAGGTGAAATTAAGAGGTGAGAGAGGAATGTAATTAGAGGAGATGGGGAGAGACAGAATGGGGTAAACTATCTCATAAAGAAGAGGCAAGGGAAAATGGTTACAATGAAGGGGAAGAATAGGAAGGCAAAAGGGAATGGGTCAAACTTATTCTCATTGAATTTGGCTCAGGGAGGGAATGACATACACACTAAATAGGGTATCTCACCCTACAGAAAAGTTGGGGGGAAGAGGATGAGAGGGGGGATGATGGAAGGGAGGGCAGGCTGGGGGGGAGGGAAGTTGGAAGCACCCACTTTTGAAAAGGGACAGGATCAAAGTAGAGAATAGAATAAGTGGGAGGTGGGATGGGAGGGAGGGAAATATAGTCAGTCTTTTACAATGTATCTACTATGATAATGTTTTGCATTAGCTACAACATGTACAATCTATATTAATCGTTTTTCTTCCCACTAAGGGTGGGTTACAAGGGAGGAAGGGAATGAATCTGGAATGTAAAGTTTTAAAATCAATTGTTTGAATATATATATATATATATATATATATATACATACACTATTATTAATACTATTTTACATGTAATTGGGACATAAGATATACAGGCACAGGGGCATAGAGATCCACCATGCCCTACTGGAAAAGTCGAAGGGGGTATGGGAGAAGATATGGGAGAGAGCAAATTGGAGGAGGGGATATCCTGTGGGACTGCTATTTTGGGGAGCTGGGTAGGGGAAAAATGGGGAGAAAATTTGTAACTCAGAATCTGGAGGAAATGAATGATGTAAATCAGAAGTTAATAAAGCATTTAAAAAAAAGAATGGTAAGAAGATTGGAAAACATTTCTGAGGAATGATTGAAGGAACTGGCATATTTAATGTGGAGAAGAGTCAGAGAATAATAACCCTCTTTAAGTATTTGAAGAATTCTCTTGTGGAATGGGAATTAAACTTGTTTCTTTTCATCCTAGTGGGTGAGACTAGAAGCCAGGGACTGAAGTGATTTGCCATTTCCTTCTCCAACTCATTTTACAGATGAGGAAACTGAGGCTTACAGGGTTAAGTGATTTGTCAAGTGTGGAACAACTAAATGTCTAAGTTCAGATGTGAACTCAGGAAAAGGAGTCTTCTGATTCCAGGCCCTGTACTCTATACACTATGGCACCACTTAACTGCCCACATACCTCTAATAATTAGAGCTATCTTAAAGTGGGAATAGGATGGTCTGCCTCAGAAGGGAGGATATTCCTTCTCTAATTGAATTCAATAAACATTTATTGAGCTTCTACTATGTGCCAGGAACTGTTCTAAGGGCTAGGTATACAATTAACAAAAAGGAAAATAGGAGCTTGCAATGTAAAGCAAGGAGATAACCCCCAAAGGGAGGCAGCAAAGGTTTGGGGGCAGGGGTGAGGGTACCTGTCATGGGGGCAGCTTATTCTATGGAGCTGAAAACAGGCATAGCAGCAGATGCAAAGTGGCGTGAGTTGAGTCCAGTTTCTGCCCTCCTTATCAGAAGGCTTTGGTAGGAGTTTGGCAGTCTGCACTGCAACCCTCCCGTCAGAGGTGAGCGGAGGCTGAGGGAGGTGGTATCAGTCAGGGATTGAGTCAGCAGCATGGAGGTGAGTTCAGAAGTGATGGGGTTGAAACCAGGCAGAGCAGCAGAAGAAAAGTGAAGATGCAAAATCCTCCTCATTGATGGTCTCCAAGCAGAGGCCAGGTTGTTGCCTTGGGGGATTTTTGTAGAAGAGATTCTGGTCAAGAATGGGTTGGATTCGCATCCTCTGAGGTCCTTCCCAGCCATTAGATTCTGTGGTTTGGTAAGATTCCTCAGATCTTTTTTTGTTTGGATGATTATCTAACCCTGCTTCCTCTCCTGCTCGCCTGTGCAGTTCATCTTTCTTCCACATGAGTTGAAGGCTTAACAATTTATTCCTCTTGAATTTCTCTACTTGGATTCAGACCATAGTTGTTTCATTGACACCTTTAATGGATGTTGATTCTGCCATCCAACACATTTGTTATTTCTCTTAGATCTAGGTCATTCAGAAATTTTATAATCATTCCATTTGTGCTATCTGATTGTTTGACAAGTTTCAAGTCCACTGAACAGTATGATCATGCAGGCCTCAGTCTTCCATGTTGTTCACAAGGGTATCATGACACATTTGGCAAATGATAGGCTGAAATCCAGGCACACTACTTCTAGGCCAGGGATGGGAACCTGCAGCCTCGAGGCCACATGGGGTCTTCTAGGTGTTCAAGTGCAACCCTGTGACTGATGTTTGGATTCAGTCAAAGGGCCATACTTGAGGACCTAGAAGGCCACATGTGGCCTGAAGGTCACATGTCCCCCAGACCTGTATCTAGGCCAATCCCATGACAAACAAATCTGCCATAAAGGAGATGTGATTCATTTATCAAAATAAGGTGGGCCTGGCACTTTTACCAATGCAGTACAATTCAACAAATATTTAGCACCTACAAGTGGCTAAGAAGTAGTATTTAAAATTGACTTGCATCCCCCATGGGTGTGTTAGTGTGTAGGATATCCCCTTGATTCTTCTTTCTGTGTCTTCTTAAACATATTCCCATTTAATTTCATCCTTAAAAACTGCATCTGATGTCTTATTTTTTGGTCTTAACCTGTTTCACAAAATTCACTGTTATCATATTGACCACATTACAGACTTCAATAGAAGAGTGAGAGTGGTGGTAGGAAGCAATGAGAAGGTCATTTTTGTAGAATGGTGGAGTCTTCCTCTATTGTGTGGATGTGATTTGGTGGCCTTTATCTTCTGTTTGGGAATGAGCTTGGGATAGAAGCAGCAAGCTGGTTTCATGTCAGGATCTGAGGACATGATGAGACATGTTCCTGTCGAACAATACTCCTATACTACTATGAAAGAACACATGGTTAAAATACTGTATCCTTGTGGGCACCCTGATGCAATGGAGAGTACCCTAGACTTCAAATGAGGAGATGACCTGGGCATAAATCCTGCCTCAGCTGCTTACTTGCCCTGTTATCATTAATAAGTTGCTTAACCTGTCATAGACTCAGTTTCCCCCTCTGAAAAAAATTGGATTAATAATGCTTATATGATCCATTTCACAAGATGGTTGTGAGGAGAGCACTTTGCAGACCCTCAAGTAGTATAAGAAAGTATACAATTATTTAGTCAGGCTTGATAGAAATCCTGGACAAGAATAATAATGTCTCTTCTGAAAATGCTACCTTTTAGAATAGATTAATCCCAGATGAAATAAATCTTTCCCCATTCCAATCGGCCTTCCATCCACTCATCTGCCAAAATGATCCTCCCAAAGTGTAAGTATGGCAGTATCACCTCCCTACTCAATAAACTCTCTATCACCTCTGCTATCAAATATAAAATCCTTTATTTGGGATTCAATGGTCTATGTAACCTCCTCCCTCCGCCCTTACCCGCACCTTTCTAGTCTTCTTATACTACAATCCAGTGACATTGGCCTCCTCACCATTGCTCGTACATAAAACACCATCTCCCACCTTATGCATTTTTATTGGCTGACTGCCATACCTGGGAATACTCTCTCCTCACTTTCCTGGATCTCTTCAAGTCCGAACTAAAATTCTACCTTCTGCAGGAAGCTTTTCCTGATCTCCCTCCCCCAGTCCTCGTACCTTCCTTCTACTGATCCTTTCCTATTTCACCTGTGTAGATCTTATTTGTATGCTGCTGTTTGCACGTTGTCTCCTCCATCAGAATGTGAGTAAATGTGTCCTGACAGCACACATCTCTGCGTTAGGCCCTGCAAGTGAGGCCGGTTCTGTATTCCTGCCTGTTTCTTCTGAGCACGGTGGAGTCTTCCTTTGTTGTGCGAATATGGTGTGGTGGTCTTTATCTTCAATGATATACACATGTTTTCTCTTCCTATCAGATGTTCAGAAGGTTTCCAGGACAGAATGCTAGACTGCAAGATAAAAAATCTGAGTTCTGCTCCCAATTTAGCCACATGGCCTTGAATAAGTCCCATTGCCTCCCTGGGTCTCAGTTTCCTTATCTATAAATGAAAGAACTAGATTAGATCTGTTCTCCTTCCTCTCCTGACTCCTCTTCAGTGGGCTCTACTAGGAAGTATCAGGGGGAAAAACCCAATTACTTCTTTGTCAGTTTGCAGAGCACGTCTGGCCTCTTTTGGCATCATGATAAGGGACATCAGTGAGTGGGCAAGGGCTGAACTGAACAGAAACTTTTGCTTGGCTCCTTCAGAATCTTTGGTGAGAAATGCCACTTGATTCTACAGTGGCCTTGGGATCTGTGGCCTCAGGAATCTACTAAAAACAAAGAATATTTGATTTATCTTTGGTGAAGGTGACTTGGAAAATCAACAAGCATCATTTCCTGAGCCAACAATTTAAGTTGACTTGAGAAAATCTTGCCTTCATCATGCCCAAAGTTATTATTTCATACACAAAGCCTGTCCTTCCTTCTACATTCAGGCACACGTACATATTCTCCCAAGTGCTGATTTAGTTTAAAAATTCCCTTTGGTTTATTCACTTGCTTATTGATGCACTGCCATTTTGCCTAATGACAAGATTCTACTGGGAATGTGGTGCTTTACCCCTGATGATAATGTTATCTGTATTGTCACATACAGGTCCTGTATGGGGACTTTGTTGCTAAATGACACTTGGCAACAGGCAAACTGCCTATAGCCAAGGACCATGCCAGATCTTTAGCAGCATAATAAATCGCACGAATGGGACGCCAGCCATTCTTGGACCGTTTCCTCTCTGTGCCTACGTGCTGTGGATCCGGGGGGGCGTCTAACTAAGTGGCACACTTTAGTCATCTGTGAATAACAGTGTATGCAAATGATATCTGGGAATTAGAGCATGCTTTCCTCAGCTGGATAGGAAATGCTTTTGGTGGTGAGCATTTATTTCTGATATTGGCCTAAAGGCTCATCCATTTTGATGTTTCTGTATTTCTCTGTAGCCTGTTGAATCAAAATGTGGGGGTCTTTTATATTTGACTCATACAGTGTCCAGTTTTTGAGTAGACTTTTGGTTATGGAATGTAAGATTTTGCTAAACCAAGTTGACAGGTCATTTGTGTGATGGATACTCTCCTTCCTGAATTTTTGAATAATTATCCCCCCAAGTGTACCATGTGTCCAAGTGGATAGAGGGTGGACGTTAAAATCATAAAGACCTATGTTTAAGTTGGATCTCAGGTATTAAATCTATTTCTGTGGACATTTGTTCATTCAGTGACCCAGGGGACTCCCTAAGTCTGTTTGTTAACATAGTAACCTATCTGTATTGGTAGAGGGAGTTTCTACACCATGAATTCCCTACCTTGATGAAATCACAAGTCTAGACAAAAGAACAAAAAAAATTGTTTTAAACCAAATGAAATATCCTTCATTAAACTACTATTGCATCTTACATATTTTATTAAACTTACTTTTGTTCTCTCTTTCCCCTCTTTATTCTTTCTTTCTTTTAAGTCAATCTATAGAAGTTCTATTGGCCTCTTCCAAATTGTTATTCAGTTTTTGCCTCATGTATCTTGTACCTGAAAGTATTATTTAAAGGTAATTTAAAGTTCAGCATGTCTTCAGTAACATAAAACAAAGTTTAGAAAAATCGTCTCACCTTTTTCTCCATCTCTCATTCCCTGCCTTCCTCTTTTATGAAAACTGTCTTTATATCCAGGTCTTGAACTTAACTGAATTGTAGTAGGCATTCATTTTGTTCTTGAAATGTTTTCTTTGTTATGGTGCTAATTTTATATCAACCTATGTAAATGGTTGTAAATGTCAGTGCATGCCTGTTACCAAGGTCACGAATAGATGTGTGTGTGTGTGTGTGTGTGTGTGTGTGTGTGTATTTCTTCTATTCAAATATGTCTGTAGTTTTTCCTTCAACATCAGGGGTTGGCAACTTTTCAAAAGTGCCATGCCCAGTTGCCAATCCCAATTCTCCATGAGTGCCAGCAGTGGGAGTAAAGCTGTAACTATGCCAAGTTTTGATAGAAGGAGTTATTGTACACCAGCCTTCCCAGGGTAGAGGGAAGGGCACAGGCAGCAATAATTTTTAGAAGTTGGGGTGACAGGGGTGTGGTGGTGATAGTAGACGGTCTCCACACCATCTTTGGTATGATCTCTGCTCTGTAAGTTACATCTGTTGCTTAAAAAAAAGTCAGATGCATACATTTGAAGCCAAGTTGTATGGGAAGTTTTTGTCATGGTCTGACAACTGTATGAAAAACTGATGGTGAAACCCATCCTAAGATGGCAGCTTCATGGTATTATCTTCCTGCCTGGGAAGGTCCCTTGAGAAGAGAGATCGGAGGAACCTTAGAGCCACAATTTCAAGCAGGAATCTAAACCTAGTTTTTGCTAAATTCCCATCACTGGCCATCATCCCTATTTAGCAACTCAAGGTTTTTTTCAGGCTCCTTTTACGCTCCACACCGAGACACAAACTAGTAGCAGGACCCCTGCCCAAGGTTTCTACTCTCCTAGTAACATATAGCTCAGAACATATTACATTTGTGTAAATTCAAATAGATTGACTCAGAGGGAGACATGGAAACTCACGGGAAGGGGCCCCTTCGTAGAAGACATTATAGATACTTAAGGAAGGGGAGTCCCCAATTCCTACAGTCCTGAATGAGCATCCTGGCTGTGAAAGTATACAGTGTTCCTGCTGAATTAGCTTCTCTTGCATCAGGCTGAAAAAGGCAACCAGAATCACATTGCCATCAGAGGATATTAATTCTTAAAGGTTAAGTCTGTCTCCTTCCAACTGGGGAGGCAGCTGATGAAAACACTATTCCTGTGGCTTTTCTCTGTATGTCATGGACCCACATTCTTAAGTTCTCAATGTCTGCACACTGAGTTCCAATTCTACTGATGGTGACTGAATGGTGGGAATAACTATTACTGAGTAGATGAGACTGTACTTCTTATTGATAAGAATCTTCCCAGAATCCCAAATAGTTTCCCACTATAAACTATAATAAATTTGTATATTGGCAGTATTAGATGTTGAGACCCAATCTAATATATGAACATTGCTTTATTTTGTTACTTTAAAGAGTAGGATGAAAATATATACTTACCTATTTTGGTAAGGTGCTGGTCAATGAAACTTTTAGGATTGGATTAGAAAACTCTGAGATGTTTTGCAACTCTTCAATTCTATGGGAAACTGAGACCCCAGTGATTTCCACTCTAGGCTTATTACATTACTTCCTATGTTAAGGGTGGAATGAGGGAAGATTATAGAACTTTGGAGACAGCATATTAGTTGCTTAAATATGTTTTAACATATGAGATTAATATATTCTTTTTCTTTTCATATTTTGGTCTTCCAAAAAAATGTCAAGAGCATAAATAAAGGTTTAAAAATGGCATTTATCAAATATTTTGAGAACTGTTTAAAAGGGTCTTCTTATTTAGGTTTGAAAATTTTCAAACTGTTGAAAATTATTTGTTTTATTTGCAAGTTTTAAGTCAAAGACCATTAATCAAGGACAGAGGCAACATGATGTAATGGAAGATACACTGGGCCAAAGTGAGAAGACTCTAACAGTCTGGGCTTTAACACTTCCCAACTGTATGTCGTTGTTCAGTCATTTCAGTCATGTCAACTCTTTGTGACCCTATTTGGGTTCTCTTGGCAAAGATACCTGAGTAGTTTGCCATTTTCCAGCTCATTTTACAGGTAAGGAAACTGAGGCAAATAGGTTTAAGTGACTTGACTGTGGTCACACAGTTAGTGTCTGAGCCAGGTTTTGAACTCAAATCTTCCTGACTCTAGAACCAGCATTCTATCCACTGTACCATCTAGCTCCCTCCAATGTAACATTAGGTACATTAATTTGATTACAATGTAGTGTGTGTGTGTGTGTGTGTGTGTGAAGGAACTGTTCAGTCATTTCAATTCTGTCTGACTCTTTTCTTGGCAAAGAATACTGGAGTGGTTTGCCATTCCTTCTCCAGTTCACTTTACAGATGAGGAAACTAAGGCAAACACATTAAATAACTTTCCCATAGTCACACAACTAGTGTTTGAGACCATATTTGAAATAAAGTCTTCATGATTCCAGGTCTGGCACTTTACCCATTGTACCACCTCATTGCTCCTAGGAGAGGACTGTGCAATAAGACTGGAAATGAGTAGACCAAACTGGACTGGGGAGGGTTTTAAATGTCATGTTATGGAGTTTGTATTTCATCATGCAGCAGTAGGGAGCCATCAAAGGTTCTGTAGCATAACTGATATGTGAGGTTTTTGCTTTCCAGCACTTATTTTTGCAGCTGTGTAAGAGAATAGATTGGAGAAGAGGAGCCTAAAGCCAAGGGGCCCAATCAGGAGACTGTTGCAATCATCCAGACAAACTGATTTACTTTCCGGTTCTCTTCCAACTCAGAAAGCCCCCTCCCATCCCTTTAGCTCCACCCAAGAATCTCAGATTTGGAAACAAGCTTAGACCCTAAATAAGAAACTCCCTCCAACATCCCTGGGCAGTGGTCATCCAGTCTGCACTTGAACACTTCCATTCATAGGGAACTACCTCCCTCCCGAGATTCCTCAATTCACCTTTCGATACCTAGAACAATTAGGAAGTTTCAAAATATTGAGCCTCGGTTGGCTACTCTAATGTTGCCTTTTTGTTCCTAGTTCTGCTATGGCCAATCAGAACAAGGCTGACCCCTCGTCTTTGGGGGAACTTCTTGATGACAATACATGATCCCACTAAGTGTTCTTTTCTCCACTCTGAGTTCTTTCAAATGATCCCCATATAGCATGACTTACAGTACTTAGAATATTCTTATCACCCTGCTCAGCCTTCTCCAGAAGCATGTTGTCAATGTCATTTCTTATGTAGTAAGAAACTATCCTTTGGACTACATCTCCCATAATGCTAGGGGTCCAAAGACCTCTGATCACTGAGAGAAATTCACTAGAACTAATTTCCAATGGAGTTTGATGAGACTGGTGAGCAACTGTTTTATAGGGTGAGGGCTGTGATTGCTAAGGGCTCTTCAAATCAATCCACAAGTCTTTATTAAGTGCCTACTGTGTACATACTGTGAAATGGGGATACAAAGACAAATTGAAACAGTCCTGGCCCCCAAGAAGCTTACATTATATAGGGAGAGATAATATATGCATTTAGAAGCAGGGTTGTGCTAAAGCCAGTTCTAAATGGCTTGCAAGATTTGATTATTAATGATGGCTAAGTGGCATAGTGAATAGAGCACCAGCCCTGGAGTCAGAAGGACCTGAGTTCAAATATGGCCTCAGGCACTTAACACTTACTAATGGTGTGACCTTGGGCAATTCACTTAACCCCAATTGCCCTGCCTTTCCCTCCAAAAAGCAAAAAAAAAAAAAAAAAAGTTGATTGTTAGCATTTTGGTGTGAGCTTTTCCACCTCAGGAATTAGAAAACATTACAAATCAGAACTTCATTTATTATTTTTCTGGTTATTTAGATTTAAGTATGTTAATGCAGATTAAACTTAAAAGTGTATCCAGGTTAATTTTTTAATTTTTTATTTTTTGCAGAGAGGTTGTTAAACATTTGCCAGCACCCATCTCCCCAGAAAATAGCTATATAGGAAACAAATACAAAGTAATTTGGGAGAGGGGAGGCACTAGCAAATGAAGGATGAGGAAAGGGCTCATGTAGAAGGTAGCCTTGAGGTGAATTTTGTGGGGAACTAGCGACGATTAGAGGCTAAGGTGAGGCAACAGTGTGGTGAGGGCATAAACAGCCTGTGCCTGGGCGCAAAGGAACAAGAAGAAAGTCAATGTGGCTGCATGTAGAAGAGTCTGCTAGGGGGCGCTGTGGGTAGAGGGCTGGGCCTGCAGGCAGGGAAGATCTCATTTTAAATCTGGCCTCAGATACTTGCTAGCTTTGTGACCCTGGGCAAGACGTTTAACCTTTGTTTGCCTTAATCCACAAGAGAAGGTTATGGCAAGCACTCCAGTATCTTACATCATCAATTGTCAGTATGGTCCACGGGGTCATGACGAGTCAGACATGACGGAATAACAATAATAACAGAAGGGGACATGAAGCAGTTATGTATAATAAAGACAGAAGGTAGAAGGTTTTAAAAAGCCCCTTCAGAGCAGAAAAGATGCTTTTGAAAAGGAGAATAGCTGACAGGTTTCTATCAGTGGAGAAAGAAAACAAGCCAGGGCTTTAATAAAAGAAGAGCCACATGAGGTGAGATTGCTATAGTGTCCGTGAGCCCAGGAGTCACGGTCACCCTTGTCTTCAGCCCCCGGAAGCCTCTTCTGTGAAGGTCAAATAGATTCCCTCCTTCAGGGAGGCAAAGATGGGGGTGGGGAGGATGCTCCTGGGCAAGTGAATCTCAAGGCAGTTGTGTTCCCATCCCCTAATACTGGGTTAATTTGGGGGAAATTAAAGAAAATTAAAATTCAAATTTCTTAGAATCCTGGAAGAGGTTGCATCTCTTTGTGCATAAATTGCTAAGCACAGTGCCTGGAACATAGTAGGTGCTTAATAAATGTGTATTGATTGATTGACATGGAGGAGAGAAGCTGAAAATAATTCTATTGTTGGTTTTACTTTTCATCTGCCATGCTATTCTGATTCAATTAAATACTTATCTTTTTGTTTTATATTGTTTTGGTCTCTGTGAAATGGAAAAAAAGACCTCAAGCTGTATATGAAAAATTATGATTACTCAAAAGACCTCACATTGAACCCAAGTAGTTAGAGGTTCCTGAGTTAGGTGAGACCCCTGCCTAGTACACTGCAATGTGACATCCAGAATATGATTCCCAGAATAAGGGAGTTAATAGTCCTGACAACATATCCTGGCTGGAATGTATGCATATAAACATACTTTAAAACTACATATATGTTTGTATGTATTGCAGCCCAGGATATGTATCAGGGCTATTAATTCTAGTAATTGTATTCTATTAATGCACCCTAAAAATATACCTGGGTTTTTTTGGCTACCATGTCACATTGTAGACTCCTAGTAAGCTTGAAGCCTGTCGTATGTTGAGGAGTCAAATTGGAAGGGTACCCCAAGGCTGCAGAACATACAGTTGCCAACATTTTAAGAATATCAGGAAGGGGCTTTAGAGCTGGTGGGGTCATTTTGGAAGTTGGAAACTGGCCCCTGAGTTGCTGTGGAGTAGAAGTAATTCAGTGGTTGTATAAGAGTATTGGATCTGTGGATAGCTTAATATGGTCCACTAAAACTAAAAATACTTTGAATGAGAGCCACTATTAAGCCCTATCTCCCCCATACTGTCCTTGTGCAGATGGATTTTGGAATGCAAATGTAGGACTCGGCATTTATCCCTATCCAAATTTATCTTACTGGTATTCAATTCCACTAGACTATTCCTATTTGAACATCTAAGTCCTATCCATATTTCAAAACTCAATTAACCTTCTCCTTCCTCTTTGAAATGCTCTCTGATCCCCTTGCCAGTCCTCTCCCTCCTTTAATTTCCCAAAACACCTACTATCTGTACCATTTAGTTAGCATTTACTTTTTCTTCCTATTATTCTTACATTTTCATGTGCGTATGTCTATCTCTAAATAGATTATAGACTCCTGATGGGTAGGTATGTTTCTTAAATGCTTAGCATATAGCAGCTACTTCATGATTTGTAGATTAACTGAATGGTCAAGTATTAGGGAGATTCACATAATGGTTAGGGCAGATCTATTGCCATAAAAATATCCTAAAATCCCACGTCTCCATCCAGGAATTTATGTTAAATGTTCCCAAAATTAAGCCATTAGGCACCTGGTATACTCATGAAAACAGAGCTGCTATCCATCTCTTGGAATCATTTAACCTTCAAGGTCTGAATTTGAATTGTGTGACCAAAAGGTAAAGAGTTTTGAATTTAATAACTTAAGGTGACATTTTATTCTCAAGGGCCATCAGTAGAGGAGATTGGAGTTCTGAAGAGTTTTAACTTCTCTTTAATACCACAAGAGGCAATAGATAAAATATTGCCATTCTGGGACCAAAAATGATCATCTGTTATTATATACATTTATCATTCTTGGAAATATCATGGCCAGCACTTGCTTGTTATTTTGCTAATAACCAACTTCATGAGAATACAACCATTCAATGCAGATCTGATGAGTGGGGCTCATGTTTTCAATGGACTTCCCAAAGTACACTGAATTTGTTCTGATATAGATAGCTCAGTGGATAGAGCACTGGGTTTGGAGTCAGGAAGACCCTGAGTTCAAATTCAACCTCTGATGCTTTCTGGGAAAGTCATTTAACCTGTTTGCCTCAGTTTCATCAACTGTAAAATGGCAATAATAATAGTACCTATCTCCCATGGTTGTTTGGGGGGGCAATGTGGGGAATAGGGAGGAAAACCATTTCCTTCAAGTCTCAACTCAATCACCACCTTCTACAAAAGCCTTTCCTGATCTCCCCAACTTTTCCCCTCCAAAAATGACCCATGTGTCCATTCTGTATCCATTTTGTACATGCCAATATATATCTATATCTGTATATCTATCTATCTATCTATCTATCTATCTATCTATCTATCTATCTATCTATCTATCTATCATCTATCTATCTATCTATCTATCTATCTATCATCTATCTATCTATCTACATGTTGTTTCTTCCAAAAAGAGCATAACTACCTTGAAGGCAGGGACTGCCTCATTTTTGCCTTTGCATCCTCAGAATCTAGAACAGGGCCTGGTGCATAGTGTATACCTAATAAATGCTTGTTGATTGATTCCAACAAGCAGATAAGTAGACCGAAGGGAATGATCTGCTTAGAGAAAGTTGTGATCAAAACTTGGACACAAGAAAGTCAAGAACATGACTGGGAAACAGTGAAAAGTCAATTTTGACTAGAGCTCATTTAAAGAGGAAATCACTCAATAAGGCTGCAAAGGTACCTTGACATTAGTTTCTGGAGGGATATGAATAATTATGAGGTTAAATTAAACCATAATAATGCAAATATGAGTAGAAGAAACAAGAATATTTGTACTTACAAAAGATGTCAAATTTGAAGATCTTAACCTCTTACACTGACTATTAATTAGAGCCCTCCTTTTTATCCATAGCCATCTTCTAAATAGAATTGAAATTTTGACATATATGTGAATACATAAGACAATAGGAAAAGATCAGTTATTAGTAGTTAACACAAAGGGAATGCTTAGCCTCGGAATACTCAGTAAAGACTTTAAGCACATTTCCATTTTCACTGGAGCCCAGTATATACAGATATAAGTGTAATTTAATAGTTGTCCTGCTGTGCTTTTCTTGTTTTAGTGATTTCAGTCATGATATTCCCATTCGGCAAATTTTTCTATAATGTATTCAGTGGAAAATAGTTGGATTTAGGGGTGGCCAGGTGGCGCAGTAAGAGCTACAGCCCCAGAGTCAGGAGACCTGGGATCGAATTGGGGCTCAAATACTTAGCACTGACCCAGAAACACCTGGCCATGTAACCTTGAGCAAGTTATTTAACCCCAATTGCTTAGGGGTGGCCATGTGGCACAGTGAGTAAGAGCACTGGCCCCAGAGTTGGGAGTCCTGGGATTGGGCTCAGATACTTAGTACCACACCCAGAAATCACTGTCTGTGTAACCTTGAGCAAGTTTGCTTTAAAAAAAAGAGAATAGTTAGATTTGGCAATCATTATTTTACCATACTTTGATTTCTTGATGAGTCCTTTATTTCTTCAATATAGGCACCCTCTTTCTCTGTATCAGTCAAGTCAATGTTATTATTATTATATAAATACTTTTCCTAGTTCCACTCACTTTATTCTGTATCAGTTCATACAAGTCCTTCCATGCTTTTCTGAAACTGTCCCTCATCATTTCATATAATGAAATTATAACCATCATATTAATATGGCATGATTGTTCCCTATTGATGATAACATCCTTAATTTTCTTTGATACAAAATACAAGTGCTATAAACTCTTTCATAATATGGGTCTTTCCTTCTTTGATTTCTTTAGGGAATAGTCCTGGTGAGGTATCACTGGGTCAAAAGGTATGCACAGTTTAGTGACTTTCTGGTATAGTTCCAAACCACTTTCCCAGAATGGCTGTATTAATTTACAGCTCTGCTCCTGATGCATTAATGTGACTGCCTTCCCATGTCCTGTTCAACAATTGTCATTTTCCTTGTTGTTTTCAGCTCATAATCTAATGTGTACGAAGTGAAACCACAGAGTTGTTTTAATTTGTTTTTCTTTTATTATTAGTGATTTGTAGTATTTTGTCATATGGCTGCTGATAGCTTTGATTTCTTCTTTTGAAAACTGCTTTTTCATAAGCCTGGATCATTTATATTTTGGGAAATGGCTGTTATAGGTTTAAATCAGTTTCCTATGCTTCTTGAATATCAGAACATTATAAGGGAAACTTCTAGGCTTAGGTGTTTACTTTTTGTCCTAGATGAAACAGGGAGCAACTGAAGACTTTGAGCAGGGAAGTGATATGGTCAGACCCAAGCCTGAGGATAGTTCTTTTGTAAGAGACACGAAGGATGGATTAGAGAACAGAGATTTAAAGCAACAGTGAAAGATATTCCTGAGGTTTCATCTGTACTGGAAAACTCTGTCTACCAAGAGAAATCAAATCAAATCCGTGTTTGGCTTGGTAGGTAAATCTTAAGAAGTTACCTGAGACAGTTAGAGATGAAATGGTTTTCCCAGGGTTATATGTCAAACGAGTACCAGTGGCAAGATTGGAAGCCAAGTCTTCTGGACATTAAGCCCTGCCCTCTATCTATGACACACAGTGTGACTAAATCATTGAGAGACCAAATGACTGCTCTTGATGTCACTAAGAAAACCTCCATCTTGGCCTACAAACTTACCTCTCTCTTCTCTCAAACATCCTTTCCACTCGATGCAAGATCAAGTCAGTTGATGTAATGTTAATGTTAAGAAGATTTTCCCTGCCCATTAACAGGCCTATGTGACCTGCTTTGAGCTCTGGCCCAGCTCACAGCTGTGATACAGACTGAGGCACATGGAACCCAGTGTGGGAGAAGCTTGCCCAAGGGAAAGAGAGTGAGAGTGAGGCAGAGTAGAAAGAGAAGAGAGCAGGAGTGGCAGGAGGGAGGAATTTACCTAGGGGAACTTGTTCATGGGGAGGCCTAACAGAAAGAATTCTTGAGATGTTGGTGCTTCTTGGATTGGTGGTGAGTACCTTGCTAAATCGTACTTCTTGGTATCCTAATAGTGATGTTCTAAATAAATATTTTGGTTTTGCCTCTGAGGAAGAGAGTTTATTACATTTTGCAAATCTAACCTGGAAATATGTATGCATATTCATAGCAGCTTCTATGGGTAGTGCATTAGCATTACAGTCGATCAGCTAGAATTTTTCAACACAATTTGCTAGGCAAAATGCTATCTCAGTGGAGAAAGTGCAGACAAATAAATAGAAGCCCATTCCCTCATCCATTTGGGCAAAGTGAACAAAACGTAGGTGGGAGTGAGCCCAGTGAGAGCATTATCTATGGCAGACAGCAAGGGCTAAGTCTGAACTGAATGGAGAGATGAAGAAGTGGTAATACAGAGTCTGTTGTTTCAGGATCTTGACTAAGAGGACAAAATGAAAGCTCTGCTCAAAGATTCATCCTTTGTATTGTAAGTTCCTTGAGGACAGGAATTGTATTTTCCTCTTTTTGCATCCCTAGCACTTAGCACAGTGCCTGGTACATAGCAGGTTCTTAATAAATATTTATGGACCGAGTGACTTATTTTAGAGGGATGCAGCCTGACAGCAAGGCTACCTGTTAAGGTGCTGTGCCAGAAATTCAGTGGAAGTTGTTGAATGACATCAAGGCTCTGTACACCAGCCATGTAACTTTGGGAGAGTCACCTCATCTTGTTGAGTCTCAGCCTCCTTTGTAAAATGAGCAGATGGATGAGTGATCTGTAAGGGCCCTTCTTGTTCTAGCATTCTGTGATTATGTGATTCTCTACTTCTGAGCTGGTAGCAGCATGAATGAAGAAGCTTCCACTATTGTACTTTTTGGAGGGCAGTTGGGGTTAAGTGATGTGCCCAAGGGCACATGACTAGTTTTTGTATTAAGTGTCTGAGGCCAGATTTGAACTCAGGTCCTCCTGATTCCAGGGCCAGTGCTCTATTCACTCCACCACCTAGCTGCCCCAGCTTCCACTATTGTGAAGGAGCAAGCTTGACTACTAGGTTGCTTTGAATCATGGGTTTCAAACCTGTTCAGGGAAGAGACACTGGGCTTTACTTTAACTTTACTGGTTCATATATTAATGAGAAAATGAACAAATGACTGCAGAAGATGTCATCAGGAGTGCTTCATGCTGAAACATGGAGATGTGCATCTCCCTAATTGCAGTGTCATAATGGTCCATAGAAGTTCTCATTGGCTGTCATTGTATCTTTCCCTTCCCTGAAGTATATCCAGGGACAGTTGTACTTAAAACAAGGTTGAAATGTTCACATTAATGAAATCACATTTGAATGATTCTCCCATCTTTTCCTTTTTTCTCTCTAGTACAATGAGCTATTTTTGCAGGAGGCGAAGAACTCCACTGGTTTCTCCATTAAGCACCCTTTAATATATTGGGAACAAAGGCTAGTCATTTGTCTGCCTTCTTAGGGATGAGAGCTTGTCTGTGCTTAGAGCATTTGTGGAGGCTGAATGGTTTAGGTTTTACCTAAAACTTAATTTTAACATAACTTCCTTCTGAGTCTTGGCTTACTGCTGATTACTGCCTTTGTTAGGCAGCAATGAATCTTTTAAAGTGCCTTAGAGGAAAAATGTGCTAAATGGATACATGGAGTATTCCAACAAGCTACAGTTGCACTAAGACTTTGTAGGTGAGTTTTAAGTAGCTTGCTAAAGGCATATAGAGGTGAAGTGGTTTTCCCAGTGTTACGTGGCTAGTAAATATTAGGAATAGGACATAAGTTACAAAGTTTACAAACTTTAATCAATATAGGAATTTTAATAGCTTAAAACTACATTAAGACTTGGGCCACCTTGTGTTAAGATGTGTTATCAGAAAAGCAGAGTGATGCAATGGATAGAGGGCCAGCCTTGTAAGCAGGAAAACCTGGGGGCAAGTCCTGACAGCTACTGCTTCTGTGATTATGGGCTATTCAACCTCTCAGTGTTCCCCCATTAAGACTTGATGAGCTGCTGATCTGTATTAAAGGAAGGAAGTTCTACTCAGAGAGTTTCTATACCCTTGAAATCAGAAGCCTGGATCAAAACAATAATAAAAAGTATTATTGAATATTAATAAAATATCCCAAATTTTAAATTGACAACCATTTTTTGCATTGAAAAGAGAGTTGTAAAAATTTCCATGGTATTAACTTGCCAAGAACAGTTCTGCTAGTGGTCAGGGCAGTTTGGTTATTTATAATACTATTCTGCATTTGTGTGTGGCTTTGCAATTTAAATGCTTTTACATATATTATCACATCTGATCCTCACAATAAACTTGTGAGATATATTGTCATACATACTTTTCAGATGAGGAAATTGTCAATCATAGTGGTTATGCAAATTGTCCGAGTTCACACAGAAAGCCAGGCCTAAAATAGGTTCTCATATTCCTAAATTGGGATTCTTTTCATGATGCCATAACTCTGTGGACTCAAACTCCCTAGATGACGTCATCAAGTGAAAATTCAACAACATTGATAGTAGCAAGCATTTATTAAGCACCTATTATTTACCAGACCTTGTGCTAAGTGCTAGGGATAATGATAAAGGAAAAATTACAATCCTTGACCTTAACGAGTTCACATTCTAATGAAGGAGACAACATGCAAACAACTGTGTACATATACATATATATTTATATATACATATACATATACATATACATATATATAGGAGGAGTGAGGTGGGTGACTGGGAAAGATGTCTTTCAGATAGTGGGAAATGAGCTGAATCTTGAAGGAAGCCAGGCATGAGGGACAGACAGTAAAAAGACATGGAGCAGGGGCAGCTAGGTGGCTCAGTGAATAGAGCACCAGTCCTGGAGCCAGGAGGACCTGAGTTCAAATCAGGACTCACACACTTAACACACACAAACAAAAAACTAGTCATGTGATCTTAACCCCAATTGCTCTACCTTCCAAAAAGCAAAAAAAAAAAAAAAGACACAGAGCCTAGATACTGAATGTCATGGCAAGATGCAGCATGTAGTCCAGGGTCAGGGTCCTTGGATCATATAATACGTGGAGCAGAGAACTGGGAAGTAGGAAGACTGGAAAGCTACAAAGTGGGGCAGGTTGTAAAAGGCTTTAAAACCAAATAAAAGATTTTATATTTGATCCTAGAGGTAATAGGGAGCCATAGGAATTTCTTGAATAGGGGAATGACAATGTCAGACCCATGAATGCTTCAGGAAGATCTCTTTGGCAGTAAGAAGAGGAAAGATTAGTGCAGGAAGATACCTGAGACAGGGAGATGAAGCATCAGTCCAAGTCTAGAAGAGAGGTGATGAGGGCCAGCAGCAGGATTATGGTGATGTCAGGAGAAAGAAGAGGGCATGCAGGACAGATGTCATGAAGGCAGAAACAATAGGACTTGGTGATGGTTTGGTTATAGGGGGTGAGTGCAAGCGAAGAATCAAGAGCGATAGCAAAGTTGGGAGTTTGGATGCCTGGGAGACTGTTGGTGCCTTCAACAATAATAAGAAAGTTCAAAGGAAGGGAGTATTTAGGGGTGGGGAGGGGAAGATTGTGAGGATTTGTTCTGATCATGTTTAGTTTAAGATGTTTAGGGGATATACAGTTTGATATGTCCAAAAGGAAGCTGAAGATGCAAGCCTGGAGATCGAGAGAGAAGTTAGGCCTCGATAAATAGGCAGAAGATCATCTGCTTAGTGATCGTATTTGAATCGATGGCAGCTGATGAGATCACCATGTGGAATGGGATGGGAAGAAAAGAAAAGACCAAAAACAGACACACAGGGGACACCTATGGTTAGTGGCTTGGTTGGAAGTCCACCAAAGGATACTGAGAAAAAGCAATGAAACAAATAAGAGGAAAACCAGGAGAGAGCAGCATCAGGAAAACTTTGAGAGAGATTATCAAGAAGAGTTGGATTATTAGTATCTAAGCTTGGGGAAAGGTCAAGAAGGATGAGAGCTGAGAAAAGGTCATTAGATTTGGCAATGGAGAGATCATTAGACATTTCAGTCGAATTATGAGGTTGAAAACCAGACTTTAGAGGGATCGGAAGAATGTCAGAGTAGAGAGTGGAGGCACCAATTATAGACTGAAGAATGTAGAAAGCTTTTAAAAAAGAGTTCAGCCATGAAAGAGAGAAGAAAACTCCCAGGGATGGTCAGAACAAGTGAGAATTTTTTGAAGTATGAGGGAGACATGGGGATATTTGTAGGCAACTTCACATTGCCTAAGAAACAGAATTTTATTCCCTTTGATCCCTCTCTCTAACCTACCCTAACCCCGTCTCTAGACCCTTTAGTGAAAAGATCACGAGGGCAGTAAGAGGGAGTAACCTGCCCATCCTTCTTTTTCTCCATCTGGGTCTTGTTCTTGATCAGCTATCCTTACCTAGATATTCACTCCAAGCACCTTCTCAGAATTAGTCTTTTGCCTAACCTCCATCACTGTGACTCCACAGTAGGGCAAGATAAATGGTAAATACAGATACCTCTAAGTAGACATCAATCACTTCTACTAGGATTCAAAGATAAATAAATGTAGCACTTTCAAATCAGAATGAATATTTGTCTAGCTCAACAGAACTATTTTTCAGATGGAGAAACTGAGTTTCACAGGAGTAAAATGCCTGTGTAAGATCAAACAGCTAGTTATTGTAAGAAATGGCTCAAGTTGAAAAATTATGTTCCTCCATCCTTGTCCCAGCTTGATCTCTTGGATTAAGCATGTGAATATTGAGTTCCAAATATGAGACGAATCAACTGTTAACTGCTAATTCAGGGAGTCATCATTTTCTGAGAAGATGTAATACAGAATCCACCACCAACAAAATCTGTCACTTTGCCAAAGAAACCAATATTTTCATTTTCCATTAAGAAATTAAAAAGGCAAAAGAAAGAAAGAAAGGAAGGAAGGAAGGAAGGAAGGAAGGAAGGAAGGAAGGAAGAAAGAAAGAAAGAAAGAAAGAAAGAAAGAAAGAAAGAAAGAAAGAAAGAAAGAAAGAAAGAAAGAAAGAAAGAAGAGTTGATGTATTGAGGAAAACAATATGGCTTAACTAGACCTTGGACTGCCTTATCCATAAATTTTGCTAGGAAAAAAATGTATGTTAATTTGAATTGGGCTGAAAACAGTTCCACAGGTGATAATACTTAAGGGACACAGGAATATAGGGGTAGACTAAGCCATCAGTAGTGCTAGCCATGCCCTCATGAGAGTTGCATGATGCATCCAAGCTCTTCAGGTCCTCTGGCTTTCTCATTGCCTAGGAAGTGTGAAGGAGCCACATAAATCTGGATATTCACCACATTTGGTTAAATACAACATTTGCATTTTTATAAATGTTTATATGCCCTCTGCCTGCCTATTTGAGCACATTTGCATGTTATACTGAGTTTCATTAGCAATGGTCTTTAAGGTGACCTGAATTTTCATCAAATAAAAAACTGAGAGCAAGCAAATTGAGATCCAGGCAGCAATGCTCAAGGGCACTCCCCTTGCCTCTCATTTAACTGGTTAAAAAGGAGTGGTTAAAGGTCATTCTTTGCTGTAGTGCAAGTTCTAATAGAATAAAATAAAAACAACAGCTCACATATGTATAACAAATCACAGAAATGGGAAAATGGGAAGAGCCTTCAGTGGGCATACAGCCATGAATGGAATCCCCACTATAACATACATACCCTATTGTCCAACCTCTGCTTGGAGACCTCCAATAAAGGGGAGGACTTTAGAGTTATAAAACATTTGCTTGCCAATATATTATTTCATTTTGAGTTTCACAACAGCTCTGTTAGATCAGCATTCTTATATATATTTTAATCCCCATTGTGCAGTTAAAGAAATTGAGCCTCAGAGAGTTTGTCACCTGCCCAAAGTGATGCAATTGGTCAGTGTTAGAATTTCAATACAAATCACCTGACTTTAAATCCAGTGATCTCTTCCCCAGGCTTTTCCCAAGAATTATATTTAATCCTTCTTCAGAGTGCAATATTAAATTAATAACACATCAAAATGAACATTCATTGTATAAAATAAGAAAAATGCTTCCATGGCCACCAGGGATACTGAAGTCTGGATGGCAAAATACATATGGCAACATTCACCAATAACAGCCTACAGTCAATGGATTCATTAGCTGCTTTATTTATGTGGGATATCTATTGCCCATACATAGATAGATGCACTCTGTAAATACAAATGGAGTCATAGGTGAGGGCATCGATCCCACTGCTAGTCATGTGCACAACTAAAAAGACAGAGCCAGGATCAGCAACCTTAGCCACAATATAGAAACAGACAAACTCCCTGTTTCTTGTACTGTTTGTTATCTCTTGCTCTGCCTCTAGACCTTAAAGGCTGATTGTCAGTGCTATTCCTAAAGAGACTCTCCAGTTTTCTCAGCTGCATTTCAAGTTAGTCTGACTATTTTTGCTTTCCTAACTTTTCATGAGAGCAGCTAGGTTGTGCACTAGATAGAACATTGGGCCTGGAGTCAGACCAGCGTTCAAATCCAGCTTCAGACTCTCACTGACTTTGTGATCCTGGGCAAGTCACTTAACCCTGTTTGCCTCAGTTGTTCATCTGTAAAAGGAGATGAAGAAGGAAATGGCAAACCATGCCAGTATTTTTACCAAGAAAACTCCAAATGGAGTTATGAAGAGTCAGACATGACTGAACAAAAACATTTCAGCAAACATAGTAGAGAGAATACATCATTTTAGAGAGGCTAGTCAGGGGTGGGGAACTCATGATCTCAAGGCCACATGTGGCCCTCTAGGTCCTCAAGTGCGACCCTTTGACTGAATTTAAGGCATTAGCAAAAGGATTTGTTCTGTAAAATTTGGACTCAGTCAGAAGGCCATACCTGAGGACTTAGAGGGTCACATGTGGCCTTGAGGCCACAGGTTCCCCACCCATGGTAGGGCCTAGGAAGTAGTATGATTACTATCCTGAAAGGTGCTTGAAGAGCTGATGTGAAAGGAAGGACCATTCTAATTCTGCTTGGCTCCAAAATGGCAGAATAGGTAAACTAGGTGGAAGTTTCAAAGAGGCAAATTTTGATTCTACATAAGGAAAAAGTGTGCATCAAGTAGAGCTGCTCAAAAGTAGGATGCCTGGGAAATAGTGGGTTTCATCTCACTAGATGTATCAAGAAAATGAATGAATGACCCCTTATTGGGGAAGTTACTGAGATGATTTGGTTTTGTGGGAGGGGGGAATGCAGGGCGATTGGAGTTAAGTGACTTGCCCAAGGTCACACAGCTAATAAATGAGGTCAGATTTGAACTCAGGTCCTCCTGACTCCAGGGCTGGTGCTCTATTCACAATGCCACCTAGCTGCCCCTGAGATGATTTTTGTACAATACTGCTTATCACACATTACCTCAGAGGTTCCTTCCAACTGTGGCCTTCCAGGATTCTGTGTTTCTCCCCTTAGATTTCACGCAGCATTTAGAACTCTTTTCTTGGGCACCTAGAGGCACCTAGGTGAGACAGAAGATAGAAGAACTTACATTCGGGAAGACCTGAGATTATATTTGGCCTTGGATACTCCCTAGTTGTATGACTCTGGGCAAGTCAACTAACTTCTCTCTGCCCTGGTTTCATCATCTATAAAATGGAGCTAATAATAGCATCTATCTCCAAGGGAACATTTATAAAGAGCTTTGTAAAACTTAAAACTCATTTTAAATTCTATTATTACTGTTGTTATTACTTATTATGTCATGTAGTTACTTGTGCATGTGTCTCATTTCCCTACTAGATTGTAACCTTTGTGGAGGCATGGAAACAATCATTTAATCTTGATGCAACATTCTATCCACAGCTTTCACTCAACAAAAGTCTAGGTATAGACCAACATCTCATACCGTGCACCAAGATAAGGTCAAAAGGGGTGTATGATTTAGACATAAAGGGTGGCACAATCAGCAAATAAGAAGACCAAGGAATAGTATACCGGTCTATGGGGAGGAGAAGAATTCATGACCAATGAAAGATAAGTATTACAAAATGTAGAATAAATAATTTTGATTATACTTAACAAATGTTTACTGAAGGCCGAGGTAAAATCTATCATCTCTCTCTGATCAAAAAACTAAAGTAAAATGGAAGACTCCAGAATGGAATTAGACCCAAAAAGTAAATTGCAGAAACACTGACTTGCTTTTACCAATACTCTTTAGTCAAGAAATTGTCATTAAGATTTTTTAAATGTATTGAGAGAGTGCATTAAAAAATGATACCAACAAGGGGGCCTCATTTTCATAGTTTTACACACAAATGTTACACAAGGGAGGCTAATGAATTTCAGCCAAAACCCAATTTTAATTCTTTAATTACCTGAGGTGCCCTCACTTGAATACTCACCATATGCATGAAAGCACATGGGTACAACTTGATTGGATCATTTTCCCAGAGTTTAATATTTTCCCTCAGAATTGAATATTCTTCTGTTGGGAATCTGAAGCTGGCTGAGATTGCTACAAAATCCTGAGGCTTGATATGATTAAACCATGCACACAGCTGCTCCTGGGTGTCCCTTTGGATTTAGGCAGCTACTTGCCCCTTTGTCTATACTGCCACAAATATCAAACTGGAGGAAAAAGGATAATTCTGTCTATGTGACTTTATGTGGGTTTTCTTTATGTAGCACAAGAATTTTTCTATGCTATTAACTATACAGGAGAATTCAGCACAGGGCTGATAGACTTGGGTCCAAAGGGATTTACAGACAGCAAGGTAGAGCGATACTCAGGAAAACCTGAGCTCAAATATCATCCCAGACAATTACTGTCTGTGACCGTGAACAGGTCACTTAACCTGTCTCAGTCTCTGGTTCTTCTTCTAGAAAATGGACATAATAATCACACTACCCCATAGGGTTGTTGAGGATCAAATGAGATGAAATGCAGAAAGAACTTTGCAACAATAAAGTGCTATATAAATATTAGCTATTATTACTTAGTAACACCTGCCAAAAGTCTTTGCCATAAGATAACCTTACCTATGGCTCAGAATGAGTGTAAATTTTGGCCAGAAATCATAAGGGTCTTCCTCTTCCAGACTGATATATTTTTTTTCTTTTTCTTTGGACTAGGTATAAGGGGCCATTCCTTTGCCTTGTTTTTAACTGAGCCTCAATCACTGAATGGGCATTGTCTCAAACAAACAAAACCTTAGCTTAAAAAGGCCAAGGCCTCCCACTGCATCCGGAGCCATCTCTAGTCATCCTATCATATGTTACCACTGGACCCAGGTGACCGCAGACAAGAAAGCGAAGCTGGTGACTTTGCACAGCCCTATTCACTTAAATCCAATTCACTTGCAAGTCATGACATCTTCCTGATATCAGTGTCCTCTTTGAGAATGAAGGCTAAACAACCTTACCTATAAAATCCACACAGTGTGGACTCATTATGATGAGACTTCTGTGGACTATGCCCACTGTGTAAAAATGCCCCAGATTTTCTTCTTTTCTATCCTCTCTGAGGTCCATACAAAGTTATAAGTGGGAGAGACTAACTATAGATATATATCCCAAAGCTCTCTTATGAGTCCTCGTCTTCTCACTCACTATGTATTCTTTCTTCTTAACCTCTTTAATTCCCATGGAATCATTCAGCATCTCTATGCAGATGACTCCCAGTTCTGTACATCCAGCCCTAGTTTCTCTCCTGAGCTCCAGACCCATATTATCAACGGCTTATTAGATGTTTTCAATTGCTATAAGAGCCTGAGTTTCAACAGAACTCATTAACTGCAATCCCACAAAAACATTCCCCTTCTATACTTCTCAAATTCTGCTGAGCTCACCCTCTCTGCTTTCAGTCCCCCAGGTTCACAAGTTTGGTATCACCCTGGAACCGTCACTCTCCCTTTTCCTCCATGTTTGAATAGTTCCTGAGTCCCATCAAATCTACCTTCAACACATCTCTCACATCTGACCCCTTTTCTGCACCCACCCTACAACTACTCATATCCAGAGGCTATCATTTCACTCCTGGACTACTGTACTAGCCTCCTAACTGGTCCCTTTGCCTCTAGTTTCTAATCCATTCTCCACATAGCTACCAAGGTAATATTCTTAAAACTCAATAAACTCCAAGAACTTCACTTGGTTTCTGGGATCAAATGCCTGTGTTTGAAATTTAATAACCCTTTGCAATCTTACTTCTATTTATCTTTCTAGTCTTACATATTAATAACCTTTACATTGTAAGCAATCCAACTTTATACACAACATTCCATCTCCCATCAACATGCTTTTGGTAGGCTGTTCTCTCTACCTGAAATGTATTTCTTGCTTTACCTCAACATCTTTTTTTTTATATTTATTTATTTCTATAGTTTTCAACATTCACTTTTATAAGATCTTGAATTTTAAATTTTCTTTCCCTCCTTCCTCTCTCATGTCCCCAAGATGGCATGCAATCTGATATAGGCCATACATGTACAATCATATTAAACATATTTCCACATTAGTCATATTATAAAGAAGAATTAGAACCTAAGAGAAAAACCATGTGAAAGAAAATAAAAACAGAAAACAAACAAAAAAAAGAAAAATCGTATGCTTCAATCTGTATTCAGACTCCTTAGTTCTTTCTCTGCATATGGATAGCATTTTCCATCATGAGTCTTTTGTAATTGTCTTAGATCCTTGCATTGCTGAAAAGAACTAAGTTTATCATAGTTGGTCATCACACAGTGTTGTTACTGTGTACAATGTTTTCCTGGTTCTGCTCGCTTCACTCAGTATCAGGTTGTGCAAGTCTTTCCAGGTTTTTCTAAAGTCTGCCTTTTCATCATTTCTTATGAAACAAATATTCCATTATATTCATATACCACAACTTGTTCAGCCATTTCCCAGTTGATGAGCATCCCCTCAATTTCCAATTCTTAGCCACCACAAAAAGAGCTGCTATAAATATTTTTATACATGTGAGTCCTTTTCCCATTTTTATGATCTCTTTGGGATACAGCCCTAGAAATGGTATTACTGGATCAAAAAGTATGCACAGTTTTATAGCCCTTTGGGCATAGTTCCAAATTGCTCTCCAGAATGGTTAGATCAATTTACAACTCCACCAACATGCATTAATGGTCCAATTTTCCCACATCTCCAACACTTATCATTTTCCTGTTTTGTCATATTAACCAATCTGATATGTGTGAGGTAGTACCTCAGAGCTGTTTTTATTTGCATGTCTTAACAACAGTTATTTAGAGCATTTTTTAATCTGAGCATAGATAGCTTTAATTTCTTCATCTCAAAACAACTTATTCATATTCTTTGACCATTTATCAATTGAGGAATGACGTGTATTCTTATAGATTTTATTCAGTTCTCTATATATTTTGGAAATGCAGTAAAAATTGCTTCCCAGTGTTCTGCTTCCCTTCTAATCTTAACTGCATTGGCTTTGTTTTTCACCTACTTCTTACAACCACTAATTTCCATTGAATCTCATGCCATTTAAGTGAATTTTTCTGCTCTTCGAGCTGTAAGTGCCCTCCTGCAACAAAATGACCTTGTATTTAATATATATTTATATACATACATATGCCTGTATACATACATATGTGTATATATGTGTGTGTGTATGTTTTCTTCCATATATGTGCATGTTGTCTCTCTTAAAAGAATGAATGTTGTCTCCCCCAGGTTCTTGA
Source organism: Petaurus breviceps papuanus (assembly GCF_028583685.1). NCBI lineage: Eukaryota > Metazoa > Chordata > Mammalia > Diprotodontia > Petauridae > Petaurus > Petaurus breviceps. The sequence continues at coordinate 10,055,455 of NW_027185665.1, read as the reverse complement.
GGACAGGGAATATTTGTTTGTTTTTTTTTGTGGGATTTTTTATCTCCAGTGTTCTATATACTCTCTCTAAAAGTGTAGATTGTAACCCACATATACTTTCCATCTTTTACAATTTATGATCATCTTCTACCATAAATTTTCCATGAGCATTCAACCAAAGCTTGGGGGAAGGGGACTTTCCTCTGATTTAAACCATAAGCCATTGGGGGCCTCACTCTGACTACATGACTGGCCCATTTTCTTTATGCCAGAACTCTATGGTTACTTAAATTAATAAAATATGAGCTGGGGAAAAAATCTGACACCAAACAGTCTTTGCCAAGCTGTTCTCTTTCTTATTTTCCTAGTTAAGTGAAAATTTTCTAAAGCTTTTTTATGATTTTGTAAATAATTTTTTGTAGTCTAGATTAGCCAAAAGATTACTGACTTGAAGATCTAGTCCCTAATGTTGCAATTTCACCAATTAGTTATGTGACCTTGGGTCAATTATTTCACTTCTCTTGTTCTAAATTTCATCATCTGTAAAGTAAGGGGACTGAATGAAATGAATACCAAGCTCTCTTCCAAATACAAAATGAATATGAGTCAAAATTGCCTAATAGTTAATAAGAATAAATATGTTTTGGAAAAAATTAGATTGGTCACACAGAAGAATCTCATAATTTTTATATTGTAACATCTCATCAGTTTTCTGTGCTACATTAAGAAGGAATACATTCTATGTCCTCATGTATATGAGACATTAGCTACTTAAAATTGAACAAGAAACAAGTTTACATAGATGTTCTGTAACTAGGATTTAAGATAGTTCACAGTGTTGTTCTGTTTGTTGTTTTTGCTACAAAATTATTGTGGTTTTTTTCAGGAAGCAGAGTGTTATTTATTACTTTTAAGGACAGATCGGCATTAAAGGGGACTTCAGCAAAGAACTCTGAGGAGCATAATTTACAATTACTGGAGTGAAGTTCCCTGTTGCCCAATTCAACATTCCATTCATGGGTAGAGGTAGCTATCTCCATGAAGAAGTTTCCAGACAAATAAGAAAGGACCTTGTAAAACAGGTTGCATCTTGCTAGGATCTGTGTAACTTAATATCTTAGTGTCCGCCCAGGATACCTGGAGATCTCATCAGAAATGCAATTCAGTGTGGCATGCCTCTATCAAGGGTCTACTATGTGCAAGGCTCAGCACTAGGGATACAAAACAAACAACATTCCTTGCCTTCAAGGAGCTTACCTTCTATGCAAATGACTTTTTAAAAATAGTCAAAATATTTAAGTGAGTGGCTCAGACAAGAAGTGCTGTCAGAGTTCAGAAGATGGGATCAGTGTGGTCAAGGGAAGGTTTTATAGAGGAAGCAGGATGTGATGCTTTGCAAAAACTTTGTTCTCCTTCCAATCGCCTACATTATAGAAGCCAAAGTTGTCAGGGACCCTTCACTCAACACTTCCCAAGAAAGTGTAAATTCAACAAGTATTTATTAAGTGCTTACTGTGTGTTGGGCACTGTGTTGAGATCCATGAGTACAAATATAAGCTGAAAGACAATAATTTCCCTCAAAGACATTGCCTGTTTACTACGGAAGCCAGCCCATAAAAGGGAAATGAAAAGAATGGGAGAGGAGGAAAAGATGCTGAAGTCAAGAGAATCACAGACACTGCTCACCAATGGGAGAAGGGAGAGGAAGGGACAAAGGGATCTTCTAGGATAAGATGGAAGGGGAGGAATAATAGTGAAGTCTAGAAATTCAGAAACAGTTAGGAGAGGAGCAAAGTCTGGCTGAACTGAACCCTTCCTCAAAATGAAGATTCTGAGAGGACTTTATGAATGGTAAAATGGGGCTTCAGGGGCAGAAGAATCTTCAGTGGTGAGAAGATAAGTGTGCAAGCAAGATAGTGTACAATGTATTCATTAAAGCTCTAGACAAGTCTACCAGAAGTTGGCCATTAGCGAGGGTAGATTGCCCAGAAGTAGGGATGGTTCATCACAATCTTTTCTCTATTGAAAAAACAAAGGCAGAGACTATTATCTTTCTATCGTGTACTGATCTGGAACTAAAATCCACTTACAAGTGACCTACCGGATGATTTTACTATGTGTAAACTCACACACACACACATAAGAATCCAACACTTTCTGGAAAGGTTTTGGAAATGTCTTTTCTTCCATTTCATTTTTTTTCTTTTTTCACTGTGTGAAGAGTAATCACACATTGTTATTTATTCCAAAAACCTAGGCCCTGCACTTTCTCCTCCTCTTTTTCATCTGTAGTGCTTACTCAGTGTCCAATGGTTCAACTCATTGGTTGGCAGCTCTCTTCTGGCTAAGAGAGTGTGACAAAGGATAGGAATACAAAAGCTCTTTGTCAAGGGCACTGCCTTCCTCAAGAGACAGAGGCAGAGGCAGGTCTGCCTGCCCCCAGCCAAAAGGACTCTGAGAAACATATAATTACATAGAATAGTGTATAATTCTCTTCATCCCAGACCCATCAGTGAATGTTAGAGCAGAAAGAGATTGTATAGGCCATCTTGCCCAATCCCTTCATTTTATAGATGAATAGAATGACAGCCAGGGAGGAATGAACTGCCCAAGGTCATATAGCTAGTTAGTAGTAAAATTGAGTCTAGAACCAGGATTCCTAGTATAATTCACTATACTATGCTGCCTATAGGAGGTGATATATGTATATAGTAGGTGCTTAATAAATATTTGTTGAATTAACCCATATATAGAACTATCAATTGTACTTTTACAGGTGGGGGGGGAATATATTCTCTAATATATGTAGATGCACAGAAAGACTGTAAGATATTAATACAAACACACTTTGACCCATCTCTCATCTAACTACCATACGGGGAATGGGACTGGGCTATTGTTCAGTTATAACCCTAATCATCAGGAGGACATGTTCCTATGATACGTATTCTTTGTCAGAAACCTCATTACTAGAGGGAAGAATGCCAAAGGATGCATAGAGATGTGCTTATTTCAGAATATCGGGGAGAGGTTCTGGTACAAATTTCTTTTTTTTTTTTTTTAATTAAGCAATCGGGGTTAAGTAACTTGCTCAACGTTACACAGCCAGTTATTTCTGGGTGTGGTGCTGAGTGTCTGAGCCCGGGACTCGATCTCCAGGTCGTCCCAACACTGGAGCCGGTGCTCTTACTCGCTGAGCCACCTGGCCGCCCCTAAGCAATTGGGGTTAAGTAACTTGCTCAAGGTTACATGGCCAGGTGTTTCTGGGTGGGTGCTAAGTGTCCCGGGCTGGAGCCGGTGCTCTTACTCGCTGTGCTACCTGGCCGCCCCTCTGGTACAAATTCCATTAAGACTACCTAATGCACTCCTCTGGACTTCACTGGAATCTCATCATCCTGTAAAGATCACAACCCTGACACTCACATGTCAGTGCCTCCGGGCCCCTGGGCCACCTTCCCCTTTGATTGGTGAGGGTGAAGGGTGGACATTGGAGAGGTCTCTCAGATACTCCATTTAAGGAGGACCCTGTAGTGGCCATGTCTTCACTTCTCGCCTGATGAGCTTCTCCAGACTTCATGATTCAGCCGCAGTGCTGGATTCCCTCCAAACCCTCTCTTCAGCTTCTTTTTATGTGTTGTCTCCCCAGTTAGACTGTGAGCTCCCTGAGGCTAGGCTCTTTTACCTTTCTTTGTAGTCTCAGCCTTAGCGCATTGCCTAGATCAGAGTAGGCAATTAATAAATGCTTATTGGCAAACTGACTTCAGGTAATATAAAATATGTCAGAAAATATCGCATGTAGGTGTCTTGGGATGGAAGTTGGGGAGGGAAGGAGTCGAATTAAGCCTAATGTAAGGAGGAAGGTACCTGATCTGTGCTTATAGATGAAAGAGAGAGGGCTTTTGAGGGGTATGGAGGGCCTATAGCAGGGGATCTTAGCCTTTTTTGTGTGTCATGGACCCCTCTGGCAGTTGGTAAAGCCTATACACACTTTCTCTGCATAATGTTTTTAAATAATTAAAGAGATTGTTAAATTCCAATCAGGAGTTAGTGAAAATAAAGATATAATTTTTCCTATCCAAATTTGTGGATCACCTGACCTCTACCTACAGACTTCTTAAATTAGCCCTAGGTCCTAGAACATGGTAATGACCTATGCTGCTGCAGATCAAATTCCAAGGAAAAAATCTGTCAGTGTCCACATGTAAACAGTGTGGTGTCATACAGTGAACATTAGCATTAGGCACTGGATCATTTGAGTTCTGGACCTGTGACTTAAAAACTCTGAGACATTGGACAAGTCCTGTAACTTTTCTGAGTTTCCTCATCAGTAAAATGAAGAGACTACTACCTGCCTTTCCCTGGCTACAAATAAGGATCAAATGGAATCACCTGGGAAGGTGCTTTATACACCAGAAAGTGCTATGCAAACTTAGGGAAGCCTGTGGAATGCTGAGGATCTATGCTTACAATGGATCTCGTTGGAAAATTTTGTGCTTATTATAAAGTCTAGCAGAAGTGGAGAGAATTACATACACAAAATGCATTACTCTTACAGTTTAAATCCATTATTATCCTATGCATGAGTTAGGTAGGTTCTTTTATATGAGGTGAGACTATAAAGTAATGTGACATTGTTTTTTAACCAACAGCAGTGAAACAAACATTTATGAATCACCTCCTCTGTGTCATACATTGGCTTCTGGGAACAATAATATGGATAAATATGACACAGTTTTTGCCTTCACAGACCTTACAATGAACATAAGGCATGTATATAAATAAATAAATCTGATAAGTACTTAAGAGGAGTGTAAAGTATTACAAAATCCAGTGAAGAAAGAATTCCTTATGGCTACAGGGATCAGACATGTCTTTGTGGAGGAGGCAGGATTTCAACTATTATGTTGGGAATGGGCAGGACAGGATTAAGCAGAGATGAAGAGGGTATTCCACGCCTGTGACAAATATGAAGAAATGCAATGGTGCAAGAAGTTAGAAAATGTACTCTGGGGGTGGTGAATAATTCAGGTTTATCAGTGTAGGGTTTGTAAGGTGAAGTAGTGTGCAGTAAAGTTGCCCCTTTCTTCATAATTTTCTTGCATCCCTCTCGTTTCTCTTCCCAATTTTTCCTCTACCTCTCTTACTTGATTTTTGTTTTTGGAGCAGGGGAAGGTAGGGCAATTTGGATGAAGTAACTTGCCCAGGGTCACACATCTAGTTTTTTTGTATTAAGTGTCAGGTCACATTTGAACTCAGGTCCTCCTGACTCCAGCACTGTTGCTCTATTGACTGTGCCACCTAGCTGCCCCCTCTTACTTGATTTTTAAAATCCTTTTTGAGGTCTTCCATGCCTAGGGCCAATTCATATTTTTCTTTGAGACTTTGGATACAGGAATTTTGACTGTTGAATTCTGAGTTTGTGTTTTGATCTTCGCTGTCACCATAGTAACTTTCTACAGACAGGACCTTTTTCTGCTGCATGCTCATTTTGCAGCCTATTTCTTGATTTTTGACTCTATGATAAGGTGGGACTCTGCTTTCCAAGTGAAGGGGCCACTGTCCAAAGCTTCAGGGTTTTGTGCAGCTGTTTTTAGAGGTAATTCTGAGGACCTGTAAGTTTTCAGTGCTTCCAAGGTGGTATGATCTAGAGAGAGGTCTGGTTATCACTCTCCTGTATGCTGACTACAAGCACTCTTTTCCACCCCAGAATGATGACCAAGGGCCTTGCTCCCCTGAAACTATAAGCTCTGCTGTGTCAGTGCTCCTCCTCATCCTGGGGCTGAAACTCAGGACTGTGACCCAGATCCAAGTATGGGCAACGCCACAGGGTCCTACTCTGGCCCCAGGAAAAAGACCCCTATAATGTCCTTCTGATAAGTTGTCCATCTCAATGGGCTAAGAGGTCAGGAAACCACCACTACCGCCACTGATTCAGTTGTCCTCAAGGCCTGCTCCTGGTTTGCTGGGACCTGGTGTGTGCTGGATGTGCTCTACTCTCACTGTGGTGCGATAGACTCTTCCTACACACCTAAGTTGTCTTGGACTGGAAAATTGTTTAATTCCATCCTTTTCTGGGTTCTATGGCTTTAGAATTTGTTTTAAAACTTTATTTAAAGGCATTTGGAGGAGATCTCAGGTGAGTCCCTGCCTTTTCTCTACTATCTTGGCTCTACCTCTGAGATAAAGAGAGGTTGCCTAAATTTTTAACAGTGGCTAGCATATCATTTTTTTTTAATGTTCAAAAGAGGACAAAGGGAAGGCCAGAAAGAATAAAAAACAAGAACAGGGTATAAGGATACAAGTTAATTCATTTTATATTTTAAAAGAAAAGCAAACTGAATAATGGAAATTTACAGCTTCTTGGGAAGCTGTTGGTGGGTTAATGAATAGAATAACGGGTCTGGATTCAAGAGGATTAAAGTTTAAGTCTGTCCTCAGACATAAGTTGTTTGACCCTGTGAACTACACTACCTGCTTCAGTTTCCTCATTTGTAAAGTGGAGATAATAATAGCATTTATCTCAGTATTGTTGTAAGGATGAAATAAGGTGAATTTGTAAAGTGCTTTTCAAGCTTTTAAGTACTATATAAATACTATTATCATTAATTATCTTTTTTTGTTCTACTATGAATATAAAATACCTATTTTATTTGATATATGCTAAGTTCAGAATGGGCAGCTAGGTGGCATAGTGGAGAAAGCACTGGGTCTGGAGTCAGGAAGACGAGTTCAAATCCAACCTCAGACACTGTGAGATCTGTGAGACCCTGGGCAAGTCACTTAACCCTATTTACCTCAGTTTACTCATCTATAAAATGAGCTAGAGAAGGAAATGGCAAACCACCCCAGTATCTTTGCCAAGAAAACCCTAAATGGGAAACAAAGAGTCGGACATGTCTGAAAATGACTTAAACAACAAGTTCAGAAAAAAGTATAAAAACAATTAGATAACTTATTATACATTCTAAACTGTTTTCAGAGGTAGCATCATACAAAGAATAGAGTCAGCCAAGAGTAGGGAAGATCTGGGTTCATATCCTACCTCTGACACATGCTGGCTGTGTGAGTTTGGACAAGTCACTTAGGATTTCATTGCCCCAGGCAACTCTTTGAGAGAGTGTGCATTGGTGGAAGGCATTTTTTCACCTGAAATTTTCTGCACCAATAAAATCACAGGTATGGATGTAAAAAATATACATTTTCTTACCATCACCCTTCAGATTAATAGAATATATCTCTAATTTAAAGACAAAGGAAAACAAAATACCTTTATTTTTATTCATGTTAACATTTGAGAATGAAAAGTAGTGGAAAATCTTGTCTTGAAGAAATAAATTCCATTTCATGGTAGAGGTCAATGGGGGGTAGGTTAGCAAGAGGACTTGATGCATCTGGCAGCAGAAGACCTGAGTTTGACTCATGTCAAACATTTACTACCTGTGTGACTTTGGACAATTGCTTAACTTCTCTGGACTCCAGGCTCTACAAAATGTTGACTTTGGACTAAAGGGCTCCTCCCAGATCTAAATCTATAGTCTGTTCCCAGTATTGTAAGGAGGTGATCCTGTTGGTATTGCTTGTATACAGAAACACCCTTCACTTAATTGCTTTCCCATAGTCTTTATAATAAATCAAAATATAGCACAACCAATTTGCTTATTTTTCTGTAATTCACAATAGTAAGGAGCATTCAGCACAATTTACAAACCTGAAACTTCTCAATAGCTTTAGAGTAATTATTGTTTTTTATTTAAATTGCCTTTTAGAAAAGTGAAGCAGTAATTGTTAAGTGTTTCTAACTAGATGGCTCAAAATAATGACTTTTATTCTTTTCCAAATTAATATAAATTAGGTGGTTCTGAAAAATTGGGGAAAGTAATTATTTCAACTGTATTGGTGTAAAGCTTAGTGGATCCTCCAGGAAGACGGAAAAGATTTACTTCCCTAATACTTTAATAAAAGCATTAATCTGCTTTTTATTCATTGCTTATCATGCTTTTCTCCTTTACGATTTTTAGGGGCTTCAGGAAAACAATTACCATCTTTTTAAAAGTTACTATTATTCCCAAGGAACCTTGTTTGCAAGCTTGTTCATTGGTATTTTTGCTAGATGACCAAAGTCAACTCTGCAGTAAAAAATACTGCAAGAAGTTTGTTCACACAATTACTGACATGTATTTGTGAGACACACTTTGATAGACTGGGCTCCTCTCAGCAATGCAAAGTTATAAGACAATTCCAAGCGATTCATGATGGAAAGGGCTATCCATGCCCAGAGAAAGAACGACAGAGTGTGAATGCAGATTTTTGTTTCCTTCCTTCTTTCTTGTTCTTCACTCCATTGGTTATAGTTCTCCTTTACAATTTTAATAATATTTAATGTGAAAACATTTGTAAAGCCTATATTGGATTGCATGCCTCCATGGGGAGGGGGTTAAGTGGGAGGAGAGGGAGGAGGAGAAAATTTGAAAATCAAGGGATTGTGGAACTGAATTTTGTAAACTAAAAGTAAATAAATAAATTAAAAAAACTTTATTCACAATCACCAATATTGGGCAAAATGTGTTGAATTTCAGTTTAATTCACAAATGAAATTGTTCACTAATTTAATATAGGCATTAGAAAGAATTTTTTTATTGTGAAAGCGGTGGGGCATTGTTCAGACCTTATCATCTCTTCTCTGGACATCTTTTTTTTTCTCTGGACATTCTCTATCATCTTTTCCCATTGCCTCCAAATTGTTTTTCTGCCTTAAATCTCTTCTGTTTCCAACACATCTTCTCTTCAGCTGCCAAAGTGCTATAATTAAAGCATGGGCTTAATCACATCAGTCCCTAGCTCAATAAATTAAAGCCCTTTACAGCCTGGATCCAACCAACCTTTGCAGGCTGATTTTATGTTCCTCCCCTCCATCCCTCTGTCCTGGGCACTCTTCTCTTTTCCCTCTATATTGTTTTACTTGGTGATCTCATCATCTCCCATGGATACAATTGTCTCTATGTTGATAATTCTCGTCATCTCCAATTTGTCTACCCTACCTTTTCTCTTAATTTTTGATCATCTCCAATTGCCTTTTGCCTACACGGGACTAGATTTTTCCTAAACATCTTAAACTCGACAAGATCAAAAATGAACCCATTATCATTCTTCTCCCCACTCCACTCCACCCCTCCACTGCTACCTTCCTAATTTCTCTACTGTTGTTCATGGTGTACCCATCATCTCAGAAGCCCAGGCTTGAAACCTCAGCGCCATTCTCAAATCCTCGCTATCTCTCACCACGCACCTCCAGTCTCTTGCTGAGTCCTGAATTCTTGTATGTGTCTCTCTTCTCTCCTCTGCCACTGTCACCACTCTAATGCAAGCCCTCATCACCTCAAATCTGGACTACTGCAATAGCCTGCTGATGAATCTGCCTGACTCAAATCTTTCCCCAGTCTAGTCCATCTTCCATTTATTTGTCAAAGTGATCTTCCTAAAACACAGGTTTGATTATGTCACCTCCCCCCATTCACTCCCTCAAAGAATGCCAGCACCTTTCTATCATCTCCAGGATCAAATATCAAATCTTCCATTTGGTATTTTTTTTTCTTTTTTCTACTTTTGGAGGGGGAAGGCAGGGCAATTGGAGTTAAGTGAATTGCCCAAGGTCACATGGCTAGTTGTGTGTGTGTGTGTTAAGTGTCTGAGGCCGAATTTGAACTTAGGTCCTCCTGACTCCAGGGCTTGTGCTCTATTTACTGTACCACCTAGCCGCCCCTTCCACTTGGTTTTTAAAGCCCTTCTCGATCTGCTCCCTTCTTGCCTTTCTTCTTACACTTTACTTGTCTTCACATACTCTATGATCCATTGACATTGACCTCCTTGCTGTTCCTTTCTCAAACACTCCATCTCCAGCCTCCAAGCATTTTCACTGACTGGCCTCCATGCCTCTCCCTCCTCATCTTTGCCTCCTGGTTTCCATGGCTTCCTTCAAGTCCCAGCCAAAATCCTAACTTCTGCAAGAAGCCTTGGGATTCCCCTTACTGCTGGTGTCATCCCTCCATTGATTATCTCCATTGTACTCCCCGCCTCTCTCTCTATAAAATATACATATCTATCTCTCTATCTCTCTATCTATCTCTCTATCTATCTCTATCTATCTATCTATCTATCTATCTATCTATCATCTATCTATCTATCTATCTATCTATCTCTATCTATCTATCTGTCATCTATATGTCATCTGTTGCTGTCATTAGATTATGAGCTCCTTGAAAATAAGGAGTGGGTTTTTTTTTACCTTTGTTTTCTCATTTCTTAGCACATTACCTGGAACTTAGTAGGTGTTTAATAATAGTATTTAATAATAAATGCTTGTTGATTTAAAAAACTCTATGGTCCAACCAATCTGGCCTCTTGCTTCTTCTGACACAGATTATTCCACCTCCTACCTTGGTGTCTTTGCATAGGCTGCCCAGGGGTGGGGAACCTGCAACCTTGAGGCTACATGTAGTCTTCTAGGTCCTTGGGTGAGTCCTTTTGACTGAGTCCAAGTTTTACAGAACAAATCCTTTTATGAAGGGGATTTGTTCTGTGAAGTTTGGATTCAGTCAAAGGGCCATACCTGAGTACCAAGAGGGTCACATGTGGCTTCAAGGCTATAGGCTCCCCACACCTAGGCTATTCCCATCCTCTTACCCCACACCTGAGCCACATTCCCTCATCACCTCCATTTTTTAGAATCCCTACTTTCCTTCAAATCTCCACTCAAGTGCCACATCCTATTTATGGCCTTTCCCAATTCCCCTAAAATACCAGTGCCTCTTTACAAAATTACTTTGTCTTTACTTTGTAAATATTTTGTACATATGTACATGTCTTCCCTGGGACAACCTAAGCTCCTTGAGGGCAGGAACTGTTTCATTTCTTTCTTTGCCTCTTAAGTGTCTGGAACAAATAAGCACTTCATAATTTCTTATTGATTGATTGAATTCCATGCTTTTTTCCAGAATTTTTTTTTCTTAAAGTAAAGTTTCTTTCCTGTGTGGTTTGAATGGGATCCTGTGCCCAGAAAAATGCTCCAGGTCATTTCCAGAGCTACAAGTCTTTCCTTAGGTCAACAGTCATCCCCTCCATTAATCAGACAGTGATCAGACAACCCTTCCCAGAACCTAAGTTAGTGTCCATTTCAGTTCAGGAAATCTTTCAGCCTGGAAAAGATGGGACAAACATTAAGTCGTCGCTGGAGAGGCTCTGTATCTACCAAATGCTCATCGTTAGACCTTCGTTTTCACAGGCACTGTGGTGTGCAGAAGCAGATGGGCATCCAGGATGGTGCCAAGAGGAAGATTTTCCAACAGTTTTAGGAATGTTCATGGCATGTGTTCTTTGCAAAGACTCGGCAACAAAATCTGGTCATGTTAGCCTTAAGAGCTGTGTTTATTCCTTTTGGCTCATAGTTTCCTCTTGATTGTGCTGTGTTGTAAAGCTTCTTTTTTACTCATTTTTCCCTCTGCCATTTAGGCTTTTCATCTGTCATTCCAATTAGAGACCAAAGTGCAACAGAAGAGATGCATTTTCCAAAATAAGACAACCACGTTTCACAACCATGAAATGGGGTAAGTGCCTGGACACTCCTGAACGAAGCAGTTTAAATTCACTGAAATGGGAGGTAGGTTATGAGTTGTCCACCAGCACTGGCCAGTGACTGGATACCTGCATCTTCTCTTTATGTTTTCTAATGGCCAAATGGTGTTCACTTAAAGCCTTACTGTGTCAATTAGAGATTCAAACTCTGTGTCTGTTATTCCTGGGGGCCATCTCCATTGGTCCTGATCTCTATGGACCCAGACCGCTCTGGAGGAGAGTGAGGCTGGTGACTTTGTAGAGCCCTGCCTCACTTAAATCCAATTCAATTGCAAGTCATGGCATCTCCTTCCTGATGTCATGGTCCTCTTCGAGAATGAAGGACAAACAGCAACCACCACCTTTATTCTCAACAAACTGTAATCAAATGAGATCAAATTTGTAAAGCACTTAGTACAGTGTCCAGCTTAATAAACGATTATTCCCTCCTTCCCTGTGAGCCTTCCATGTTTAATATTCATTAACGATGAGGTACAACACTTCTCCTTGGGTTTTAACTCTCTTTTTATGAAGTCTGCCTAGACTAATGGATGCTTTTTATTTACTACATGCAACTTTCAGGCATTTCAATAGGTGTTCGTGTCCTGGGTAGTGACCTAACTTTTACTGATGAAAAAAAATTAAAGTATCATAGATTTTGAGCTGAACTGGACCTTAAATGTCCATGTTTTTCAGTTTACAGAGGAAGCTATGGAAGCCCAGAGAAAATTTTATATCCTAGGAACATAGATTTATAATTATAATGGACATTCAATCCCACCTCGTACAAATTCCTCACTTTACAGGTGAGGAAACTGAGGTTTGGAGAAGTTGTGACTTCCCCAAGGTCAAGTTAGTAAGTGGCAGAGTGATGATTCAAACCCAAGTCTTCTGACTCTAAGTCCGATGTTCTTTCCTTTGTGCTATGTGCCCTCTTTAAAAGGTTATTTATTATTTTGGCCTTTAGAAGAATACTAAGTACCCTGGGAATGGTGGGCCTGATGAACTGATGCATATACACCAAAATGATACTTCTGCTCCTTTCACATTTTTGTCGTTCAGTACTTTTTCAGTCATGTCTAACTCTCTGTGACCTTATTTGGGGTTTTCTTGGTAAAGATACTGAAGTATTTTGCAATTTCCTTCTCCTGCTTATTTTACAGATGAGGAAACTGAAGCAAAGTTAAATGACTTGCCCAGGGTCACACAGCTAGTACCTATATGAGGTCAGATTTGCACTCAGGAAGATGAGTCTTCCTGACTCCAGGCCTGGCTCTCTATCTACTACACCACCTGGCTGCCCCTCCTTTGCCACACGTCAAATCCAAACCACTATGCGTAAAAGAATGTACTTAATCCTCCATCTAGATAGATTGTAATGACCCATTGGAAGGAACAGTAACAGTCTCTTTATTCTGATTAATATAATTTGCAAGTTATGTGGGGTTCCCATCGCAGAAGCAAAGCACAAACTCCTCTGTTTTTTGTGTGTTGTTAGTTTGGGTGCCCACATCCTGTGCTTTGTATTGAGTCACAGTTCTTACAAAATGCTGGCTGTCCACGTAGATAAGCAAAGCGGTCAGCCACAGGTCAGGCACCGGAAACGCTGTATAGTTGGCATCTGACTCATTGGCTTTACAGGGAATTCATTACTGCTTGGGGAGTTGAAGGGTATTTGAAATGCTGGCAAATGCTTGTGGGTGGTACATGTGGCATTGACTAGAATAGCTACTGTTCGTGTGTCTCTATTTCTTTGTGCTTTGCGAGTCACTTTTACCTGAAATGCATATTAGTGAATTAGTGAGTTTGGCCAGGCCTTACCTAGGAAGGGAAAAGGTACAGCAGTTCTTGTCCCTCTTGAGCCCTATGGAGGGACTCATTGGAGGGAGTTCTTGTCCCTCTTTGAGCCCTACTCAAAATTATAATTAAGCAAATTGTCAGAGTGAAATCTTTCAAAATATTGCCACTTTAATTCAATCTCTTCCTCCTTCTTGTAAGGCCCAAATATCTGATGTCAAAATATAGGCCTCATTTCATCCAATTCAGTGGAATATTTCTAACCTACATGTGTGACCTTGGTGTACGTCTGGGAAAGATGATGAGAGATGATTCTTTGCCACAGCTAAGCAAGAGGCAGCATGCATGGGACATCTGCTCCCAATGCTGCTAAACCGAAGGAACTCAGGTACAGTAGGCAGACACAGCTACTGGCAGGACCCACCAAATATGGCATTGGTGGTGAATTCAACCTTTTTCATTTTTAATACTAATAATTTTATTTTTTTCTTCATTTCTTTTTAAAAATCAGTTCACTCAATGATTTATCTATTTTATTGTTTTTTTAAAATAAAACCAATTACTAGTTTTATTTGTTAGGTCAATTAGTTTTTTTGTTTTTTGTTTTTACTTTTGGTTTAATTAATTTCTCCTTTGATTTTTTTTTGTGTTTGAGGATTTTGGATTTGTGCTTTTTCTAGTTTTGTTTTAGTTGCATGCCCAATTCATTGACCTGTTCTTTCTCTCTTTTGTTGATGTACATGTTGTAGCAGCAAGCACCCCAGCATCAGCAGGGTGGCTGCTCACACAGGTTCTTGGATCTGCTTTGATAAAGGAAAGCAAAGCAAAAGGGGTTAACAAGCTTACTTTAATCAGTCAGACATATATCGTTTACCTTGGTCAGGGGTAAAAGGTCAGCACCCCGAACTTCAAAGTATACAGGCAGAATTATCAAGACATTAACAGATCAAGTAGACAGCTTTCCAAACTGTCCAACCATTACATCCATACCCAGTCAACATCTGGGTTTCCACATCTGGGTTTTTCAAAGCCAGGGGGGCCCTGGACAACGGCTTCCCAGAATACAGATCAAATCACAGAACACTTCTCAAAGTGAGCCCCCAAAACAAAGCCTCACATCAGGGCTTTATATAGCCTTCTCCTGGCTCAGAGAATGTAACAACCTTTTGGACCCACTGGCCAATCAAAAAGTATCTACTGAAAAACAAGCCTCCCACCCCAGGCTCCAGGTGTACCTCAGCCTAGGGGCAGGGAAGATCTTCCAAATTTGCATTCCCATTACACATGTTTAGAAATATAAAATTTCCCCTAAATATTGCTATGACTGCATCCCACAAGTTTGGGAATTCTTTTTAATGAAATTATTGGTAATTTCTATGATTTGTTCTTTGACCCACTCTTTAAGATTAGATTATTTCATTTCCACTTAACTTTTAATCTATATTTCCACAGTTCTTTATTAAATGTAATTTTTATTTCATTATGATTTAATTGCCAAGCTGGTAATTGTCTTTTGATAATTTTCTTCCTTTTCACTCAATTCTTTGCCTAAGTTTTCCTCTACCACTCTTATTTTACTTTGAAAATAATTTTTTTTAACTCTTCGAGGAATTCTTGTTGGACTGGTGTCTGGTTTGCATTTTTTTTTGAGGCTTTGCTTTGCAGTGATTTTGGCTTCATTGTCTTCTTTTGAGTTTGTGTATTGATCTTCCCTGCCACCATAGTAACTTTTTATGGTAAAGTTCTATTTTTTTTTTTTTTTTTGCTTTTTGTTCATTTTTTCCACCCTATTTCTTGATTTGGAATTTTATGTTAATGTTGGACTCTGTTCCTGGCATGGGATGTAGTGGGGGTACTGTCTCAAGCTTCAGGCTTTTTCACACTGCTGTTTTTGGAGTTTGTTCTGGGGTTTTGGAAGTTTTAGGTGTTTCCAAGGTGGTGTGATATTGGGAGAGGTGTGGCCACTGATCTTTTGATCTGCATTCTGGTCCTTCCCTAGGAAGAGTCCCTGATCCTTTCAGATTTCAATAGATATTGTTCTCCAGGGTTGCTCCCCCTTTGGACTGGAAGCAATACTGCCCCTCAGGGCTTCCATTCCCTCTACAATAAAAATGTTCCTCCCTGCCCCAGAACTATGATCCAGAAATAGGTTTAGACAATGTAGTTTCCAAACAGTGGTTCCTCAGGGTTTCTATTCCCTCTAGACTGAAAGTGTTCCTCTCTGCCCTTAAGCTATGACTCAGAAGTGGATATAGACACTGGAGTTACCAAATAGCATCTGGGGTGCCCTGTAGTTTCCTTTTGATCAGTTGCCAGGTCCCTTTACTGTCTCTGATTTAGGAGCTCCCAAACCTGATGCAGCTTCTGTCACCACCACCTGGTGTCATCAATGGCATTTCATCCATGTAGGCTCTGTTTTCTTGTATTACAAATGTCTCTTTCTGGCATCCTAAATTGTGTTAGGCTGGAAGAGTGTCTCACTCTGACCTTTTATTGGCTCTGCCACCCCAAATTCCATTTGAGGGGTTATTTTTAAATTGTTTGGAGGCAAATGTGGAGAAGGCTCAGTTGAGTGCTTTTTCTACTCTGCTGTCTTGTCTCTGCCCCCAGGGTTTCTATTCTTTGACATATTTAGGCATGAGTATGAGTTTTATGAAGTCATGCCAGTGAATTGAATTTTCATTGCTTTTACCATGAAGATATTGTGAAGCAAGCATAAACTTTCCCAGAAGTTTCTCAGAAGATTAAGGGAATAATTTTTAGATGCTACTAAACTCTGACTTTGCTTTGTCAGTTTTAGGCCATGCAGAGCAGTGAAAACTGATCAAGATCTCTGAGAGAAGTGAAATCTGCCATTTTCCACAAAATGCTCCAGGAGTGAGAAGACCAGGATTGGCTCTCTCATTCAAACACTTACTGGCTATGTAACCTCGAACACTGATATGTTGAGATGACTGATACTCTATAAATATGAATTGTTATTTCATCAAGTCAATCTTCACTAATCTCCTTCACACACAGGAAGGTGCTCAAGGATTGAGAACCTCCTGGTTTTTGCTATTTACAAAGCTTAGGCAGAAGAAGAAATAATCCAGGTATTATTCAATCAGACTAAATTAGTAAGTCTTTATTGACTACCTCCTGGATGCTCAGCCTTGTGGGAAAGGCTATGGGTGTGACAGGTGATTGTTTGTTATTTGTTCTTGAAGAGGACCATGACATCAGGAGCATGATGCCATGACTTGACAGTGAATTAGATTTAAGAGATTGGGAAGGCTGTTCAAAGTCACCAGCATCACTTTTTCTGGAGCCATCTGGATCCAGTGACAAGATATAGATTTAGGATGATTGGAGATGGCCACCATGGCTATGACACAACAGAGCACAAGGCATAGAATGGCTCCTGCTCTCAAAACTTTATCATTTATTTTATTTTATTTGCTTTTTGGAGGGCAATTGGGGTTAAGTGACTTGCCCAAGGTCACACAGCTAGTTTTTTGTGTTAAGTGTCTGAGGACGGATTTGAACTCAGGTCCTCCTGACTCCAGGGCCAGTGCTCTATTTACTGCATCACCTAGCCGCCCCAAAACTTTATCATTTAGTTGGACAGACAAGGTCACACAAAAACCAATGTGTGACTCCTCATGTGTAAGTGCTAAATTCTGTGGTATTCATTTTGTTTATGACAAACTGTGAGAAGAGAAGAATTACTGTGGGCCAGAGTATTCTGGAAAGTATTCTCAGAGAAAATGATACAGTATTTGAGATGGGGCTAAAAGGATGCATACCAGGATTTAGACAGGTAGAGTGGGGAATGGAAATGAGGGAAGGAATAATCTGAGTAAAAGTATAAAGGCGATAATTATTCTGTCTTAAGAAGACAGGGAATAAATAGCTTATTCTGATCTTAACAGAGGTTTTCTGTTAGGGAATGAGTAGTGTGGAATAATGTTAGATAAGTAGGGCCAGGTCAGCCTAGGAAAATCAGGCAGAGAAGTGATGCAGTACATGATAAGGTGACATCATAGATTTTTCAAGCAGATGGCTAACATGTTAAAATCATGGCTTAAGGATGGTCAGTCTGAGAACAGTTTCAAGATTGGATTGGTTAGGGGAGAGAATAGGATTAAACAAACCACCCAAGAGGGTTCTGGAGTAGTCCAGAATGAGCTGATGTGAGCTTGAAGTAAGGAGGTGCCAGTGCACCAAGGGGTGAATGTAATAGACATTTCAAGGAAGAACAGGTAAAGGAAGATGATTAATCAAAGGTGGATCTTAGCATTTCAAGATTTTTTGAGAAGAACGCATGCCTGGCCCAAGGAAGAAAAAGATTTGGATTAAATCCTATACTTGAACATCATCTAGCTAAAAAGAAACAGTTAAATTAGTTGGTGGGACATAAGTCAATGTCCAGCTACATTATCAACCTGAAATGAGTTGAGGGAATTAGGTAACATAATTCATTAAAATCACGCTTTATAAACAATAGTGACTAGCAAAATAAAGTGGATAAAAATTCAATGAAATTAGGGCTCTTTGTTTATACTGACTTATTAATAACATTTACTAGTAGCAAGTCAGAAAAAGTCCCTGTATGTCCATAAATGAATGACTTTGTCATCTTCTTAAAATTAAGAACATGGAATTGTTACAAGCATGCATCATTAACCAAGGAAGGATTGGTTTCATTGTGAACTTCTGAACTTGGATGGCCTCTGATTACTTTCAATAATAATTACCTGACTACTATATATCAGGCACTGTGCTAATCACTTTACAAATATTATCTCATTTCATCCTTACAGCAACCCTGGGAGGTAGGTACAATTATTATTCTGTTTTACAGTTGAGGAAACAGAGGCAAAGGGAAAGTGACTTGCCCAGGGTCACACAGCTAACAAGAGTCTGAGACTAGATATGAAGCCAGGGTTTCCTGACTCTAGGAACAACAGTCTATCTACTGTACCACCATTTGGGGTGGCGAGTCTATAAAGCTAACTTGTTGTTTTTCTGTACTTATTTTGTGGTACGCTTCTCTTTTCCCGGGTTTTCCTCCTCATGAACAATGTTGTTATTAATTGACTAAACTCCAAGTGTTTTCTCCAAGTACTGAGATCCAGTCTTCAATGTTGAAGTGACTCTATCTGGAGATGTGACATATGGCAGTAATGAGGGAAGAAACTGTAAATAGTTATATGATTGGTGGCCACCACCCTCATTATAAAAATGGCACAATTTCTTCCCTCAGGGAGTTTATATTCTCTCAGGTAGGGAAAGAGACATAATGTATAGAGACAAGTAAGATATAAGGATAATGATCAATGAGGGGGAGGTGACGCTCTCTAGAACATTAAGGAAGCAAAGAGCATATTCACCGTATGGTTCAGGGAAGGCCACAGAGGTGGCATCTCAGCAGAACCTTGAAGGAAAATAAGAATTCCACAAGGTAGAGATTAGGAGCAATTACCGGCATGTCATTACTTCCTAATTAGTTGGTTCTTTCCAAGTTAATTGCAGATATGGGGGCACCACATGCAAATGCATGGGAGGCACAAGGCTTGTTGAGTTTAGAGAGTGAGTTAAGTCAATAAGCATTTATTCAACACCTACCCTGGGCCAGGCACTGGGCTAAAAAATGGTGACATCAAAAAATCCAGTGGCATGAAAGGAAATAATTTGCAGGAAAGCTGGCAAGGTAGGTTGGAAACATTGAGAGGACCTTAGATGTTTGGTTAAGGAGCTTGCAATTTATGCTAGAGGTAGTAGGGAGCCCTGAAGGTTTTTGAGCATGAGAGTGATATGGTCAGATCTTTGCCTTAGAAAATCATCTTGATAAGTATTTAAAGAATAGCTTGGAGAGAACCAATTAATTAGTAGGTAATTACAGTAGCCCACATGAGAGACTGATGGGGTTGTAATTTAGAATCCTGGCTCATGAAAAGGTGAGCTTATTTTCTGGAGTCTTGCCCTCAGGGCTCACTTAGTACTTTGTTTTATATCTCTTACACATTGTTTTGATTGTCCATAAGTCTCTAATACCACTGCTATATTATAATCTCTACAGGGGAAGAGACCATGTTTTATTGAAAGTTTGTAGCTACCTAAGTGTAGACACTATGCTAAGTTAATAAATGTTTATTGTGGGGAAATAAAATATTCATTAGTTAATGTCATATAGAGAAATAACTAAATTTAACACTATTGGTTAGCTTTTAGCAACTAAAAATATTATTAGCTATGTGAATAATCTCCCAGCATCTCTTGTAATCAATGTTTTGATTGCATTGCTTTATTTATTTTTTTTTTGAAGTGAGAGTTGTAGAAATTTATTGTTGTTCTTCTATGAGAAGCGGGCAAGAGTCCTTTAGGGGACCTGCAAGTGAGAGGGGTACACGCTTTTACGTTTAAAGGGTAGGGCTGCCATTGTCAGGGCTGACCAGACAGGAGGGGCCTCAGTGGCTAGACAAAGGTCAGAGCTGACCAAGAGGAACATGTGAATAGAGAGTTTAGATAAGATTTGGGCCAGGTCGAAGGAGACAAAAGGCAAGGACAAAGGAGGGTGTGGGCCAGGCCCAGCAGAAATGAAGAGATTAAGTAAGAACAAAGGGGTCACGGGGTGTTGCCTAGGTGGAGTGTGAGATAGGGAGAAGGGGCAGAGCTCAAGGGTGGGAAAGGGCAAATTGCAGTTACAACTTTACAAAACAAAGTGCAGTTACAAAGTCACAGACTGGTTTTATAAGTTGGTTTCACAAATTGATCTAGACCCCAGGTACCCATCATTCCCCCCTTAAACAGATGGCACCCAAATTCGTTTGGGGCAGGGGCGATGGTATCATCTTGAACTGCTTCCAGCTGGGAAGGGGTGTAGAGCTGACCCTGCCTCTCAGGGTCCCATCATTCAAGGGGTGGGGTTGGTGGCCAATGTCCGGAATTTGGCCAACGCCAGATCCAAGAGGTGAGGGGTAGCGACTTCGAGTAATGGTTGATATCCAGCCTGAGAAATCAACTGCATATGGAAAGCACTGAGCCTAGAAGAGACAAACTTAGCAAGGAGGTTAAGCAGACAAAGACCAGGAAAGGGGCAAGTATAGGGAAAAGCCAGGACCACCATGAGGAAGAGGAGGAACCTGGTGCACTAAGGGCTTCATGAAGTTCTTCCATCCAATTGGCCTTTTCCAGTATATTTTTGGTGTGGAGTTCTACCTGTCGGGAATTATTGATATACACGCAGCAGGAGGTGTTAGCTAGGGCACAAACACCCCCACCTAGAGGCCAGCAGATAATCTAAGGCTATGATTGTAGAACATTGTCCAAAAAACCCCGTTTAACTCATTTTAAAGGAGAAGTACTGGGCTTAGTGATGTTATAAATAGTCAGAGGGGGTGCGAGAAAATCCCAGGGAGCACATACCTCGTCCCCAGAATTCACACCCTCTGGCCCACCCATCCCATAAAGAAAGGAAGATCCTTGGGGAACACAAATGGGGCCCGTTCGTTATAGGCCTTGAACATGGAGGCTCCGTGGGTCAGTTAGATTGCACGACAATGTTCCTGGCAGAAGAGTCACCTGCAAGTGAAGGGTGCTGAGCCTAAAATACACAAACCTAGCAAAAAGATTAAACAAACAAGGGCCAAAATGTAGTAAGGGAAAATTGACCAGAAGTGGGGTGAGTATGGGCTAGTATAACCCATTACTCAGACTATTTCACTATCCTTTACATTTTCCCATAGAGTAGATATAGTAGGCCTTTTAAAATCCCACTAGAGATTTAAATTTTTTTCTAAAAGTATTTTCCCTTCTTTTAAAACAGTTCAAGATTCATACAACTTTTAGAATGATCTTAAGCAGTTTGCATAACTTTCTGTACATGTTCTAATCCTAGATGAAAATATTAGATTTTCCAGTAAGCTAACACGAAAGAGCTCACATCTTTTACTGACTCCTTGCTCTGATCATAGAAACTTGCTATAGAAGGAAAAAAACAGGGACCTGTGACATTCCAAATATAACAGGACAAAACATCCTTGATTCTGTTTAAATTCAGGTTAGTTACAGATATCCAACCATGTAGTATCCATTCCACCTCAATGCTAGACTCAGGAATAGGTGGGGAACATTGCTTTTCAAAGGAACCCCATAGGTAAACTGAGCCAGGAGGGATCCCATCCCAGACGGAGGCTAAGATTGTCCCTCCAGCCTTTACCAAATGCAGGCTTCCACCTGTCCACAGTACAGGCTCTGAGTAGCTTGTGGCATTTTCTCAGATACTGATTTAATGCAGATATCTATACCCAAATTCAAACTCAAAATAAAATTTAGTTATGGTCCCAAATGCCTTTTACCTGAAACAACAAGCCTCAACAATTACAGCTTAGAGCCAGTTATAATTATTTCTATTCTCTTGCAGCTGCAATAAGCAATAAAGATTTATCAGGTCCCACAACTGTAAGGAATTCCATTTACCATCTTTCCCTCTGAAATCTAGAAGCCAATTGATAAAAATCCTTTTTAATCCTTGCAACTTTTTAGCAAGTTAGGTTCATTTAAAAACTACATGACTAAAACTGTTCCTTTCCCAATGACCTTGCTTAATTAACAGACAGTTTCCAGGGGATTTGGCAGTTTTATGCCCCTGTTTAGCCAATTCTCATATAAGCAGGAGGACTGTTCTGAATGGGCAGAACTAGTCAGAATAGTTGTCACAGTTTTAGGTTTTAGCATTAAAACAGTAGCCCGATAACTGAGTTAACAGTCTTACAATTTTAAACAATCTTGACTGAAACTTCCTTTTAAACAAAGACAGACTTGGAAGTTTAAGATTTTCCCAAATTACAATACTCCAAAACTTTAAGAGAAACTGCTTCTCATACAGCATAGATAGTACAGATGTTTACTAGTAATGATATCATCTTAAATTTGAACTTTGAAATAAAAACAAATGAATTACCAATCTGATGACCTTAAAACTCCACATGAAGTTATACTGAACTAATATCTTTTTTTTGATGCCATACAACCAATCAACTTATAATCACTGCATATTTCCAGAATAGCCAAAAAGTTAAATGGACAATCAGTTATCACAGTAAATATCGGCAATATTATTACCACTTGTTTGTATCCCAAATATAAAAGCTTTAAACCATCAGATATTATAGCATAAAAAATCCAATTCACATGAAATAAACATTATAACATAGGGTTAGCAGAACTGATAAAGTAACATAGCTAGTTTTACACAACTTTTTCTCCATCTTTTAGTTTCAACAAAATTCAGATGGAAAACTGCTTTTTGTCACTCAATTTTTACAGTATAAGAGGATTTTACATTTAGATTTTACAATTTAGAGATACCATAATAGAACAATTACATTATGACATTAATTGCATTTCTGATTCATCATATACCAAAATTATTGATAGAAAATTAGGCTTACCAAGTGCAGAGGCTTTTCTCCTCTCCCCACAGTCGCAGAGCTTGGTTGTGGACCCCGGGGTTTCGATATAGCTGCTATGCCTCCCCCCAATATGTTTTTAGCTGTTCCAACTTTTACTCCAATAAATTTTATGTGTCCACTCCTTAGAGACTTCTTTGAAAGTGATAGCTTTGACTTCCCTAGCAAGGGGAAAGGGAGTGGTGCCTATTCCTTTATCCCAGTTCTAGAGAACCCCAAAACCTCACCTTATGTATCAAATTTTAGAAAATATTCCAATTTGCCTAAATGCCAAATAGTAAAATGAATTCCGACTTTTCTTTAGCATCAAATTAGGAGTGACACTTTTCAAAAATGACCAGAATGCATTCAGTTGCCTTTTAGTTGCATTCTGTTACACAAAACTTTCCTCTTTTAGGTGAGGCAGGAAATAGTTAAATGTTAGTCTACCTGCCTCTTTGTTCTGAGGGAGAAGATTCCCTCCCTTTCTTATCTTTCTCCTCACTCCACTTGGCCAGAGTGGAATGAAGAGGAGATTTTCAAACTTTTAAAGATCTTAAAATTTCTGTTTACAAACAAGACAATATTTTGCTCTCTTTCTCTCCCTCTCCAGCCTGCATTTAGCAGCAGGGGAAAGAAGGGGGGAAAGAGATACATCATTTCAAAGGAATGTCCTGCAGTTGCAGTTTAAAGCTTTGAAGATGTCAGACCACTCACACACACTCATTCACAGAGAGAGAGAGAAGCTGACAGGAAGGTTCAAAAACTCACAGAGGATTTCTGGAACCCTCGGCACAAATCACATTTTCTTGGCCCTCAGATAGATGCCAATTGGGGCCAGGTAAGATTACTTTGAGATAGCCTAGGCACAGACCCCCAAGTGTAGGGGGAAACCAGCCCATCCTTTCTACTTGAGGTCTTGAAGACCGAGTGTTTTTCAGTTGTGCAAAAGATGTCCTAGGGGTGAGTCTCTCGGGGTACAGAGGGAGACTGACCCATCCTTTCCCGACTCCCCAGTCAGAATCACTTGTAGTCGTCTGCTTTTCTGTGACATCTCACGTGAAAAGCCTTGCCTAAAAAAATATATATACGTGTATATTTTTTTAGACGTGGAGACACTTGTCCCTAGACAGGGCGTCCCCCATCCATGCGGGATGTGTCCCGGGTCTGTTAAAAAATAGACCAGATTCCGGTCCCAGACCAGAATTGTCCAATCATGCCTTCCTAGGTGCTTGAATGAACCCGACTACAGGACGAGAGGGAGGAGGTAAAGGAGCTTACCGGAACTCCAAGAAAGCTTGAGACCACAGACTCTCCAAACTGGCTCACCTAAAAGGTCCTCCTGACTCCATGGCTGGTGGTCTATTCACTGCACAGAAGCTAACCTTTTAATGGAGGAAACAATAAGCAAAAAATTGTACATAAATGATAAATACAGTGTAAATGGAAAATAATCTCAGAGAGAAGGCACTATCAGTGGAAGAGACCAGGAAAGGCCTTCTGAAGAAGATGAGGTGTGAGCTGAAACTAGAAGGGAGCCAGGGAAGCCAGGAGGTGGAGGTAAAGAGAAATAGAGAATGTTCTATTGGCCTAGTTGTGAATATCATGTAGACAGAAAATCTCCACCATGAGCGCACTGCTGAGACCCAGAGGACTTTCTGTCCTAGAAGAAGTACAGCCTAGACCAAGAATAACAAGCAAGAATAATAAAAGTTGAACTTTTATTTACTATAAATATTAATTGACTCTGCATTCACTGTTTGTTATTTAATTGTCCATGTGTTCTCTATGCATTAATACGTACAAGTGCAGGATGTTTTGAGTAGTTTGTACAAAGCCAAATGAACACTTGGAATTTTTTTAAGCTGATGTATTTGATTATTTGTGGAGCTTTTCACAAACCAAATTAAACTCACCATTTCATTTCAACTTCTAGTTAGCTGAAGTGAATGCGTGTTACTTCTGAGGTGAATTTTCCAGACAAAAACCTCCATATTGGCTGTCATAGTAAAATTCACATTCTACTTTAACTTTAGTATCATCTTCTGTTCTTAATGGAAATACAAGAAAGAAAAGGGAAATACACATACATATATACATACATATATGTATATACATACTGTATATATACACACATATACATATGTGTGTATGTACACACACATACACACTGAGACAGCAAGTTTGCTTGCTTGCTGGTGATCTCTTTTCCTATCACTTTTGAATTCTTGGCTGATTTTTTGTACAATTATGGTATAGAAGAAGTCACTTGCTATATTTTTTCAATAAATTTCTTGATTATTATTCAGTCTGGTGAAAATTTCAGCTTTTTTTCTAGACCAGGTATGCAGAAGTTGGCAGTCTGTCTTCTCACCTAGATATGTCCACAACAGCATTTCATCAGGATTCATATTTTTTATATGTAGATATATTCACCTTACATAACATAAAAACAAGCAAAACTTAATTGTCTTTGATTCCAATCCAGCAGAATATTTTCAGTATAAATCCCTTCTTTATTTACTTGATTCTTCTTAACAGATGGCATTTGTGTCTTAATTTACTATTCATGGTTGAATATTTTAGTTGTGTTTTTGTGTGAATGTGAAGAACATCAAGAGCACCAGTCCATCTGCAATATAGGATGTAGGAAGGGGAATAATTTAGGACAAATCAAAAGGGTAAATGGGATTGAGGTTTTGAAATGCTTTCTGTGCCAGAGGAGTTTATATTTGAACATAGGGGTATTTAAGGAGCTACTGAAATTTATTGAATGAAAGGTGACGTGGTCAGACCTGTGCTTTAGGAAAATCAGTTTACCAACTGAGTGGATGGTGATGAATTGTTGAAACAAGAGATATGAGGCAAGGCAACAAGTTGGGAAGCTAATGCAATAGCATAGGCAGCAGATGATGAAGGACAGAACAAAGGGACTGGGGGTAGAGAGAAAACAATGGGTGAGAGAGATGTTGTGGCTATAGGAAGGAGAAGATCTAGCAATTACTTTTATATATGCTATGAGTTAAATAAGGAGCTGAGGATAACACATATTTCAATCTGAATGACTGTGAGGATGGTGATTCCCTCAGTAGAAATAGTGAAATTTGGGACAGCTAGGTGGCGCAGTGAATAGGGAGCACTGGCCCTGGAATCAGGAGGACCTGAGTTCAAATCCAGCATCAGACACTTAACACACACACACACACACACACACACACTAGCTGTGTGACCTTGGACAAGTCACTTAACCCAAATTGCCCTCAGGGGGAAAAAAAGAAAGAAAGAAATAGGGAAATTTGGAGGATGGGTGGGCTGGGGGGGGGTGCGGAATGGGGAAGGTCATAGGTAATGGGGCAGAGAATGTAATGAGATACACAATACAGATTGTAAACCATCTGTGCCTTGTTCATCCTGTGCAACTCACTCTAATGCAATGGAAAAAAAGGGGTTGGCACTCTTACTCACTGCTATGCCTAGTTTAGGCATGCTTAGCCTTCCTTCCAAGGGGTGCCTATTGAAACTTCCAGGTGATCTGGGGACAAGAGGTAGATGCGGGTCATGGTGGCATACATACAGATTTTCCCAGTGACACTTATGAAGCTACTGATGTGGATATCCAGAGAGGGGTTAGGTTAGCACAGCCCTGCGGAGCTAATGCTTAGCATAGGAGGAGGAAAGTTGAGGAACCACTGAGTATTGGGAGGGAGGTATAATTGTATTGAAGACCAGCCCTACGACTGGGCATTATGGAGAGGGTGAAATGTATCAAGGGTGTGCTAGAACCAGTTCTAACTAGCTTACAAGAGTTCATTGTTAAATTTCTTGGTTAAATTTTATAGCTCAGAAATTAATAATTGTTACAAACTCAAGCTTAATTTGTTCTATGGATTGTGTATACTTAACAAAACTTAAAAGTGCATTGCACAGTACCCTCTCCCCCCTACACATATACATATCATATTTATTAATAATTGATCAGCATACACCTGAATGTGACCCATCTTCCCGTACTCGGTTGAATCACACACCATTTGATATCATGCCATGGCTGTCCCCACTTTGGCGACCACTGAATCTAGAGGAAGGCTGCTCCCCACACATGGTCCTTGGCTCCTATAATATGGAACTCTCATGGGCATTCTTGGCCCTTGCTTCAGGGCAGCTCTGGGGAGCTTGGGAATCAGAGCCGTTTGTATTTCTCTCTTAGGAAAGGATGGGTATTTTGATTGGTTTCCCGCCTCCCTGCATCATTGGTTGTTGTTCAGTCACGCTCTATTCTTCGTGACCCCATTTGGGGTTTTCTTAACAAAGACACTGGAGTGGTTTGCTATTTTTTTCTCCAGTTTATTTTACAGATAAGGAAACTGAGGCAAGCAGGGTTAAGTAACTTGGCCAGAGTCACACAGCTAGTAAGTGTCTGAGGCTCCATTTGAACTCAGGAAGATGACTCTTTCTGACTCCAGATCCGGCACTTTTTCTGTTGTTCCACCTAGCTGCCACTTGGAGGTCAGTGGCAGGAATATACAAATCAGCTTGGAAATTAGAAGTTTCAAAGCTAGAACAGAAGATCCCATATACAGCATATTCCAGAGAAGAGAGGTAGATCAGAAAGGAAGAGGTACCAAGAAGCAAAGTAATAAATACCCTGTAGGATACCAAGATGCTAAGCCAGAATACGTCCAGACCTGTTTCAGTCAGGGGGAGAACCTTTGCCAAGGCAGAATGGCAATTTCTGTGTAACCTAAGGTCTTAGAAAGTTGCCTTAGGGTACTAAGAGGTTAAGTGACTCATCTAGGGTCACACAGTCTGTATGTGTCATAAGTAGGACTCTTGGATGTAGAGGCCAACTTTCTTTTCATCATGCCACACTGCTTCCTTCTCTTGGCAAGATTATAAGCATTAGTACATAGCTCTGCCACCCACAAAGTCACTGTTATGGTGGTGAATCCTTCCATTAAGGCTGCTTTTTCCCATTGTCACATAAGTGTTTTCTATGGGGGCCTCTGGCAGTGTTGAATACTTGTTCTCAAAGACAAATCTTCTCAGACAATGGAACATTTTTCTTTTTAGCACTGAGGAGATGATGTGATCTCTGCCCAACAGTCTATAAAAATAATCTTTCCTTTCCTTTCTGTTCCTTTCCTTAATAGTGATCTTACATGAAATATGCTACCAACAATGTTCTTGTTAAGTTATCTGCAGGAAGAAGGAACATTATAAAACTATATTTCCCAGCAATCAAAACCAAATTCAAAAGCACCTCATGAACAGACATTCAGATCTCCATTGTGAATTTCAAATAGGGTTATTCTTGCTCTGTGACATGCTCAGATCTTCACCTGTAAGATAAACTATTTTCTACTAATCAGTTTATATGAAAGGTTTAAAAATATTAACTCAGACTTCTTTTCAAATAAGAGAATTCAAGTCTCTGAGACGTGGCCTGAGAGCTATCCAAAGCACTTTTGAAAGCTACTCTCCAATCAAAATTTGTAGTATCTTCAATGTTGACTCATTTTATTGCGTAGATTCCCTTTCTGCAGTGTTTATTTTGCTAAAAGAAGAGGTCCTGAACAAAAGAAAAGGCAGAGAGCTCCAACATAAGCTTAGAATAAATATTTAATATTCTCTTTCACAATATTCTCTTATTCCCAGTATTTAATATTCTCTCCCCCCCCTTAAGTAAATTTACATTTTCATGACAATTGCTTGCTAGGCAAGCAGTTCAATTCGATTCAGCAAGTTAACATTGAATCCTTACTTCTAGCCCCATGATAGGGCTAAGGTGTGGGAGAGCCAAAAGATGACCCTGCTTACCAAGAGCTTCCAAAATGTAAAAGGACAATGTGTGGAAAGAATTTATATTTCCCACCGCCATCTCCTAATAATGGAAAGAGACGTTTCAGAATAGTCATACATAGAATCATAGGTTGGGAGCTGGAAGAAAGCTCAGAGGTCATCTAATCCCAGAGGACCCTGATTCTGTCTCCATGGTGTCAGGATAAATTAATGACACCCATGTAAATTAGATTTAGTGTTCCAATTCTGCATCATAATAGACTCCTCCTTGAGGATTTTAGTGAGAGAAGGACAGTCTGCTGGTATGCTTCTGATAGCTGTCTCCTGATCCTGAATTGTACCTTTCCCCATTCAGGATAATCAATAGAGAGTCAGGAGCAGCTCACCACCACCTGTGAGATTTCGGTCAAAATGAACACCACCTGGGAACTAAGACCTAGTCCAAAGAATGAGAGAATTAATTATTTAATAACTAAGGAGATTCACAAAGGTTCTATGGTTAAGCATTAGTAAAGATTTGAACAGCAACTTGTTAGGCAGAAAAAATAATAGCCTGAATTAAAAGGCAATTCACTAGCTGCGTAATAATAGACAGCTGGGTATCACGGTGGGTAGAACATTGTACTTGGAGCCAGGAAGACCTGAGTTCAAATATTGCCTCAGAAACTGTGTGACTCTGGGCAAGTTACTCAACCTCTGTCTGCCTCAGTTTCTCTATATGTAAAATGGGGATAATACCAGTACCTACCTTTCAGGGTTGTTGTGAGGAACAAATGAGTTAACATTTGTAAAGCACTTTGCAAACCTTAAAATGCTACAGAAATGCTAGTTGTTTATTCTTAGTCATTTTTATACAGAAACTCATTGAAATAAAACCCTTCCTGGGACTAGAGAGTTTTGCAGGATCAAAAGAGAATGGTTTGGCAGATAGAGGTGGAATGGTTTGCATTAGGAGGAAGCAGAATTATATGGACACAGACTGGAAAAAAAAAGAGAAAATACAGTCTGGTTGTCCGGAACTGAAGCAAGATGCCATCCGTTAGAGTGAGGCCAGATTTTTAAGTGATTGAAGTTCCTAGTCGAGAATGGAGTTAGCGCCATAAGAAACTGGGAAACAAAGCAGGACTGTGAAGCAAAATTGATTCAATCACATGTCTATTCTTTCACTGTGAACTGTAGGTGAGAATCTGCTAACTATGGGAATGCTGGTATGGGAGACACCATCCAAGACTTCATTCTTATAGGCAGGATACCAGAGTATTACACTTCCCAAATCCATCAATTAATCTTATTTTGTTTTTAAACCAGGCATTTCCTTTTCACCTTCTTTCCCCTAGAACCTTTCCTTGCATAGCCTTTATAGACTGTAAAGGTTTATATGCCAACGCCCACTTGTGTTGACATGAATTGTTTCCACAGAGGCAGCTGGCCACATCTCCCCTAGGGCAGTAGAGATATCCTTGGGAGATTATGGGGTTTTCTCTATTGGCCATTGTCTTAAACCCCTGTTCTGGTTCATTCTCCCTAATACCAATAGCCAATTACAGTTAGAATTTCCTCTTTATCCTTAATTGATTAAAACCCCAATATCATTTAACCAAATAATATCAATTAGCTTTCACAAAGGGATATTTATTAAAAACCTGTAATAAGACTTGAAGCACAGAATGTCTCCCCAAACTCAGGCATATTCTCCCTTATACTTTATACTCTCTTATGCATCGGTTCCTGGAGAGAGTGGGCTCAAATTTCAAGCAGTTGCTACAAGGTATTTGTCCTACCAAGTTGGCTTCTGAATGTGGCATAGACCATGTCTTTACTATGAGGCATAGTCTCTTAGGGGCTGATCAGATGGATCTAGCAAGTCATTTCTCGGGGCTGTGCCGATGCCTCACCAGACTTGGTTGGTATGTTAGCAAACTCTAATTTTATAGATGTGCTTCCTTTTTTCATAGCTCACCAGGTCATAGTTGTCTCCAATACACTTTTGCCTAAGAACAGTAAATAACAAATGAAATCAGAACCGAGCATGTAAGTGCCATGTGTTCACAGCTACATGTGGGTCCAGATGAGCAAACTCTGATGCTGATGTTACCTTTCTTCATACACAGAAACCTAAACAGTCCTTGCTTTAATGACTATCAGGAAAAAAAGGAGACTGATTTGACCAGTCATTGTTCTCTATTACGTACACTCACTTCAGGCTCAGCAGCCAACCAAAACATGAACTCTCTTCATGACACAGTAAGCAGACAGGAAATAGCCATAGAACACCTGCTTATGCTCTGAGTCAGGGAGCAGGGCCTTTCTATTATACATGCCTGGAAGTAGATGTCCCCAACCTCCGTGTGGAGGTTGCAGCAGGCAAAACACTGCTCATGCTCAAGGAATGGGACTCCCATTGGCCATCTGCATCCTGATTTAAAAGAAAAGCATCTATTCAAGGCCAACTGACAGAACTATACATCTTATCTCATATACCACATTCCAGCTCCATAGCCCCTAACTCTCTACAAAGAGCAGGATGTGTTTCCTCATTAGTTCTCCGGCTGTCCATTTACTTAGAATAAGCCTACAACAAATTCTTTTTCTCTAATTTCTTCTGTAATTTGTTTAAAATGTATTCTGCATATTTTACTGTGAAAACAGGCAACAACGACAAGAAAGATACCTCTAAATCATTAACAATAAAAGAGATACAAATCAAAACAATTTGGAAGTTTCACTTCATACTCAACAAATTGGTAAAGACAAAAAAATATGGAAATAATCAATGTTAGAAAAGTTATAGAAAAGCAGATACACTAATATAGTGTAGGTAGATCTATATATTGGTTCACCTCTTTGGGAAAGCAGTTTGGAATCATGCTAAGAAAGTAATTAAAAGTCTATACCATTTGATCCAGAGATTTCATTGTTAGGTATTTCCCTGAAAGGTCGATGACCAAAAGACCTCATCTACACCAAAATATTTATAGCATCACTTTTGGCAATGGCAAAGAATAGTATATTTCCATTGACTGAATGGCTAAATAAATTGTCCATGAATATAATGAAATATTACTCACTCGAAGAAATGATGAATGTGAAAAATTCAGAATATTGGAAGATATATGAAATGATACAGTATGTAGTAAGCAAAACCAGGAAAAAAATATAAATCATGACCATGATGTAAATCAAAAGAAAGAAAAAACTGAAATTGAATGCCATATAATTACAATGATCAAGAAGCTTAGCAGAGAAGAAAGGTGAGGAAAATACACTTCTCTCCATTATTATTAGAGATGAAGCAGACCTGATTGATGTGTTGATTTTTATTGTCATTCAGTCACTTCAGTCATGTCCAACTCTTCATGATCCCATTTGGGCTTTCCTTGGCAAAGGTACTGGAGTGGTTTGCTATTTCCTTCTCCAGTTCATTTTACACATGAGGAAACTGAGACAGAGTTAAGTGACTTGGCCATGGTCACACAGCTATTATGTGTCTGAGGCCAGATTTGAACTCAGATCTTCCTGACTATCCACTTAGATGCCCTAATGTGTTGATTAGTTTTACTTCTTCTTTTCCCCCCTTCTCATTTTTGTTAGAAGGAATATCTTACTGAGGGTTGGGGATGGGGCAAGAAAGATGAGATATATTTGGAAGTAAAAACAATGTAAACAAAGCTATTAATTAAAGTACAAAGAGAAAATAACCTCCACAGGTTAGGATTCTAGTCATGGTTCAGCATTTCAGACTAATCTCACTAATTCAACTCAATTTATCAAGCAATTATTTATCACCAATAACATGCTAGGCAGTATGCTATGCAGTGAAAATACAAACACAAAAATGAAAACCATCCCTGTCAGCAAGGAGCTTACTTTGTACTGGTGTCATTATGCTCCTCAGTAAGAAGCACTAAACCCATAAAGAAATTTCAAAATAATAGGGATCTAGGATAGGGATGATAAACTTGCGTGATAGGGATAATCACTTGCACTAATAGAATTGACTGATCTGCATAATTCACTTGCATTAATAGAGTTGACTGATAATGAAGTGATCATTTCAGATGAATTAGAGTAGAAGCCCTCTGGAGGACAACTTTAGGAGGGCAACAGTAACTAATCAAGCTGTGAAAAGAAGCGATTAGCTTCAGTTCCACTTCAATACTACCCATGGGATGGAGGCAGAGCCAAGATGGCGGAGTAGAAGCACGACCCTCCGGCGGCTCCGGCTTCTACCCTCCCCAATCCATGTAAAAAGGGGACTCTAAACAAACTTTGGAGCTGCAGAACACACAAAATGACACAGAGAAGCTAACCTCCCGCTGAGGATAGCCTGGCAGTCCTGCAGGAACCCAGCACAGCCCTCTGGGAGCCAAGCCCAGCCGCACCCCAAGGCTTTAGCCCCAGGGCAGGCCTGACAAGCCACCGGCCACAGGGACTCCAGATCAGCAGCAGCTGTAGCCGTTTCAAGATTTATCAACACATAGATGGGAAGGACAAAGGTGAGAGGTCAGTGCAGTCTGGACTTTGGGACCAGTAAGTGGAAGTGTGTGGCTTTTACCCCCAGGGCGAAAAGCTGCTGAGAGGCCAGCACAGCCAGCCAGTGCCATGTGGCAGCTTCAGCTCTTGGCCTGCAGAGCATAGGGGGACCAAGCACCAGTCTGAGGGGTGATCACTCTTGCTTTAACCTGCTTGGATCTGGATTGCAGTCTAGGGTGGAGGTTCTGGGCTGTGTGTCCAGCTTGCCAGAGCATGTGGAGACCTCAGAGAGGGCACCCATCTAATACTTCCAGCAGCTGAGAAAACCCCAGCATTTGGGACGAAAGCTCCCCTGTCTGGTGGCAGAGTCCTACTGTGGCAAAAAGCCCCAAAGTCAAGTAATTGAGTGGAAAATGAGCAGGCAAAAGAAACAAAGCAGACAGAAGATTCCAACATTACACTCCTATTTTGGGGACAAAAAGGAGCAAAGCATGGAACAGGAGGAAAAAAGTGAAGTCAGAACTCCTGCACCAAAAGCTTCAAAGGAAACTACAAGCTTGTTACAAGCCATAGAGGACCTTAAGAAGCAGATAAGAGAAGTGGAGGAAAAATTGGGAAGAGAAATGAGAACAATGCAAGAAAATTATGAAATGAGAGTCAACAGCCTTACTGAGGAAAATAATACCTTAAAAAACAGACTGATTCAAATGGCAAAGGAGGCTCAAAAAGGCAATGAGGAGAATCATTGCTTCAGAATTAGATTGGAGCAAATGGAAGCTAATAACTTTATGAGAAATCAAGATGCTGTTAAACAGATCCAAACAAATGAAAGAATAGAAGGCAATGTGAAATATCTCATGGGAAAAACCACTGACCTGGAAAATAGATCCAGGAGAGATAATTCCAAAATTATTGGACTCCCTGAAAGCCGTGATCAAAGTAAGAACCTAGAAAGCATCCTCCAGGAAGTTCTCAAAGAAAACTGCCCTGATGTTTTAGTACCAGAGGGCAAAATAGAGGTTGAAAGAATCCACCGATCACCTCCTGAAAAAGATTCCAAAAGAAAACTCCTAGGAATATTATAGCCAGGTTCGCGAATTCCCAGATTAAGGAGAGAATATTACAAGCATCCAGGAAGAAACAATTTGAAAATTGTGGAAACACAATCAGGATAACCCAGTATTTGGCAGCTTCTACACTGAGGGATTGAAGGGCTTGGAATATTATATTCCAGAGGGCAAAGGAGCTGGGATTAAAACCAAGAGTCACCTACCCAGCAAAACTGAGTATCATGTTTCAGGCGAAAATATGGTCATTCAGTGGAATAGAGGACTTTCAAGCATTCTTGCTGAAAAAACCAGAGTTGAATTGAAAATTTGACATTCAGATATAAGAAGCAAGAGAAGCATGAAAAGGTAAAGAGGGAAAAGAAATCATAAGGAACTTATCAAAATTGAACTATTAACATACATACATGGAAAAACAATAATTGTAACTTATGAAACCTTTCTCAGTAGTTGAAGGGATTAGAAATATATATATATATGTATATATATATGTCTATATATGAGGGTATATGGGCATATGAATACATATGTGAACGTGTGTATATATGTTTACAGGTATACATAGATAGAGGGCACAGGACCAATTTAACATGAAGGGATGATACTTAAAAGGTGAAATTAAGAGGTGAGAGGAATATAATGAGACGAGATGGGGAGAGACAGATTGGGGTAAACTATCTCATACAGAAGAGGCAGGGGAAAATGGTTACAATGGAGGGGAAGAATAGGAAGGCAAAAGGGAATGGGTCAACCTTATTCCCATTGCATTTGGCTTGAGGAGGGAATGAAATACACACTAAATAGGGTATCTCACCCTCCAGGAGAATGGGGGGGGAAGGTGACGAGAGGGGGGGATGATAGAAGGGAGGGCAGACTGGGGGGAGGGAAGTTGGAAGCACCCACTTTTGAAAAGGGATGGGATCAAAGTAGAGAATAGAACAAGTGGGAGGTGGGATAGGAGGGAGGGAAATATAGTCAGTCTTTTACAATATATCTACTATGTTATTGTTTTGCATTAGCCACACATGTACAACCTATACTGAACTGCTTATCTTCCCAGTGGGGGTGGGTGGCAGGGGGGAAGGGGAATGAATCTGGAATTGAAAGTTTTAAAATCAAATATTCAAATATATATATATATGTGTGTGTGTGTGTGTGTGTGTATGCTATTATTAATACCATCTTACATGTAATTGGGAAATAGGATGTACAGGCACTGGGGCATAGAGATCCACTGGAAAAGTTGAAAGGGGTATGGGAGAAAATATGGGAGAGGGGAAAATTCAGAGGTTCTAGAAGGGAGAAAAAATGGCACTTAGCACAAATGGAGAGTTAGAAGAAAAGAGAGAGTTCAGTGAGACCTGGCAACACTAAATTAGTGTTAGGGGCCAAAAAAGGCCTGTTCTCTACTCAGGTGTCATGCCTATGTTGTCAAGGGAAGGAAAACATTCAGCGTAATTTATGTCCAGAAAATAAATTGGTTAAAACTCAACTTCCTATTTCTGATGTTAGAAAAAAAGATTCAAGTATGTGTTGGACTATGATGTGGCCTAAGTGTGTCCTGGATGACTTTATGCTATGGATTAATATATGAAGGGTAATGTGTCAGTTCATACTCTGTTTTGGGCCTCTGTGATTCAAGATATTTACCTGAGGCTTATCTTACTGTAGTGATGCATTGTTGCAATGGTGCATGCAGCATTGTTGGCAAGCAGATGTTCCATATGAGCAAATTTTCCAGGCCACTGTAACTCATGCCTCAAAGTACAAGACTGTTTCTAATTCTCATTTTGATGGAGCTCTTCCTAAAATGAGTTACATACTTCTTTGACTTCTTAGACAAAATACTGAACAAAAATATTTTTATTAAATTAATTTTTATACCGATCCAAATAAATTAGCATTTTAATGCACTGTAACAAAGAGGATTACATATGAAACTGTGAGTCTCTATTATACACAGCTCACCTTTTATTTTACATATAATTATGTATGTATGTATGTATGAATAGAGACATACGGATAGGTATAGATATAACATGCAACATGTTACTTTCAAACTGTCCTACTTGTTTGTGATAATTTCAGGCCTTCTTCCTGTCTTCTTTTGTATATTTTAAAAAATGCTTTGTGGGGCAGGTAGGTGGCACAGTGAATAGAGCATTGGTCCTGTAGTCAGGAGGAACTGAGTTCAAATCAGGCCTCAGACAGTTGTCACACTCACTAGCTGTGTGACCTTGGACAAGTCACTTAACCCCAATTGCCTTGCCTTCCCTCATTCAAAAAATGCTTTGCAACACCCTCTTTCATTCTTCCTCTCCTTTTCCCTTTCCCTACCTCCTTTGAAATGGAAAAAAATAAAAATAAAATCTTTACAAGCAAAAAAATTCCCTCATTGGCCAACTCTAAAAATGTATATAGCAGTTTTTTTTTGAGTCCATCAGCTCTCTGTCAGTACAATGATTGACCAGAAAAATACCATTTTATACTTGACTTAGGGTCCTTGTTATACTATCTATCCTGTAATAAACACCTTTAGCACCTTTGAAGTCTATCTGGTCTTCACTAAATGGCCTCAGATTTATGTTTTTTAAACATATTTTGAACTTTGAAAAATAATTTTTCAGTCATTTCCCTACCTACTACCCAGTTCAGCCAAAGTCTATAATAGCAGAGTAAAAGTTTTCATGGGTCCTACCAATTTGGGAATGTAATGTGTATGGGTCATTGGGTGAAATTTATGTCTGTTAATGGAGGACCAGCCTAACTGAATTTAGAGAGGCCCATCACCAGCTTGGCCAGAGGGTAATACATTTTGTGGCTACAGCAACACTTGAAGATCATCTACTAAGCTGTGAGAGGGACTGCAGTTTGAATTAGTGAAGGAACTCCTCACCCTGATGAAATCATAGATTCTTGGAGAAGGAGAATATCTTCTCTTCTCCCTTCTTTCTAGCAGTCGATGTGCCACTCTATCATGACCCCACTTTTCCTTTTAAATCCACTTTCATCTTAGAAACCAGATATTCCACTTTGTTGGAATTATATTTTTCCAATGCAGAAAATAGTCAATGAACAAAGACTTAAGTAGTTGACCTATTAATAAAGTGAATGAGCTTTACTTTATGGAATTTTCCCCATATCTTTGGTTGCCCAGAGGAACTTTTTTTTTCTTAATGCAATTTCTCTGTTATATTCCAGACGGAAGCTTCTGGGCCAGTGAGGGCTGGTTGAGAGAGAAGGCAATAGGAGCTTGACTAGCACATCTTCCTATGTGCTTAATCTAATCCAACCCAATAAACATTTATTAAACATCTACTGTGTGCCAGGCACTGTGCTAAGCCCTGGGGATGTAATTAATAAAACAAAAGACAGTCCCTGCCCTCATGGAGTTTATAATATAAGGGGAAGACAATACACAGAAGGAGGCAGGAAAGCAAGGAATGGGGTTGGGGACAGCAGGAAGTATTTGATGCTGGAACAGCTTGTTCCACGGAAATGAAGCCAGGCAGGGCAGCATTTGCAAAATGTGGTGAGGCAGGAGTCCAGTTTCTGCCCTCTATAAATGAAAGCTTTGGGAGGAGTTTGGTATTCCCCCCTCCCACCCTCCAATTAGAGGGGAGAGGCAGCTG
This sequence comes from Petaurus breviceps papuanus, assembly GCF_028583685.1. NCBI lineage: Eukaryota > Metazoa > Chordata > Mammalia > Diprotodontia > Petauridae > Petaurus > Petaurus breviceps. Next base: position 10,017,667 of record NW_027185665.1, on the reverse strand, counting down.
AGGGAGGTGGTGTCAATGGGCTCAAGTAAGTGGCATGGGGATGAGATTAAAAGTGATGCATACAGTCAGGGAGGAGCATCTTGTTAAAACTAGTTATATGTCCATCAATTGGGGAATGGCTGAACAAGTTGTGGTGTATGCATGTTATGGAATACTAGTGTGCTATAAGAAACGAGGAGCAGACGGTCTTCATATTTACCTGGAGAGGCTTAAAAGAACTGATGCTGAGTGAGAAGAGTAGAACCAGGAGAAATTTGTACACAATTACAGACACAACGTATGTGTGATGACCAACTTTGATAGACTGGACTCTTCTCAGCAAAGCAGTGATATAAGTCAATCCCAAAAGACTCATGATGGAGAGAAATATGTGCATCCAGAGAAAGATCTAGAAAGAACTGAGTTTATATCCAGGTGGAAGCAAAATAACCTGATCTTTTTCCTTCTCTTATTTGGTTTTATGTCCTGTTTACCATTTTTCATTCCATCTGATACAATCCGTGTTTATAACCTGACTAATGTATAATGTGAAAGTATTTACAGATCCTATACTTGACTATATGCCGCCATTGCGGGGAAGGAAGGGGAGGGAGGGGGACAAAATGTGAAACTCAAGGAATTGTGGAATTGAATCCTGTAAACTAAAGAAACAAATTAATTAAAAAAAATAAAACTAGTTAGAGCAGCAGATACCAAGTGCCTACATAAGGAAGGGGTTGTGGCCCTTGCTCCACTCAGGCAGTTGTAGGTTAGGTAAAGAAAGCAAATAACTTGGAGAAATAATATGAATTGCATGACACATTGCATGGATACTTGGAAAGCAGTTGTAGTTTTGGGTTCTTCTCCAGGTGCCTCCCACATTTGAGCTTAATTGTCAGTGGTTTAGAGAGAGAGAGAGAGAGAGACAGAGACAAGAAAGAGAGACAGACAGACAGACAGAGACAGAGAGAGAAAGAGACAGAGACAGAGGGAGAGACAGAGAGAGAAACAGAGACAGAGGGAGACACAGAGAGAGAGAGAGACAAAGAGAGAGACAGAGAAATAGAGAGAGAGGAGAGGATTTGTATGAGTAGTGGATATACCTGGGAATTAGGCATCTCTCAAGGTCCCACCATGACAGAGTCAAGAATGGCCAGGGCACTCATCTTTCTAAGTGCAGAGAAGCTCTCCTCTCTAAGAGTCCCCAACAGAAGGAAGACTAGAAAAAAAGGGAAGGAGAGAAGAGTGAAAGCATCCACAACACACAAAGTTGTGTATTCCTTTTGTCTTTTGTGTAGTTATGTTGTCTGTGGCCCTGTACTTTGGAGTACATGCTCCTAGATGCCTCAGTGCCTTTGGGCATTTGGGTTGCTAATATGGGTGGTGTTGGGGCATCTGGCATGTACACCACTACAAATGTGACAAGTTTTTATTTTTGATTTATACAACCAAATAATTTATTAGTGAACAACTTAATGCAAAATGAATAATTTTCATGTAAGCTGGACAGTCTTTCCAAAGTGAATTCTACAGCACCCTAAACAGGTGATTGGGAGACCCAGACCTCAGTGGGATGATCAAACAGGTAATCGTTTTTTAGTGCTCTATGTTTTCAAAAGCACTTCTAAGTACAAATCATCCTATTTTATTCTCACAACTGTCTTGAGGTAGGTAATACAACTACTACCTCCATTATAAAGATTTTTATTTGTATTATTGTTATAAATATTTCTGATATTGGATTGATATTAATACTAATAGTAAAACTAGATTTTTTAAAGAAATAAAAAATAATAATCCTCTGTTATTCTATATATGAGAACTGTGACTCAAGATGTAAAATGACTTGACCAAAGGTCACACAGCTAGTAAGTGACAAAATGTGGGACCCAGATCCAAACCTTGGGTCTCTAACTACAGGATTCTTTCCCCTACAACAGGCTGCTTCCTATGTGGCTCCTCAGACAGAAATTGAAAAGGCAGGCACAAGATTATTTTGGTGTTCTGTGGAACTGTGCTTTCACCTCATTGAGAATGAATGACTGAATGAATAGTAGAAATTTATTGTCTACGTAAGCATTGTAGTCAGTAACAACAACAACAAAAAAAAACATTTGTCAAGTTCCTGCTATGTGGCCTGCATTAGGGCTATAAAGAAGAAAACAAAATATTCCCTGTTCTCGGGGATTTCTACGGGTGCAAACATATATGAAAACAAGCAAACACAAAATATACATAAGCTAAATATAAAGTAATTTTGGAGATACCAGGAGAGGACTAAAACCTGGGGGTGGGAGAAGAAATGGGAAAAGCCTCTTACAGGAGATATTTGAGTTCAGCCCATTGCCTGGTTAAGTCTGGAAGCATTGGTGTATAAGGCAGGGAGTGAAAGTCAGGACTAGAAATAGCAAGGTACCACAAAGACAAAGAGACACAAGGAAAGGGGAAAACAGGAGTGAGTGTGAATGGTTCCATAACAGTTTCACCTCTCCCTATTCTGATACTAGGATCACTGGGCACTGAACATGAATGAGATTGTCCAGGTATTTACCACCTGTGTTAACTTTAAGCATTACACTCAATGCCTCTGGACCTCAGTTCCATCTAGAAAGTGAGATAACAATCTGTAACAACTTTTGCAGATTTAATCCTATGTTATAGAGTTGGACATATTATACAACTGGGCCTTGCTTCCTTGATGGAAGTTAAGTTGGACAGCTGGATGCTTTTCTTTCTGAAGTGGCCACTCATGCCTTAGAGGAGAGCCATTATGCCTTTGCTCCTTGGCCAAGTTCTCTCATCTGCTCAGCTTGTTTAGCAGCAGTAGTGGAAAATACACTGGACTTTGGTAAGGGATGGGGGTGGGGGGAGCCCAGGATACTGGATTTTTTAGTTCTGCCTGTGCCACTAATTTATTGTATGACATTAACCAAGTCACCTTGATTCTTTGTGCCTGTTTTATGTGCTACAAAATAAGGACCCTAAGACTAAGTTCCTACAAGCAAAAGCCTTAATATAAATTGATGTGTGGCAAGTTCTACGGGAAAACAATGAAGTAAGAGTTTTAAAGAGATAGAAATGAGAGGTCTAGAGGAGAATAGGAAAGGATGTGAAAAATGTAGGGGAAAGAATTGGGAAGAGAATAAATAGCTTAGTACAGGAGGTATAAAACTCTATTCAAGTACATATTCCTCAAAAACTATATTGGACCAGACAGAGATCAGTGTTTCCATGAGACAACAAGAAATACTAAAATACAATCAAAAGATGTGTGTGTGAACATAAGGTATCTCCTACCAAAAAGAACTGATGAAAAACAGGTCAAGAACAACCTAGGAATCATCAGACTACCTGTAAACCTTGAGAAAGCACCACATTTCAAGAAATCTTGAATGGAAACTGTACAGACCTATTAGAATCAGAGGCCAAAATGGAAATAGAATCCACCTGTTACCTCCCAAAAGAAGCTATAAAGTAAACACTGGGAAATGTGATAGTCAAAATTCTGAACTTTTGGGTCAAATTCAAATACCAAGGAGCCAGTGTCAGGATCACACAAGACCAGGTAGCTATTACCGTAAAGATGAGGAAAGCTTGGCATATATTATAACAGAAGGCAAGAGATAATGGCTACCACCAAAAATGACTTATTTGGCAAAAACTGAGCATAATCTTTAAAGGGAAAAAAAGTTGATTTTTAATGAAATAGAGGATTTCCAAAATTTCTGAAAAAGATACCAGAGCTGAGTAAATGCTTTGAAATGTAAACATAAGAAAAACATAGAAAGGTAAGTGCATTTGAACAATTGGAATGAATTATATGGTGATGGAGTGTTTAAATTCCAATGAAGAAGAAATAAGTGTTCCCTCAGGAACAAAAGTTATAATCCAATGGCCAAAAATAGAAATATTTATCATATCCTTTAACAATCACAACACAAGAAAAAAGTAAATTTAATGAAGGACCTTTGAAGAATAGATTACAAATTAATTGGAGACTAAATATCTTAATCCATTAAATTCTTAATCCCTAAACTTAATCCATTAGATTGTGAGCAGGGACTATCTTTTGCCTTTTTTTGTATTCCCAGTGCTCAGCACAGTGCCTGACACATAGCAGATACTTAATAAGAATTTATTGATTGATTTCTTAGTCCTGAAGAATGTGTGGGCTAAAAAACAAATCATGGGGAAAATAGAGAATTTCATTTTTTAAAAATGACAGGAATGAGACAGCATACCTGAAGTGTTGGGGTACAGCCAAAGCAGTTCTGAGGGGGAAAAGTATATCTCTAAACACTATAACTAACAACAACAAAAAAAGGAATAGATCAATGAATTGTGTATGCAACTGAAAAACACTCCTAGAGAACCAAAAAAAAAATTTTTATTAAAACCCGCTAGATATAAATTCTAAAATTCAAAGAAGAGATTAAAAATAGGAGGAAAAAATTTAAGCGGCAATGAAAACTATGTATTTAATTTAAAGAAAAAGATAAACCACTAGCTGGTCTGTCTTTTAAAGGAAAAAAAACAATTACCAATATCAAAAATTAAAAAGGTAAACTCACAATAAAGGAAGAAATTAAGGAAATTATTATAAACTATTTGTCCAATTTTATTCTAAAACTGACTATTTGAATGAAATGGATGAATATTTATAAAAATATTAAAATGCTTCAATTAACACAGCAAGAAATACAGAATTTAAGTAATCTAGTTTGGAGAAAGAAATCTAGCATCCTATAAATGAAGTCCTGAAGGGGAAAAAAATGTCACATGATTTATAGGTGAATTTTATCAATTAAAAGAATAATTAGTCCAATATTACACAACCTATTTTCAAAAAGGGGGAAAGAAGGGATCATACAAAAATTTCTTCAATAAAACAAATGTGGTCTTGACACCTCAACTAACAGAGAAAGAAAACTAAAGGTCAATATTCCTAATGAATATAAATCCACAAAATTTATATGAAATATTAGCAAAATTGCTACAACAACACATGAGGAAGTTTGTACACTGAAACCAGGTATGATTAATAGCAAGAATTTAAGTTTGGCCCATTATGTCATTAGATGTAGAAAAAGCTTTTAACAAAATAAAACATCCATTTCTGTTTAAAAAAAAAACAAACTCTAAAAAGCAAAGGAATAAGTTGAAGGAATAAACATAGGCAAAAAGGAAACAAAATAATCACTTTTTACATTTGATATGACTGTCTATACTATATAAAGCCTAAAAAGTCAACTAAAAAAATGATCTGAAGCAAGTAATAACTTTAGTCATTCTTTTTTCATCTTTCTTTCCAAAGATGTCATCATCTTAGCTGCTTATTTCATATAATTATGAAGTATTTGGACACAAATATCAGCTACTCCTTTACACTCTGGATTTAAACAGGAACATTTTCATGCTATAATACATTGAATCCACCCCAGGAAACTTTACCTTAAGTACGATGTTTGAGCAACTCTGTCATATTGATGATTTTTTATATCATACCAGACTTTCCTTTTCATTGAAACATAAACCAGTTAACCAAATAGGAATCATTTTCAGGATGACAAGTTTTATTCACTTTATTTGCAGCATATTAAAAAAATGCACATAAAGGTTACAGTAAAACCAGCTATCATCCCTTTTCAGACTTTTCTATATGTTTTCTGCATTTCTAAAGAACAGTAGGATCCAAGAATATTCATCTTTTGACTATGCCTAAATTTACAACTAAGAAAAATAACCATCAGCAAAGATACATACAGGGTGTTAAAGAGAAAATAAATTTAAGAGACTGAGCTTTCATAGAAAATCTTCAAGAATTCATAGATGTCTTTTAAATGAATGAAAATATAAGCAAAACTTCAAAGATGTGATAAGGATCAGGTAAGATAAAGATAAGACAAATTTTGCTACATTTCAGTATTGCTTCAAAACGAGCTTTTTGAAGAATGAATGCCGAAGTGCTAAATTAAATAGTATAAAAGTTCAATTTACTTTTTTATGAGTTTTCTTTACTAGGTAATTTGAATGTTGTAATGTTTGATTGTTCATGTAAAATAATTGCCTTACTATGTCTAGGCATTTCTGCAACTGGTCAATTCAAAGGGAAAGAACTATGCAATCAGTCACACTGAACAATACCTGAGTGTTCTAGCATTTGACTGGCTGCTTTACAAACCAGTGGTCCCTATTTTTTCTGAATGCTAGACACTTTAATCATTGTTTTATTTCATACACTTGTACCTGCCTCAAGGAATTTGTTGTTCAGTTGTTTTTGCTTCTTCGTGACCCATTTGGAGTTTTCTTGGTAAAGACTGAAGTGGTTTGTCATTTCCTTCTCTAGCTCATTTTATAGATGAGGAAAAGTCGAACAGGGTTAAATGAATTGCCCAGGGTCACACAGTTAGTAAGTCTCTAAGGCCAGATTTGAATTCAGGAAGGGGAGTCTTCCTGACTCCAGGCATAATACTCTACCCCCTGCTACTGGATACCACATAAAGTAAATAAGTAATCCTGTCTTCTAAAAAGAAAAAGGAAAAGGAAGGAAAAGGAAAAGGAAAAAAATAAAGAAATAAATTGAATGCTAAGATTTACTTTTTTTTGGTCAAGATTAGCTAATGGCCACACTGATGTTAAAGAAAAGCAAATCTTGAAGTCAAAGGGATGGCTATTAATTGGGGAATGGCTAAACAAGGTGTCGTATATGATTGTGATGGAAAATAATTGTGCTAAGAAATGACACACAGGATGATTTCAGAAAAACCTGGAAAGACTTACATGAACTGATGCAAAGTGAAGTGAACCATTGTACATAATAACAGCAATATTGTTTGATGAAGAACTGTGAGTGATTTAGCTATTCTCAGCAACACGATGATCCAAGACTATCCCACAGGACTAACAATGAAGCGCACTATCCACCTCCAGGGAAAGAACTAATGTTGTTTGGCTACAGACTGAAGCATTCGAGGCTTCACTTTCTTTTGTTTTGCTTTCTTTTAGTTGAATCTTCTTGTACAAAACGACTAATATGAAAATGTTTTACATGATTTCATATGTATAACCTATGTCTGATTCCACAAAATTGTTGTTAACACACAATTGGGGGAATATATATATATATGTTATATATATATATATATATGTATATATATATATATATATA
>NW_027185665.1:9991393-10010420 GCF_028583685.1 Petaurus breviceps papuanus | reverse complement strand
CTAATATGAAAATGTTTTACATGGTTTCATATGTATAACCTATGTCTGATTCCAAAAAATTGTTGTTAACACACAATTGGGGGAATATATATATATGTTATATATATATATGTATGTGTGTATATATATATATACATATATATATATATATATATATATATATATATATATATATATATATATAGTCTGCCTTAGAACAAAGTTTCTTTCTAATTAATCAGTTACTTACCCTTCAGTCCTGCAACTTTCGGAGCGACAGATCATAGAGCAGTTGCAATGATCCAACTGCAGTGAGTGACTGTTTTAAATGACAGATGTTGGTGGGTGGTAATGATTCAGATGCTACTTATTTTCACCATGAGCTCAATGTGAAGGATTGCAATGTCTCTGGTGCCATTTTTCCACATTTGAAATGAATACTAAGGTATAGCAGGCTATATTACCAACTAAGAATGTTTTGAGACATGGCAACAGATGTGGAATATGTAATCAGTCTCCCAAAGGGATTGATTTTTAAAAGACAGCACTCATTTATATGTATAATTTCTGATTTATGTTTTTTCTATCTCTCATTTCTGAGTATAGTCAGCCTCCAGATATTATTCTTGACTTATGGAAAGTTACAACATAGAAATGCAACTAAAGCACAATTAGAATGTGGTAGCTGACAAAAGATTAATCTATCAGTCAAAACCCAGAATTGGCTGTATTTCACTCTCAGAAAAGAAGTATATGAGGATATTCTTTAATTAATCTAAAGTTTTTAAAGAAATGCTTTATGTTGGCTTTTTTTTTAATATTACTGTCACTTCCCCAAGGCCCTAAGAATCTTGGCTGGCATATGACAAATTAACAAGTTGCAGCTGAGCAAAGTAAATCAACCTTTTGGTCATGTCTGATGGCATAGGCCTCATTTTTCACCAAAAAGTCTAACATGTCTTTGGCCCTCTTTGGAGGGAGATATACCTCACCATCATGCCTCTGAAATTGGTTACTGAGTTGATCAGAATTCTTGTGCCTTTACATTATTGTGATCCTTCTGTAAATCGTTCTCCTGGTTCTGTTTATTTCACTCTGAATGAATTCCTACAAGTCTTTCCAAGTTTTCTTGAATTCTTTATATTTGTTATTTTTATGGTATAATATTTTATAATATTCATATGCCACAATTTGTTCAAACATTTCCTAGCCAGTAGACATCAATTTGTTCCCAGGTTTTTGCTGCCATGAATATTTTAGTATATATGGAATTTTTCCTTCTCTCTTTAAGCTCTTTTGTATATTTACCAAATACAGTAGTGGGATTGCTTAATCAAAGAGGGTGTAGGGTTTACCATGGCTCAGACAATAGCACATTAGTGTATTTATCTTTCTATAGTCCCACCAACATTTGCCATTTGCCAGCTCGCAGCATCTTTGAAGAGTGTAGGGTAGAGCATCAGAGTTGTTTGAATTTGTATATTTGTGTCTAACAGTAGCCATCTTGGGGGGAGAAAAAAAGAAAGTTACATGATAACTTTATATATATTTAAAAGGAATAGCAGGTTGTATATTAAAAAAGAATCTGTAGGGGCAGCTAGATTGCTCAGTGAATAGAGGAACAGCCCTGGAGTCAGGAGGACCTGGGTTTGGATCTGGTCTCAGACACTTAACACACACACACACACACACACACACACACACACAAAACCTAGCTGTGTGACCTTGAGCAAGTCACTTAACCCCAAATGCCCTCCAAAAAGCAAAAAAAAAAATCTGAAATTTTCTCATATTGTAATTAGTGATTTGGAACATTCTTTCATAAGGTTGCTGATCATTTTATTGATTCTTTTGAAAACTGTTTATTCAAAGCTTTTGACCATTTAATTATTAGGAAATCATTTTTATTCTTATATATCTATATTAATTCCCTATATGTCTTGGACTGCAAAGATTTTTTTCTCAATTAACAATTTCCATTTTTATCCTGGATACATTGATTTTGACTGTGTAAAAACTTTGTAATTTTATGCCATGTTAATTGCTTACTTTACTTCTTATCACCAGTATTTCTTGTTTAGTTAAGGAGTCTCCCCCTCATCACAGTTTTACAAGGTACCTTCTTCCATTCTTCTCTAAAGTTTTAGTGATATGATCTTTTACATTTAGATCACATGTCAGTTTGGAGATTATTGTGATATATGGTATAAAATGAAGTCTAAAATTTAATTCTGCCAAACTGCTATCCATTTTCCTCAACAGCCAAATAAAGGATATCTACTCCAGTAGATATGTTCTTGGACTAACTTATGGAACACCCTTCTAGCATATATTTAATCGATTTACCTTTTCATTTTTAAAGTTAGAATCAACTAATGTTGATAATTATTCACATATTCAAATACTCAAATGAACTCAATTGATGGGGATCCCTGCACTTTTCCACAAAGAAAGCTGCTTTAAATAACTTATTCCATTCAAAGTTATAATTACTATTCGTGAATTTCCCTCCATCTTATGTTTACTCACTATTTTCTTTCTCAGACTCTCTTTTTACCCTATCCCTGTTACATTATCTTCTCCTCCCACTCTTCCACTCCATTCTTTTTTTCATCTTTGCCAATTTGAAGGAAATGTGATAGAACATTACCGTTGCTTTAATTTATATTTCTCTCAATATTAGTGAGTTGGAACATTTTTCATGTTTGTTGATAGCATACATTTCTTCATTTGAGAACTGTTTATTTATATCATTTGACTCTCACTCGAAACTGGTTCTTATTCTTATGAATTTTAGTCAGTTCCCTATGTAGCTCAGAAATGAGACCAAACTTGCTGCAGAGATCCCCACTGCCCCATTTAATGACTCTCTTATTCTTAGCAGCATGGGTTTTGTTTGTGCAAAAATATTATAAATATATTTTTCTTTTTTTTAGTTCACTTGCAACACTTTTTTTCCCTTACACAATAACATATTGGGCATTACAAGTCTCTCCTCCTGGGATGATTTACAAATTTTTGGTATTCTATTACATAAAAATTGGTATTCTATTGTCATGTGAGAATATTAAGGCAATGTATAAAAATCTTACATAAAATAGATATACATATTTTTGGAATGTTTATAGATCAACTACAATTATAGTTCATAAGGCTATACATTTCTAGCTATTCATTTATGGTTTCAGATAATCAAAAGTATCAATTTTATCTTCTTTGAACTTCTCTATCCCTTGTCTGGTCATAAACTCTGATCTATAGATGGGGAAATTATTTTCTTCCTTATTCCTCTAATTTTTTTTAGATTATGACCTTTCATATCCAGGTCAAGTATCCATTTAGAATTTATATTAATGTATGGTATAAAGTGTTAGTCGAAATAAATTTATTGGGGTGGGTAGGTGGCACAGTGAATAGAGCACCGGCCCTGGAGTCAGGAGGACCTGAGTTCAAATCCGACCTCAGACACAACACAAAAACTAGCTGTGTGACCTTGAGCAAGTCACTTGACCCCAGTTGCCCTGCCTTCCCCCCTCCAAAAGGAAAAAAAGAGAGAGAAATTCATATCAGATTGCTGTCTAGTTTTCCTCATTTGTTTTTGTCAAACAGTGAGTCTTTATTCTAATAGCTTGGGTCCTTGGTTTATTAAACAAAGCTCTGATTAATTTACTTCTGTGTATTTTATAATTAATCAGTTCTACTGATCAGCTTTTTTTTTAAAGCATTAACAGATAGTTTGATGATTATTGTTTTAGATTGTAGTTTGAAATCCAGTAATGGTAGGCTTCCTTCCTTCCTTTCCATTTTTTTTTCATTATTTCTCTTGAGATTCTTGACCTTTTATGCCTCCACATTTATTTCATTATACATTTTTTTAGTTCATTGGAATAATATTTTAGTATGAGGCCTAATATTTGTGTCAGACCCCATTCTTTACAGTAGTACTATAATACTCTAGCATTATGTTATAACAGGCACGAGTACTAAATCTGGAGTCAAAAGTATCTGGGTTTGAATCCTATTTCTGCCACTTTGTGACAGATTATGTGACCTTGGGCAAGTCATCTAACTTCTCTATACTTTAGTTTCCTCATCCATTAGATGAAGTGGTTAGACTAAATGGCTGAATTATGCTAAACCTATGTCCCTGTGATCCTATAATTATTATTATCTCCATAGTTCAACATACATAGTTCCAACTTTACCTATGGCAAATGAACAACTTTTTTTCTGAGTCCAAACTAAACATTATACAATGGAAAAAATGTATCCTCCCCCCTCCCACAAATTATTTAGGTATTTCTGACAAAAACATGTTGGATCTAAATTATCTGAATTATTGCTTCAGTATTTCATGTCCCTATCCAAAGTGTAATCCTGACTTTCTAGAAGTAATCATTGTAGATACAGGATCAGCAGAACAGGAATGAATCAAATGCTTGTGCCAGCAATGTGAATTCCAAGTGTTTTAATTTGACATCATGATTGAATGACTTAGTTTTCATATTGTTTTTCAAAAGCTAAAGACTATAGAACTTGTAGGGGCAGCTAGGTGACATGGTGGATAGAGTACTGGGCCTAGAGTCAGGAACACTCATCTTCCTGAGTTCAAATCTAGCCTCAGACACTTATTAGATATATGGCCCTCAGTAAGTCATTTAACCCTTTTTGCTTCAGTTTTCTCATCTGTAAAATGAGCTGGAGAAGGTAATGGCAAGTAACTCCAGTATCTTTGCCTAGACAACCCCAAATAGGGACACAAAGAGTCAGACGTGACTAAAATAACTGAAAAAGAACAGAACTTGTAGTGGCAGGATCATAGATTTAGAAACCTAGATATCATCTAGTCTAATCCCCTTGGATTGTTTGTTTCTTTAATGGTTCTGTGATGTCACTGATGCATATGCCCTCTAACAGTGCAGATTGCAACCCACCCATCCAATAATTCTTGTCCATGTTCTCCCAAAGATTCTCCAGAGGATATGCTCAATGTGTTGGAGGACCTGTTCTGTTTTTTTCAATAGTGTGGGTACCAGTCAGTGCAACAGTAGTGGATAGGGTATAGGCCCTGGAACCAGGAAACCTGAATTCATGGAAAAAATCATTTAATTTTTTCAATGGTCAATTTCCTCCTCTGAAAGGGGGGACAAAGTAATGTCTATGGTACCTAAATAACAGGTTTGATTTTTTGTGAGGTTTAAGTAGTATACTGTAAACAAAATGTTCTACAAACTTTAACGTATTATATCAATGCCCACTTTTATCCCTCACTCTTACTACATGACCAGATCAGTTTCTTTTCACTGATATAGGTCCTACCCTCCATAGTCACAGATCACAGTTCTTCTATGACTCAGTAGATGGTCTTAGAGAGTTGCTGTTGCTGATATAATCATCACCCAGTGGCCAAAATGATTCTACTCTTTTCCAAATTTAGTGAGGTTAATTCTTGTGTGACAAATGTGCCCAATTAGTAATATCCCCAAAACACATACTTGAGGGAAGCCCTTTGCCCTCCTGTGCATAGCCTATGAGAACCCAAAAATGCCTCTACACCAGAGTAGGCAGTGGGAAAGGAACTTAATTAGAATATGGCCTTCTACAAACATAATAAGGTACGTTATTTCCAGCTGACCCAAAGTGGGGCATTGGAGTAGAAAAGTCACTTTAAGTATGAGTTGGCCATATGGCAGATTCTGTGGATCTAGACTCCCTAACCACTAACTAATCAACAAACACTTAAGTGGTAAATGCTTGCAAAATGCTCTTAGAAATTTTCTATTTTTAAAGACCATCCCCATTCTGACCTCTGAAACCAGATGGGTGCTTAGCTTATGGACAGAATCCTCACACACCAGCATTCTGATCTTTCTCCATTTTGTTGTGCTTTACTCCCCTTCACAAACTGTTTTTTGCACATGACATTCCTCCTGACTCCATGCTTTGCCACTCGCTGCCCTCCATGCCTAGAGAGCTCTCCCTCCTTTCTTGGGCCTCCTGGCTTCTCTAGCTTCCTTCAAGTCTCACCTTCTGCAGTAGGTCTTTCCAATTCTCCTTCACTGCTGGTGTGTTTCCTCTGAGATTACTTCCCATTCACTCTAGGTAGGTATCTCATATGTATATCTTAGATGTACTTAGTTGTTCTCATATTGCCTCCATCACTAAACTGTGAGTTCTTTGAAGGCAAGGACAATGCCTTTGTTTTTATCTCTATGTCTTGCACAGTACCTGGCACATAGTAAGGACTTCATAAACACTTGGGGACTGCCTGATCAGGATAATGACTGTGTAGTAAGCCAGCTTTGCAAACAGAGCAAGTGTAAAGATCTCTGGGGAAACCTCCATATCTTTACAACAGACATCACCTGGGAGGAAAAGATTAAACATATATGTTTATCCATTTGCACAGCTTACATAGGAAACACACAAAATGAAGTATCTTCATCTTGCAGATGAGGATGTTGAGGCTAAAATAATTTTGGGAATAAGATTGATATTATTGAAAGTCCTGCATACATATTTCTAGCCAGACCCAGCCTTACAGATGGAAATCAGAAACAGGTCTCCTGATGCAGACATGCCAACATGCTCAAAGTCATGTGCTTACAAGGAAAGTCAGTGAAGCATGAATTCTTCTGAAAGCAGTAAGAGAAATTGGCAGGGATGATTCTAGCCCTAGGAACATGAGCCCTGGGAACTTGATCTTGTGACGTGTTAGTCATGCTGTACATACTTTGGGGTTTCCTCTAATTGGGGAGGGAGTGATAGTTTTTTATGATTAGATAAACTTGATCAAAAATGACCTGAACCTGGAGGCCCACTCAAGAATGGCTCCCTAATCTTAATCTGTCATTAGTTGGTATTTCCGTCAAGACTTTTAACGAAAATCTTTTTCACATAATCATCTTTGTGTTATAGGACTTTAGTCAATCAACAGCCACTGTGCTAGGTACTGGAGATATAAAGCCCAAAGTGATACCCTTGAGAAAAAACCTTGAGAAAACAAAATAGATAAAAATAGCCATCTTTGCTTCTTGTCTTCTGGTCTCATTGGCATTTTCCATTGATTTTAACCTTCTCATGTTCTTTGGAAGATTCGTTAGCACCCTGGTTATCTGAAGCCTCTAAGTTTTCTCACAAGCTTCACTTCATGCCTGTAATGTCCTTCCTTTCCCAGTATACGCATATCTTTTCCTTTCATCATTCTTAAACATCCTTAAATGATCCTCCTTTAAACTTGCTACCTGAAGTCTTGCCTGGGTAGCTTGCTACGAGTCCTTATACTGCCTTCGTGGAATGTAATTATTGCAAAGGAACATAAAATATCTGGCATTCAATGCCCTTAATATTGTTTTCTTCACTCCTCACTTAATCAATATTCTCATATTATAAAATTTCTATAATACTTTCTCTATTGAAATAGGGACCTGTGTGTATCAGAGTATCTCCTTGAATAGGTGTCTATATCAGTATCGTCTGGATTGCAAACTCATTGAGGACAAGGATTCGGTAGAATTATTTTGCTTTGTGTGAAATCATGTTGAAGGGAGGTTTTAAAGAAGGTGATTAAGTTATGTCATTGTCTTGTTTTCACAGATTTCTCATTTTTTCAATAAGCAGTGTTATTGTCTTTTCAAAATATTGCCTTAATACCCATTGCTTTAAGGGCATCTTTCTTCATACATGCCACTTCTGGTTCTACTTGACCACCCTTCTGCTGAAAAAAACAAGGTTTAACCAAAACAAAGCGAAATAAAACCTAAGACTTCTTCCACCAGCCTCTCTAACTCCATACACACTCTCTCTGCCAGTGGGGACATACCTGGCTCCTGGTTCAGAATCTAAAGATCAGGAATGGGGTAGGTAACTCTAGGTCACATTGGATACTGGCACATTTTGTGATATCACCTATGCATATGAAAATTAAAATGTGTCATAATCAAAATAGCAGGGAATATTTTTCTGTTAGCAGTAGTTGAACTGAAAATCTAGGTAACGAATACAGTCACTATTATCATCCAACTAATACCTTAGCAAAAACCATATAGCAACTTTTTCCAGGTGTACTGTTTCCTCTAACATCTGTGTAGTCCTGCATTTGGAAACATAAACACAGTCACACACACTTAGTCAGAGGTCCACAGTGGATACATCTATTTCTGTACCACCTAAATGTTGGTTCTTGAGATAATAAATGAATGAATGAATGAAAACACATTATTAAAGAGTTATTATATGCCTGACACTGATCTAAGTGCTAGGGAAACAAATATGAAAAAAAAAAACTTTGCCCTCAAAGTGCTTACATTCTAATTGGGGGAGGGGAGGTAGCCAAGAGAAGTGTTATGGTCAAAGGTTTAGAGGCAGAAGAGACTTTAGGGAACAATTAGTTTACATCTCCCAATGTTCCTATATTTATCATCAAGGAAACTAAGACCCCAAGAGAGCAAGTGAAATGGTCCAGGTTATACATACAGGTGACAGAGTTGGAATTGAAATCCAGGTCCTCTGACTCGAAATAGAATGGCTTTTCCACTGCACTATGATGTGAAAAACATTTAAATGTATGCAAGTCATACTCTTTTAGAACCATAGGGTCATAGATTTAGAGCTGGAAGTGACCATAGGTGCATTCTAGTTCACCATCCTCCTTTCACAGATGAAATGGATGCGCTGTCCATGGATTCACAGGTAGTAGGTAGCAGAGCCGATATTCTCCAAACTCTCCTGCCATCTCTGTAGTGAGAATTCACTACTACAGGAGAACCAGAATGACTTGTTGAGAATGTGTCAGGAGACATTCCAGTTTTCCCTTAAACAGAGTACTTTGCTATACCAGTTACTGATAAAGCTATACTCTTTGAAATGATTCATGGCTATTCTTCCTTTTTTTTCTCTCCCCTCTTCCAATTTTGGGCAAATGTGGGGAATGGGATGGGAAGGGAGAGCAAGAAGAATGACAGAATGTTAAAACTGAAAAGAAACTTAAGACATATTGTTGAACACTTTCATTTGACAAATGGGGGGAAAATGAAGTCTAAACATTTCCAAAGAGGGATGCATAAAGTAATCTGTAGGATACATCTTACAGCACCAACAGTTAGAAGATGGAGATTGGAGAACCCACTCTCACTAAATAACTAATCATGGGTGTGTGGTCTCAAACAATGTCACCACCTCTTTCATGAGAATGCCCACTGGAGGAGATCTGGGATGCAGGTTACATGTAAGCTGGGGGTGGGTGAGGGAATTTTCCTGACTGTGCCTGAGCAACTGCTGTGGGCATCTAGATTGTAACTACTCCAAGCAGCTCGTGATGACTGGCACAGGAGGAGAGAGTAGCAGTGAATCCAAGGGTATCTTTCTGCAGCTCCTACTACCAGTGTCACTGCCCTGTCTCTTCCTTGCCAGGACCAAGTAGCATTTTAACCTCTGAATTTGCTGCCCCCAAGACATTAGAAATTGATTCATTAGTTTTTTGGTATGCATGAAGGTATGTACTTGTACTCCCTTGCCCGGATGAACTGGTCCCCTGCCCCACTTGATTTACTTCTTATAGAGCTCAAGGTCACAGACCTACTCTTTCTACTTCTTTATCCTCGGATCCCACTTCACTTATTCAGGCAGCCAGATCCTCAGACGTTGCCTTGCCTTCTAGCATGATCTCAGGCTCCAGTCCTAGTCCCTCTCCCCAGGCAGTTTGGTTCTAAGACCTTAGGACCCAATCCTATACCCAGAGACCATTTAAAATAATATTTAATTTATATTTATTTACATAATATTTATATTTATTTAAAATAGAGGTATATTTTTGATAGAATCTAAGATATTCATTTCATCTTTTAAAAATATCTATCTCTAATCATTTTATTATGTATGTAATATATGGATATAGCAGTATCTGTAAAGCAACTTCATTGTGACTTCATTTTTATAGGAAATTTTTTGGTAAGGAAACTCCCTCTACCAAAGCAAGTTGATGCCTTCTCCAAAATTTAGTCTTAGCAAGTTCCTTAGAGCACTTAGAAGTTAAGTGACTTGATTAGGGTCATACCATCAGTAAGTAGTAGAAGTGGGACCTGAAATCAGATTTTCCTGGATTGGAGCCAGCTCCTCATGCCCTGTGTCACTCTGACTCTTTTCTACATTAATAAATATACATGAGATATGGAAGCCCCATCACCATTTTTTTTAGACTAACAAGTAGATGTGATTAACAATAAAGGAAGTCTGGTGACCATTGCCTTCACCAGAAATGGACTGACCGGCTTGGAAGTCATACAACTTCTATTCCAGGTCTCCTAAGGTTCAGAGTATGAACCCTTTCTACTACTTCCCTAGATACAGCTGCCTGACTTAATCATTTGTTGATTCATTTTGGCCTCATGCTCAGCTTCCACTCCCCAGATCGTGGGGATAGAGGGTGTAGAAAAAACAAAACAAGAGAAGCAGGATCTTCCACCTCCTGGCTGTTCCCCACTTTTCCTCCTCCCCTTCTTCTGGCACTCCCCCTCTTCCTCCTCCTTTCCCTTCCCTAACCCTAGGTGCTACCCGAATCCTGTGTCAATGGTTCTGTGGTTAAGTCTACTGGCCACACCAGAACCAAGTAAAAATCAGTGAAACCAATCAGACTGCATTGTCAACGTGATGCCAAAGACCTCCTCTGGCCTTCCTTTTAAAAATTCGTGTTTTATTTATTTATTTTGCTGAGTTGATGCCATTAATTGGCTGGGGGGGTGTCATCTAGACTAGACATAGACTTGGCCAGTTAATTGTCCCATTACCATCTGCAGAGCAGAGTTTTAGCAAACACAGGTACAAATATTTACACAAGGGACCAGAAGTCTTGTATTCATTTATTTGTCAGCTCACTTTGGCATTAGACCTTATTTACCATGAGATGTGTACAGGAAGCCGGGCCTGGACTGTGCATAGCGACAGCCTTAGGACGCTCAACTTTTCCAAAGCGTAATTCCCATTCCCCCTTTTCACCTGGACTCTTCCTCTGTCCTCTACCTCTGGATCCTTGCCTTGCGATGCCTCGCTCCTGGTAGCTGAGGCTCTTTGGGGAAAATTGTGTGTTGGAAGCGTGTCCCTCCAGTGCCCCGGGCTGTGTAAAGAAACGGCTGCGTAAACGCAGAAGAGAAATGCATAGAATCAAGGCCCCTGCTAGGCTTTCTGTTGGAGAATTCCGCCAGCAGCTGTCAACCAAGTTGCCTTTCCAGGCAGCTGAGTCACAAACAAGATTTGCCGGAGGTGAGTTCCTCATATCCTTGTTAAGGCTCCGGAGGCACGCCTTCTTTTCATACAAACCTTTCAGATAGAAGCAGCCTCAGTCGACTTCAAGGGGGTGGGTGGTGCCACTGGAGAACTGCAACTGCCAGTCTTGCCGGACGGGGTCTAGGAGAGAAAGCCAGACGGCATCTCGGGATTCCAAAAGCGGGTACCTATTCCCCCTCACCCCCCGTGACTGTCGCCTGCTAAAAATCCAATTCTGCTTTTGCTGCTGTGGTTGAACCCCGGGAAGCTGCACAGCTGGGACACTCCTCACTGAAGGGAAAGGGAGCCGGCTGTGAAACCCGACACCCATCCCTCTGCGAGCAAAGGAAACTTCGCACGCTGGTGAGTTGGGAAAGCCGGGCGGCCGCGGAGAGGCAGGGATGACTGGAATGCGCTTCCCCCGTTTAGTGTAGACGCATCAGCCAGCTCTGTAGCCGGCTAGGGAGGAAGTGAGACGTGGAGACCGAGGTGCTGTGGGCCTGCAAAGAAGCAGACAGCTGCCGGGTTTTCTGCAATTCTCAGGCTTGGCGGGGCAGCCTGGAGACGCGCGGTTTCCAGCCTAGTCGGACAGGGAGAAGGCGTTGGCATGCAGGGCACGCAGCAGCTGGAAACTTACTTGGAGGCTTTTGTGGGATATCTGCATTTCAAACAGCTGGATTTGTTTAGTTTGAGTTTTTTTTTTTTTTTCAAGCAGTGTAAATGCCAACTTCTTTTAATTTGGTGGAATGTCAGTTAGAAATAACATGTTTCTGATTTGATCTTCAGTGGGAAAATGAGATTAAGGCAAAAGAATCCAGGTGCAAATTTCACTAGGTGAAACACAGAAAACTCAGGAGTAATATCTATTTTCCACTTAAAACAAAATCCTCATCTGCTCCTAAATAAATTCTGCATCATTTATTTTGAATTAAGGAGTCAAAACGTATTAAGTTTCATTCAAAGGATTTCTCAATCACAATCAATGAGGGTCTGAAACCTAAGGATGCCCATGCTGAGGAAGTGCTCAGTTTAAAAGGCAGGGAATGTCTCAAGAAAGCAACTTCTGATAAATGCCTGCTACCTGAGAGATCAGTGCCAGCTGCTTCTGTCCAGAGCTAAAATTAGTAGCATGACCCTGCAGGTGCTCATATGAGATGTCATCAGGCCAAAAAGGAATATCTGTGCCTTCAGTGTCATGGACAAGAGAACTAACATCCAGGTCATTCACATTGGAATAGCAGAGTCCCCTTTCCCTCAGGGTGCAGTTTGTCAGCCTAAAGTAGTGCTCAGTATGAGTCAGAGTTTGATGATTTAAACTTTGAAAAGTAATAGATGAAAGCTTTTTAACAAATCAATGCTGGATTTTACAGCTCTATATTTTGGGACATGGGTTCATTGTGCTAGCAAGCTGTGACATTGGTAAGCCAGTCATCACCCATAAATCACAATAACAAAGCTGTTCTAAGTCCAAGCAGAATGGGCAAAATGATCCCTAGCTACATGCCATTTGTGGCATTTGCCCCCAAACAGTTGTTCATATTCCCTAAATGTCTTCTACTCCTCCCCATGAGATCAGGCTTCCCTGCTGCAAAAAGGAGATTCCTATAGAGCTGAAAACATATTCCATTCATGGCTGAATAATTTAATATTAATAAGCTTTTTTGTTTGCTAAAATATACTATGCACACCCCACTTGAGTTTTTACATCATTGCTTTCAAAAGGAGCACAAAGCATTTCAGAAGAAACTGGATGAGCCTGTTCTAGTAGCTGCCAAGAAAGGATAAAAGGAAACTGTCAAAAACTTGAGCAAATGACAATTCCTCCTTCTCATCAGTTTTTTTTCCCCACATCTTGGACATGAACGTATTTGACTTGACAGGAAAGGAAACCTTTTGGAAACTGATATTCCTTCTCTGCAACTTAAGTCATTTGAACAAATGCAAAGTTAATTTGCAATGTTGTCCTAAGATTTGCTTTTTTTGGTTTAATGAACTGTTTGGGAGAAGTGGAAGTGATCTGAAAAAAAAATCAAAATACCAAAAAATAAAATATCTGGTTATTTTTAATGTTCAAACCAGGAGACTTCTGCTTAATTTCATTACTCTAAATACTAGTTCACTAGACCCAGATTCTGCAACAAAAGGTTAAGGGATTGATACCACAAGTGGGAGGGTTCTGCTCTGGATTAATCTAGTTCTCTGAATTTATTGGCTAAAGATCTGACATTTTAGCAATAGTATAACTTTGTATAGCACTACCTTAAATAGAGGATATAATAAATAAATGGAGGAATAACAGAGAAAGTATAAAACCAGCCCTTCCCAGTAGTGATACTGCATGGTGCAATGGTTAGAACCCTGGGCTTGGAGTCAGGAAGACCAGAATTCAAATATGGCCTCAGACACTAGCCATGTGACCTTGGGCAAGTCACTTTTAGTTTGTGTTAGTTTCTTCTACTGTGTAATGGGAATGCAAATTTGGAAGATCTTCCCTGCCCCTAGACTAAAATGCACCTGAAGCCTGGGGAGGGAGGCTTGTTTTTCAGTAGATACTTCTTGATTGGCCAGTGAGTCAATAAGGTTGTTATATTCTCTGAGCCAGGAGAAGGCTATATAAGCCCTGATGTGTAGCTTTGTTTTGGGACTCACTTTGAGATGTGTTCTGTGATTTGATCTGAATTCTGGGAAGCCGTTGTTGAGAGTCCCCCGGCTTTGAAAAACCCAGATGTGGAAACCCAGATGTTGACTGGGTATGGATGTAATGGCTGAACAGTTTGGAAAGCTGTCTACTTGATCTGTTTCTGTCTTGATAATTCTGCCTGTATGCTTTGAAGTTCAGGGTGCTGACCATTTCCCCTGAACAAGGTAAACGATATATGTCTGACTGATTAAAGTAAGCTTGTTAACCCATTTTGAGTTGCTTTCCTTTAACAAAGCAGATCCAAGAACCTGTATGGGCGGCAAACCCTGAGGACGTTCTTGGGGTGCTTGCTGCTACAAATGGGGATAATAATAGCACTTACATCCCAGGGTTGTTGTGAGGATCAAATGAGAAAATATTTGTAACAGTGCTTAGCAGAGTAGGTATTTAGTAAATATTGTTCCCTTCCCCTCCTAAAGGAAAGTGGCCCTGTCTTCACCATTGGACAAGCTTACTTACTCAGAATATAGAAACCTAAATGAAGATGATAATAAGATTCTGTCTGCACCATGCCAAAAAAGCTAGAACAAGAAGGTGGCAATCCTAAACCCATTAGTTCAGTCACCTTAGCCCTATAACTGGTCAATTAGTGGGATAAAATATGTCAAGTTCATTGTTAGTTTTAATATAGGTGTGGCAAGTAAAGGACCAGGTACTGTCAACGTGAAATTTTGACTAATAAATCAAGAATAATTCAAATGTGAAAGAAAAAAAAAGGGAGTCAGCCAAAGAAACCAACTCGATTTCATGGTGAGTTCTCTGATGAACACATTTTAAAAGAACAATGTAGTGAAGTTGGAAGGGGAGGTGTCTGATTAAAGATGAATTCAAAAGAATGGCACTAAGTTCTGAGGATAATATCAGGCCATAGAAAGACAGGAATGACAAGAGGTTCAGAAAAATGCTAAAGACAACACAAAAAGGGCTTGGAGGAGGGGTATATTTGTAGTAAGAAGATGTACCAGGAAGATTTCTTGGGTGGTGCAGTGGCAAGAAGGCTGGATTTGGAATCAAAGTACCTGGGTTAGAATCCTGGCTTTATTATCTTACCTATGTGGTGTTAGCCAAGTCAATTAATGTCTGGGCCTTTTTTTCCCCATAAGTAGAGCCAGGAGGTTGAGGACTAGATGACCAGGCCAGCTCTAAACCTTTGATTCTAAGCTTATCACTTGAGCCCAATGACAAATAAAAAGAATTACTTACCTCCCATTTTGTTTCAGTCTTTTTCCTGAATAAACAATGATCATGGAATAATAAGATCATAGATTCAGAGTTGAAAAAGAACCTTAGAGGTCATTTATTCAAAACCCATCATTTTACAGATGAGGAAATAGTAGCTCAGAGAAGTTAAGTGATTTGCCCAGTCACACATGTAGTAAGTGTCATAGTTGGGATTTGAACCTCAACTCTAAACCTGGTGGTCTTTTTGTTATACCATACTAGCTTTCAGAGTGGAAAGGGAAGAACATTGTTAATAAGGGATTAAAGCTCATAGCATATAATAAAAAGATAATAAGAGAACATGTATTTACCTCAAATAGGTCCCTGTTTTCAGGTCTAACTAAATTACATTAAAGAATTATGAAAGAATTTGCAGATATGATAAAAGAGGCAGCCCTGAATAATCCTTGAGAAATCATGGGGAAAGGAAGAAGTGTCAGAATTCTGAAGATAGGCAAATATCCCAATTTTTCAAAAAGAACAAAAATAGATTCTGATAGCTATAGATTAGTCAGTTTGATGTTGATGTCTAGTAAAATTCTACATGAGACTATTAAACACAGTGTTTGTGGGCCTTTTAGAAAGATGATAGTGATCATTAGAAACCAACATGGTCTAACTAAGAATAAGTTATGCCAACTTAACCCAACATAGAAAGGAAATTAATTTACTGGACTGATAGTTCAAGAGAATACTGTAGTTTATCTTGATCTCAGTAAGGCATGTACCATAATGACTCATGATACCCTCGTGGACAAGATGGACTAAGATAATTATTCAGTTAGATACATTTCCAACTAGCTGAATAAACATGTACAAAGGATATCAATGGATCCATGAAAACCTAGAGGTAAGATCCTACCCTGCCTCTGGGTACTGTTTTTGGCCATATACCATTCATCATTTTATCAGTGAATTGGCATCAGTAATGGAGTTGAAGTGTGCAAGGCAATATAACCCTGAAGGTAGCTCTCTGATCTATCCCCCACTGTGTTTTTTAAATCATTTTCCTGAGGTGAAGGGTATGCCCCATCAAAGGGTACAAAGGCAATTGTGATAGCATGACTTGTAGAGCCCAGAATGAAATCTGAATGTGTAAGAAAAAAAGGGAGTAATCTAAAGAAACCAACTTGATTTCATGGAGAGTTCTCTGATGAACTGCCAGTCTAAGCTAATTAAGGTGAAAAAATAATGGTGCCAAGAGGGTGAGTGAATAGAAGCAAGACCTGAAACTAGGCAGTCAGATAGACTGGGAAAGCCTGACCAACAGGGATTACCAAAGGTAAAATTCAAGGAGAAAGCAAGGAAACATGTGATAGTGATTTCTGCAGGTGATGAAATTAGAGAACTAGAAAGCAATACAGTTGGAAACAATAGCATAGCTGTGAGTTGAGCATGGACCTTGAGCATTGTGGGAATTTAATGGAATGATTGAAAGCTATGCAAGTTGGATCCAATGGTGCATTGGTGAGCTGTCTTGGTCTGAAAGGGGCTATACTTCCAGTAGAACCTCAAGGATTGATAGGATGGCAGCATTAGACTTCTTACACCAAAGGATTTTCTGGAAGAGGAGGTAGGGGAATGACTGAGGAGAGGATCCCTAGGGGTGAACTCCCTCCCCCTCACTTCTGCATCTTTTGGTCTTCATTGTCTCCTTCCCAAGAAGAAATCATGGAGGAGAGTGGGGAGTCTAAGAGCTGACAAGGGAATTAAAATATAGAAGGTATGTTTATCAGGTTTGTGCATGATTCATAGCTGGGAGGGGTAGCTGGTATGTTAAGTGATAGAATCAGAATTATCTTGATAGCACAGAAAAATTAACCAAACCCAACAAGATTTTCTTTAACATTACAAATGAAAAGTCAAGCTTCAACGTTCAAAAATCAATTTCACCCACAGGATGAAAAGTACCTGCTTTGATAAATGTTCATGTGACAGAGATTTAAGGGTTTGATCTTGCCTTAGTGCAATATGAGGCAAAAATGACTACCAAGAGAGCTAATGTTGTCTTAATCACACAGCCACTGCCTTAGTCCAGGTCACCATCATGTGTCACCTAGACTATTGAAGTGGCCTCTCCATTAGTCTCCCTTCCTCAAGTGTCTTCCTGCTGAATTCCATTCTATCCTCTAACCAGCTGCCAAAGGGATTTTCATGAAGCACAGACCTGACTACACCACTACCTTATCCAGTAAACTCCAGTGCCTCCCTTTTGCCTCCAAGATTAAATATTTATTCCTCTATTTAGTTTTTTTTCTTGTTGTTGCTTTATTTTTGGAGGGGGGCGTAGGGCAATTGGGTTTAAGTGACTTGCCCAAGGTCACACAGCTAGTAAGAGTTAAGTGTTTGAGTCCAGATTTTATCTCAGGTCCTCCTGACTCCAGGGCCAGTGCTGTATTCACTATGCCCCCTAACAACCTCCTCTGTTGAGTTTTTAAAGTCCTTCACAACCTGCCCCTAACCTGTCTCTCCAGTCTTACATATTCTCCTTCTTGTAGCATTCTCCAATCCAGCCAGTCTGGGCTTCTTTCTATTCCTCTTACTTGGCACTCTATCTCATCTCTATGTCTTTGCAGTGGCCATTCTCTGTACTTGCAATGCTCTCCCCCATGATTTTCATCTCATACAATCCCTCATTTCCTGCAGGATGCAGTTCAAGCCCTACCTACCTTCTGCACTAAGACTTTACTGATTTTCCCAAATCCTAGAGCTTTCTTTTTCTAATTACCTTGTATTCATTTTATGTTACTGATGTTCAGTAGTTTTCAGTCTGATTCTTCATGACCTCATTTGGGGTTTTCTTGGCAAAGGTACTGGAATGTTTTGCCGTTTCCTTCTCCAGCTCATTTTATAAATGAGGGAACTGAGGCAAACAGGGTTGAGTGACTTGCTCAGGGTCACACAGCTTTTAAGTGTCTGAGGCCAAATTTGAACTCAGGAAGGTGAGTCTTCTGACTCCAGGCACTGCACTCTATCTGCTTCTCCTAGTATTCATTTTATAGGGACTCTATATTTGTGTATTATACGAAGATTGCTAGATGAGTCGTTTCTCATGGAATGTTTGAGAATAGCATTGATTTCAGTTTTTTTTTTTGTATCCCCAGCAGCTAGCACAGTGCTTGACACATAGTAGACAGTTGATAAATACTGGTTGGTTGGTTGATTGATTGGTCTGCTTTCATGGAAGAATCGTGTAGATAAGAGGAAAGAACAGTTCCTCTCTACTTCACGCTGACCAGACAATATCTGGAACATTAAGTCTCATTCTAGGCATAAAAGTTGATGATGATACTATAATTCTATGTCCCTGAGTAACATAACACTTACAATGTATTATTTTTTTTAATGAATACTTTGGTTGATGTTTCATGGTCCTATTAGCAACTCAGAACTCGAGAAGTAATCATTTGACCACCTGGTAGAAATGCTACAAGTTGGCAAGTGTTGGGTGGGGCTAGGTTAAATCAAGCCCTGTGGGGAACCTTACCATTCAGCCTAGTGATGCAGTGGATGGGATGCTGGGCTTGAGTCAACAAGACCTGTGTTAAAATCTAGCCTCAGACACTTGCCAGTTTTGTGACCCTGGGCATATCACTTAATTTCTATTTACCTCTGTTTCCTCATCTGTGAAATGACCATAACAATAGCACCTACCTCCCAGGATTGTTGTGAGGGTCAAAAAAAGATAAAAATTGTAAAGTACTTAGCACAGTGCCTGGCACATAGTAATAGTAGTAGTAGTAGTAGTAGTAGTAGTAGTAGTAGTAGTAGTAGTAGTAGCAGTAGCAGCAGCAGCAGCAGCAGCAGCAGCAGCAGCAGCAGTAGTAGTAGTAGTAGTAGTAGTAGTAGTAGTAGTAGTAGTAGTAG
>NW_027185665.1:9981487-9991383 GCF_028583685.1 Petaurus breviceps papuanus | reverse complement strand
AGTAGTAGTAGTAGTAGTAGTAGTAGTAGTAGTAGTAGTAGTAGTAGTAGTAGCAATAGATGAGTAGCAGTAACAGAGATGAGGATTCTGGGAAAGAAATGAAAAGCCTGACATGGAGACATGGTATGGTAGTGATGGACTGGATACTTCCATTATCTAAATATCTGCTGAAGGTCTCAGTGCCCAAAACAGGAAAACTTGGAAGTTCTTGACTTGCCTTAATGATAATTTCCTTCTTCAAAAGGTAAAGAAATCAATGAGTAGAACTCATATTCTATGTTTGGTTTTCACCAGCAAGGAGGAAATGTTTGCTAGCACGAAAATTGTAAAAACCTTGGGCAACCGTGACCAATTGAATCTTAGAGTTTGGAAAAAAGGAGAAGAAAGCTAGGCATAGCGTGATGCACATGCACACAAGCTAAAATGATGTAGGTTAAGTTAATAATAAGCTTTCAAGAATGAAGACCTCAAAACAACAACAAAAAAGAAACAATCCTGATGAGGACAAAAGGGGGAAGTTGTCAAAAGAGACCAAAGTTTTTAGAAGGAAATCATTACCCTAGACAGGTAATGGAGGAGGAATACCCAAGTTTGGCATGGCTCTGTAAGAATAAGGGGAGTATCACTGAAGCTCAGGGTAAACTGAGGCAAGTAAGGAAAGCTAAGCTAAAGATCGCACAAAGATATTTTTAAAATTTAAGCTCTTTTGAGGAAGAGGTTCAGAGAAAGGATAGTACCACTGCTCGAGGTGGGTTGGATGGTGACAATAGATGACATAGAGAAGGTGGACTGATGGAACTATAATTTTACTTGTTTTTTGGACTGAGGACAGAACCAAAATAGCCAACAAGGAATTGTAACCCAAGATAAGTAGGAATATGGTAAGAGAGCACCACACTACTCTCAATGGGTTAAAAATAACCAGACCAAGAGAAGCTATTTCCTAAGTTGTTGAAATAACTGATGCTTGTGATTTCTGACCCATTCTCAATTATCTTAAAAGAATATGGAACTAGGCTTGGTGGTGTCTATCCTAGAATCTGATGCTGGGGAGGCCAAGGTTCGTGTATCACTTGAGTTCAAGAGTTTTTTTATCATAGCTGGCCTAAAATTGTTTGAGTAGCTACTTAACATGGTAAGCCTCTGCCTAAGGGGAAGTGAATAGGTCTGGGTAAGAAAAATTGATCAGGTTAAAGCTTTTGTGCCAGTCCATATTGGGATTAGGTCTGTGAGTAGCTACTGTACTGTACTGTGAGCCTAGGCAAGATAGGAAGACCCAACCCAGTCCAAAAACAACAATGAATGTTTGTTCAAGGTGTCCCAAAGTCTTAGTACAGGTTTAAGCTAGTAGAGCTTTAATAGTTTAAAATCTTGCAAATGTCTTTGGATTCAGAAGACCTGAGTTAGGGGTTTTACTTCTACTACTTTAATTGCTATGTGATTTTAAATAACTCAACCTTTCTTAGTTTCAGCAGTAGAAATAGGACCGAAGACTAAGGTCTTCTGAATCTGAAGATATTTATAAGATATAATCATATTTAATAATATGTAATATTTTATAATTTACCTAATTTAATAATTAATATCCTATTTAATTTAATAATAAATCATTTGTTTTAATAATTAATAACAATTTATTTTATTTAACAATAAATAATCATCATATACAATGACTGGTCTGAGAAGGTGGAGGATAGTACTCGTTGTAATATGAAGACTGGAGTTTTTCTTATCCATTTATCACTTTACCATATTGAAGAAGAAGTTTTGGTTACAAAAAAATAAGTATATAGGATGCATTTGGAGGCTTCCCAGGTCAGGATCGAATTACTACACATTATTACAGTGTGGGCTATAGAGAAACCATTTGTGTTGTGATTTTCTCTGTAAAATGAAATTAAGACCACAAATGTGATGGAAAGATCAATTTATGGATTAATCTTTTGCTGGATTCAGTTTGTTTCTTTCTGTTTTCCAAAAGTTCATGGAATCATTTATATTTCTTCCTTTCTTCCCCTTCTGCAATATTTCTGCCTTTCGAAGTTTATTATTGCTTTTAAGTAATAAGTATATTTTTAAAGAACAAAGCAGTAAAAAATAAGTTTCCTCTGCTTAATTTCTATGATGGCATTAGATTAGGAAGATATTTGCCACAAAATAACTGAAAATAATTGTCGACATACATCAAGAAATTTGACTCAAAATATGACATATTCAAACACCATCAATTATTATATTGGTTTGACTCCTTGAGAATAGAGAAGTAATTTAAAATAGAAAAAAATAGTCATTCAAATTCATGAAAGACAAAATAACCTTTAAAGTAACTTGAAAGCATCTTTAATCTGCTTACTTTTTAGACTTGACCAAGAAAGGTGAAAAAAAATTCCGAACATTCTTTCTAATTTATCACTTTTTCCATTTTCCAAGCAAATGGGTAATTGCAACCACAGTTATAAAAAAAATCAGAATAGATTATCACAAAAATATGACAGCTGCATTTGTTTCTTTATATCTACTTTCTCTCACTCATCTTGTCTTGCTAAAGAACAATAAAACTAGAAATATTTGTGTGTTTACTACCACTAAAACTATTCAGTAGATGTTAAAGTTTTAAAATTTTTCTATTGTCTTAAGAGACAAAGTTGGAGAGAGTATGACCTTTACCATCAAATGATGTAGCTGTACTGAGGAAATCAGGCCACTTTGATGTATTGAAGTAAATCTTTCCTGCATGAAATTTTTTTTTTTGCTTTGGATGCTGTTAATGTTTAAGTATTTGGATGACTTGTGGAAAATGTCAGGATATAGTGCTGTGGAATGACATCAGAGTCAGAGAGAGTTGTGAGTTCAAGTCTGACATCTGACACATACAGGATCTGTTATCTTGGACAAGAGGTAAAATCATTTGTCTGGAATAACAGGGCCAATACATGGGCAGCTCTCAGAGACTCTTAAGTTGAAGAACATGTATTGCTCTACATTGGTAGAGAGACAGAAATCTGACTGGCAGTTTCTACACTAATGAAGTCAAAGGTCCAATAAAAAATAATGACAATAAAATCCCCTCTCCTTGAGTTGGAAAGCAGCAGATGAAGTACACAGGAAAGACCACTAGATTTGGAGTCCTGGGACTTAGGTTATAAGACCCGTGTTCAGATCTTGCCTTTGTCACTTATTAACTATGTAATTTGGGGGTAAATCACTTAAACTCTCTGGGCTTTGGGCTTCTCCACTGGAATTCAAGGAGGAATAAATAGCTTCTGTGGTCAGTCAATCACAAAGCATTTGTTAAGTATCAACTACATCCCAGTGCTGGAGATAAAAGCACAAAGAATGAAATGATCTTTATTAGCAAGGAGCTCACCTTTTAATGGGGGAAGATGACAAGTGCATTATAAGTTTATGCATAATAAATATAAGACAGTTCAATACAAGACAGTTTGGGGGGAGTACTGATCACTGGAGAAATCAAGAGGGGCTTCATGTAGAAGTAGTGATACTTGAACTGTAACTGGAGGGAAATGAGGGAGACTATAAAGTGGAGGTGAGAAGAGAATTCTGAATTCTGAATTCTGGCCAAGGCTATGGAATGGAGACAAGGCATGGAGTATCATTTGTAAGAAACAAGGAGAAGAAATGTTTCACTGGCTTGCAGAGGGCAATGAGGTTGGAAAGATAAGTTGGGATTGGCTTTAAAATCTAAATGGCAGAGTTCTAGTTTTATCCTGGAGACAATAGGGAGCCAGGGGAGTTAGGCAGGGAATTGACAAGATTGGATCTACCATTAGGGAAAATTCTTTATGAAAGAACTGAAATGATGAGAGATTTGAAGCTAGGAGACCAATTAGGAGACTGATGCAACAATGCAGGTAAGACACAAGGAGGGCATAGACTAAGGTGGTTATAATTTGAGTATAAAGAAGGATGTGAAAAATGTTGTGGAAGTAGGAACAATATTTGGCAACTGATTGGATATATAGAGTAAGTAAGGTATAGTGAGGAGTCAACAATAATACTTGGGCTATGAACCCAGGCAAGTGGGAGGATAGTGACACGTTTGTTAGCAAGAAGGAAGTTTGGAACAGCAGATGGTTTGGGGAAAAGATACTGAGTTCAGTTTGGGACATGGCGAATGTGAAATGTCTCTGGAGCAACCTGTTTGAAATGTCCAATGGGAAGTTGATGGTGTGGGACTAAAACTCAGGAGAGAAAATGGGGTGGGATGTACAGATTCATGAGTCTGTCTGTGATATGTAGACTATGAGCACAGGGATGATGATGTTTAGTTGTTTTTCAGTTGTGTCCTACTCTTCATGACCCCATTTGGGTTTTCTTGGCAAAGATACTAGAGTGGTTTGTCATTTCCTTCTGCATATCATTTTACAGATGAGAAAAATGAGGCAAACAGGGTTAAGTGACTTGACCAGCATCACACAGCTAGGAAGTGACTAAGGCCAGATTTGAACTTGATAAGATGAGTCTTTCTGACTTCAGACCTGGTGCCCTATCCACTGCACCAACTAATCAGCCACATAGATGATAGTTAAACCCAAGAAAGCCAATGAGAATGCCAAAAGAGAGTGGGGAAGAAGTAGAGACAAAGACTTAAGAGAAGTCTTCCCTTTCATTGGAATACCTAAAACAGGGGTTCTTAACTTTTCTATGACATGGACCCCTTTGTAAAGCCTATAAGCCCCTTCTTAAATCATGTTTTTGAATACATAAAGTAAAATATGCAGGATTACAAAGAAAACCAATATATTGAAATTAAGTTATCAAAAAAAATTTTTTTAATGTTCACAGACCCCAGGTTAGAATCCCTGACCTATAAGTTAGGGTGAATCAGAAGATCTGTATTCAAGTCCATCCCTGATACTCACTAGCTATATGGTTTTGGGCATATTGTTTACACTCTTTATCCTTGGCTTATCCACATGTAAAATGTGATGAATAATACTTAGATTCTTCCACTGAAGTCCTCACTGTGGTATGGTGGTAATCATGATAATCTTAATCAAATGAGATAATATTTGTTAAAAGAACAGCACAATGCCTAGCACATAGTAGG
Source organism: Petaurus breviceps papuanus (assembly GCF_028583685.1). Classification (NCBI taxonomy): domain Eukaryota; kingdom Metazoa; phylum Chordata; class Mammalia; order Diprotodontia; family Petauridae; genus Petaurus; species Petaurus breviceps. Next base: position 9,986,312 of record NW_027185665.1, on the reverse strand, counting down.
CACTTACTAAATGCATATTCCCTCCCCTCCCTTGAAGGTTAAGCTCTGATAGGTAGCAAGACTTATAGTATAGGTCCAATGATTCATGACCATTTAAGGAACAACACAGCTGAGTTTGGAAAGTCTCATGACTAGAAGATAATCAATTATTTTTCATCATAGCAATTTGTTAAACCATTATTCAGTTCACAAGTGTTTCCTTGCTTCTGCTCTGAGCCAGGCACTGTGTTAAATTTGCAAAAACAAAACTGGAAAATCCCCTGCCCTCAAGTGGCTTACATCCTATTGAGGATAACACATACACATTTAAGTATAGACAAAATAAATACAAGCTATTTTTGTGGGGTAGGTATTAGTAGCTGGGAAGAATCAGGAAAGGTTTCGTATTTGAACTAAACTTTGAAGAAACCTGAGGATTCTAAGAGATAGTTTAGGAGGAAGTACATTCCAGAGAGGAAGGACATCCTATGGAAAGGCATGGAGATGAGAGATGGAATAGCTGACAGGGGTGGGGAACCTGTAGACTCGAGGTCACATGTGGCCCTCTAGGTCCTCAAGTGCTGCCCTTTGACTGAATCCAAACTTCACCTTGGATTTGTTCTGTTTTCGTTTGGGAATAATTTTTTTTTTATTTTGGTCAACGGAGCAATGAAGCTACAGATTTCATGAAATTTTAATGTTCAATACCTCTCTCAGAGGGATGCTATGAGGATTGTTCTACTGACAGGTGGGGTTTCGTTATTGTTTGAGTCACAGAAAGTTAGAACTAGATGAAACTTTAGAGAAAATCAAATCTCCCCCCCCCTTGTTTTATTTTGGTTTTGCTAATATCATGTCTTAATGACTGATCTAACCAGTCACATGTTCACTCTACTGAAAAGCAAATTAGCTATTCCTTTTTTTTTATAGAGGCATTCTGTTGAATGACTGATCCCACTTTTAATGCTCTATTATGTCACTGGCAGGAGAATATCATGAATTTTGAAAATTCTCTATCTAGGTTTGAGGAGGATCCCTCTAAAGACTTCAGGGCTTCTTAACCTGGGGTCTATAAACTTGTTCTTTTTTTGATAACTTTATTTCAATAGAATTGCTTTTCTTTGAAACTCTATGTGTTTTATTTTATGAATTTCAAAACATTCTGAGAAAGGGGTGGTGATGGCATGAGCAGTGTTCATAGGCAATTTAGGCTCCTCACAAAGGAACCTATCCACGCCTTGACAGAAAGACTTAAATTCTGATTCACTCACACTTTGCTACCTGACTCCTCTGGCTTCACCAGGCTGCCAAAGGCAGTCCTATGACAGAAAGAAAAAGAAAGGAATAGTTCATGCCCAGGGCCAAAACATTCGTCTGTTCCAAATTTCAAAATATGCTCTGATCTTTTCACTATTGTTCCATCAAAATGTTCATTTAGTAAAACAGCAGGCCCTTCTTTCAGGCCTCTTTATGTCCTTTATCTCCCTTCAAAGTCCTGTCTACCTCTCTTCCTCTTCTTTTGTAAGCACTTCTAAAATGAAGAGTTATGGGGACAAATGTTGCCACATCTACTGGCTGGATTGTGAGGTTCCCTTGTGTGCCCATCTAATTCACATTCTGTAGTAGGAATGACATCATCATTTAAAACATTCTAGAATAAATTGAGCTCTCAAGGGGTGTTTTTCATAAAAGCATTATAGGTGAAGTATGAACGCTATAATTTTCCCTGACTTCCTATTTCTGCAGAGGGAAGCTAGAGCATAGAGCGAATTCAGTGCTTCATCTACCAGTTAGACTTCATTTATTCAACAGAATTCACTTCCATATTTTCCTCCCAAGGAAGTGATCCTTTTTAACCTGTTTAAAAAACACCTGGTGTTCCTTTGGGAGGCGTTAAAGGAGTCCTTTGCTGCCTCCTTGGTACTGAGTTCACAGGTAGCTGTAATCACAGAGCTGGGGCTCCAATGGGCATTGTCCTCTTTAGCTATTAATTCTCTGACCCTCTTGTGTGGGCATGGACTATTACACATGCCAAAAAAGTGCCAAATTCCATTGCAGCAAAAATATTTTCCTATAACTCATTTACCTTTACCAATCTCTATAAATGAAACCAGCTGGTTCAGATTGCCAGGTCTAAGAAATTACATCAGGATTAAACCTTTGACTAATTGCTGACTAGAAGCAATAGATCACTTTACACAGACATTTCTAGTCCTTAGAATATCAGCACTGAATAATAACCATTGGTAGCAACCATTTTCATTTCTAGTTCAATTTTTAAAAACAACAACAATAATATATTTGTTTGATATTTTAAAACTTACAAAAGCGTTTTCCCCCAGAAACCCTATTGGGTTAATAGAAAGAGTATTTAGGGGAGGGAGATGGCTCTATGATGTCATTGGATAGATATCTCCTGGCAATGAAAGACCCTTTACCAGTGAAGATCAAAATCTGTTCTGAAGACTGCCTAGGACACTGAAAAGTTCAACAGCTTGTTCATGGGGGAGGAAACTAAGGCTCAAAAAGAATGTGACTTGCCCAAGGTCATACATCTGGCAAATAGCTGAGCCAAGACTTGAACCTGTGAGTTTTCCCCATCATTATTTGACTATTTTTTCCTATTTCTCTCACTCTTTGTCCTTGTACTGCATGTACCTGGCACATAGCAGATACTTCATATTTGTCAGATTCCTGAGTAGGTTTCCACATCCATTTTGTTATGTGATTTAACTGAGGATACATTATCACAGGATGGCAAACATTAAAAGATGGTGAAGTAAATACCCATTCTGTCTGCCCTCTAACCTTACAGATCCTGAGCTGTGTTCCACTCCAGCCCATTTCCAGGGGTGGTAATCTGGGCTGTGGTTAGATGCATGAAGTCTTTGTCCATTTGGAAGGGCAGACGTGGTATCTGATCCAGTCTTGTACCTTCCCCATTAAATCTTCTTCAGGCCTTTCCTGAGGGGCTCATTTGTTGTCTAGCATTCCAAAGACATCTGAGAACAGATGACAGAATGGTAGGAGAAATACGAAGGGGAGAGATGAATCTTTTTCCTTACTTGTCAGGAGTAAACATTTTCTGCTCCTCCCAGTTTTAGATTTGCTCCAAATGGCCAAAGGGCCAGACATGGAATGATCCTGGAGAGCAGGAATAAGGATTGTTCTCCTTATTAGGTCTTCTGCGGTGATCAGCTGCTCAGACAGCCATTTCAATCTTTTTTTTTTTTTAAAGCAACTGGGGTTAAGTAACTTGCTCAAGGTTACACGGCCAGGTGTTTCTGGGTGGGTGCTAAGTGTCTGAGCCCGGGATTCGATCTCCAGGTCTTCTCAACACTGGAGCCAGTGCTCTTACTCGCTGTGCTACCTGGCTGCCCCGAGCCATTTCAATCTTAATGTTGGCACCTTTGAGCCCCAGGATTTCTATTGAACCTTATCAAGGAGATATCAGGCTGCTCACCCCCTTAGAGTTTCTCTGAGGCATTTTCGAGGACTGCTGTGGAACAAGCTCCTTCTGCTTCATTGGAAATGATGAGACTTTACAAACTCAAAGCCTGGGCCCTTAAACTCTTGTCTGGGCAAGTGACCTCATTGTAGTTCTTCTTGTCATAGCAGCAAGACTGTCTTTTGGATTTTCCACATAGTGACTCCACAGATGAGGAAGAGAGCTGACACTCTTCTACAAGGTGGTTTCTCAGAACTGTGGAGAATACAAACTGTTCTGTTGTCCACACAACTTTCTTTCTCCTTGCTTTGCCCCCTGGGTCCCAGTGTTCTCATGTTGACAGCTCCATTGCCCCTCCATTCTAACCATGATTTCCAGCCTGGCTTTGCACCAACCCACCCACATGCCTGGGAATGTCCCCCGTCTTTAAGCTTCACATTTATGGGGCTGCTCTTTTTGAGCAAGAGAGACTGATTTTATACACTATCTTCTTCATGAGGCCTTTCCTCTTAACTCCCAACTGCTAGTGTCTTCCCTCCCAAACTACATTATAATTAACTTCTTTGTATTTATTAACAATATTTATGGTATACAGATAGAAAAATAGGCATAGATACCACATGGTGTATATATGTGTGTATGTATATATGTGTATGTGTGTACACATATCCACACATATACTATGTGACTACATACATACACATGCCAGATATGTGTGTATCTATGGTATGTGTGAGCATATCATAGGTGTGTGTGTATATGCACATATATATAATATGATATGTACGTGTGTGTATCTATACATGTACACACATTATATATACACATATATAATGTGTGTGCATCTGTGTGTATAGGATGGATTATTTCATTCTTTGTACTTGTGTCTTCAACAACTGGCACATAGTAGGTGTGTAATAAATGCTTGTCAATTGATTGATCCTGCCCTTGATGGCCTTCCCTACAGTCTTTAGCTTTTCTAATAACTTGTCACCAAAACATCAATGTCCCATGTTCCATTTTTATATATTGATAATTTGATATGTTAAATCTAACGGAGATGTCTGGGCTGATAATGTGACTTTGCCATGCTTTCCTCACTGTCACCCCCATCCCCCATAATATATTTTCATTTTAAGAGGGACTTTAAGGCCTAGAGCGGTTACAGACAGAAGTCTTAGTTAGGCATTGGGCAGGAAGACCTTTCTGGACCTTTCAAAGCAGACTTCTCCTAAGTAGCGGTGACCCCATGTGATTTACCTGTGGCTCCGGAAGGGAATCAATCTCTTTAAGAGAGCCAGCAAACTACTCAGGACTGTTAACTGTCCGTAGCACTTTTCTTCATGTTTCTGAGTATCAGACAAGTATCCCAGCAGGTTCTTTGCTTCCCCTTCTCCT
>NW_027185665.1:9944924-9981387 GCF_028583685.1 Petaurus breviceps papuanus | reverse complement strand
TCTCTCTCTCTCTCTCTCTCTCTCTCTCTCTCTCTCTCTCTCTTTTTGCATAAAGACTTTACGAGAGACCAAGTTCACATGTTTGTTCATAGGGTCAGAAATTTCAAGAAGGGATCCTAGAAGTCATCTAGTTCAAGCTGCACATTTTATAGATGAGATCCATAGATTACTTGCCTAAAAAGAATTAGAAATTGAGGGGATGCCCATCAATTGAGGAATGACTGAACAAGATGTGGTATATGAATGAAATGGAATATTATTCTGCTATAAGAAATGATGAGCAGGCAGATTTCAGAAAAACCTTAAAAGACTTACGTGAACTAATGTGGAATGACGTGAGCAGAACCAGGAAAAGGCTGTACACAGTTACAGCAATATTTTGCAATGATCAATTATGATAGATTTAGCTCTTCTCAATATAATACAATGATCCCAGACAGTTCCAAAAGTTTCATTATAGAAAATGCTAACCACATCCAAAGAAATAATTATAGAGTCTGAATGTAGATTGAAGCATACTATTTTCACTTTTTTGTTGTTTTTTGTTTCCTATGGTTTCCCCTTTTTGTTCTGATTCTTCTTTCGCAACTTGACTAATGTGGAAATATGTTTAACATGATCACACATGTATAACCTATATCAAATTGCTTGCTGTCTTGGGGAGGGAGGATGGAAGAGAGGGAAGGAGAAAACTTTGGAACTCAAAATCTTATAAAAAAAAATGAATGTTAGGGGCAGCTAGGTGGCACAGTGAAAAGGGCACTGGCCCTGGAGTCAGGAGGCCCTGAGTTCAAATCCAGCCTCAGACACTTAACATTTACTGGCCACGTGACCTTGGGCAAGTCACTTAACCCCAATTGCCCTGCCTTCCCTCCTCCAAAAAGCAAAAGACAAACAGCAAAAAAAAAAAATGAATGTTGAAGACTATCTTTGCATGTAATTGAAAAAATTAAAATACCACTAACAAAAGATAAATAAATAATTTATTTGGCCAAAGTCACACATGTAGTAAATGTCAGAACTGAGATTCAAACCTAGGTCTACTCACTCCAGATCTTTCCTGTTTTCTACCTCGTCATATTCTCTCCTTTGGGGGTTGGAGGGAGAAGGAAAAAGGAGGGTTGCAGCTGCAAATTTCTCACAACCAAGCTGTTGACTGGTCGCACCTTGGCCTTTTTAATTGTAATGATGATAAGATAAAAATAATAATATTTAACATTTATATAGTATTTAATATATGCCAAGCACTGTGCTAAGTGCTTTAGCCACACTCATGCACACTAATCAAATTTCCAACCTATCAAGATAAAAAAAATTATATAGTACATATTGTTCCTTAAATCTTATCTCTTAAGCTAGTAAACATAGATTCCTACTCCTTAGGTAACGTGAGAGGTTTCAGACATAGCAATGAATACATTTCTATGAGTCCCTGGAACTTTGGTTTATCTGGGATTCAGAAATCCATATTATTGTCCAGACTAATACAAGCAGAATGGAATTCTGCATTCACAGCATTCAAATTTCCAAAATATTTTGTCAGCAACTTTTTACTTTCATTGCTAAATAACATAAAATCACCATGTAAGAAATCACCTTAAAATAAAACTACTGACTTCTTTAAGGATGAAATTTATCTTGGATCCCTAGACCTATTTAGCTTCACTTTAGGAAATAGAATAATTTGTAGGTGTTTGGAAATCAGTGAAATTTAAGGAGCTTAAGTGATTGGTGCATTTGTTTGCCAGCTCTTTCTTGTTTATTCAGTTACAAGGGAAGCCCAGCCCAGTTCCTCTTTGAGATAACTAGATGAATTCCTAAGATTTAATACTGTCACAAGCATAGGGGGAGGGTGGAGTAGAAAGATTTTCCTTCCTTTCTGCTTGAACACTTATGTGCAAAGACATTGAGAATCTTTTTATTTATTCTCATATAGAAAAAAAACATTTTTGAATGTTTCATCCAATACTAGATATCACATATATTCATATATGTATAATGTATATAAATATATAAATGAAAGGAAATTTGGACAGACATTTCTAAATAAAAGTTGCCAACATTTCTGGACATAGTGCCTAGATTCTCTGAGTTAAGATGAAAATATCAAGAGATGAACCAGAGTAACAACTGGAAAAATGTAAATTGTGTGAACTACATCCATATGACAACACTCTCAATAGGAACCAAAGCATAGGCTTTGGAGTATTTTATTGTTTTCAATCAACAAGCATTTATTTTCTTTCCCTCCTACCTCCCCCCATCCCCAACTCTACTGGAAGAAAAAAGAAAAAAATCTAATACATGAACATAGTCGTGTAAAACAAATTCCCGTATTGGACGTGTCCAAGAATATGTGTCTCATTCTGCATCATTAGCCAATCATCTCTCTGTCAGGAGAGAAGAAAGGTTCTTCATCATTAGTCCTTTGGAAACACGAACTGTAATATATTTTTAACTACTCAAACTCAGCTCAGGCTTTCTCTTTCTTTTTGTTGGGGAATGTAAGTGTCCCTTTAAAAACAACGACTAATAAAACAAGACCAGATTATTATTATTATTATTATTTGGAAACAGCAAGTAGAGAGAACATTGACTTTGGAGTCAGAAAACCTGGATTCAAATCCTCACTGACACTACTTGAGCCTTAGTTTCCTCATTAGTAAAATGAGAGGGTTGGATTAGATGGCCTCTGATGTCCCTTCCAGTCCTAGATCTATGACCCTGGGACTAATATTCGATATCTTCCCAGTACCTTGAATAGTGCTTTTCCCAAAAGGGTAGGAGCTTTGATTTTTACTAGGAGAATGGGGGACTTCTTCTGCAAAGGCAGATTAGCAACTCATCTATGATTTAATAGATCAATCCTAGGAAATTAGCATATAGAGGCTAATTGACTTGCCCAGGGTCACATAGCCAGTAAGGGCCCGAGATAGGATTTGAACCCAGATTTTCCTGACTCTAAGTCTAGATCTCTATCTTGTATACAAGGCTGCTTCTGCCTGAAGTGGATGCTTAATAAAAGATTGTTAAATAAATAAATTCCATAGGGATTACCCTTCTTGCATTCAGTATGACATATATTTTACAACAGACACAGGTTTTTCTATTTCCTTATAAGTCATAAATAGCAAAATCCTATTATAGTGTGGTATATTATAAAATTATTGACATAAGAACACTGGAGTTTTTAACAACATATTTTATTTTTCCTCCAATTACATGTTAAAAACAATTTTTTAACATTAAAAAAAAGGTTTTGAGTTCCAAATTTTGTTCTTCCCTTCCTCTCTCCTTTCCCCTCTCCCTGAGAGAGTAAGCAATGAGATATAGGTTATACATGTGCAATCATGTGAAACGTTTCCATATTACTGACTAGAGTTTTTAATAACATTGCTTTAACCTGAATTACACTTAAATCAAATGTTTGTGGAATTGACTTTAGTAAAATTATTTGGACGTCAAGTCCTTATGGTTGTATTGTAGCTTTAATTTTGGTTTGTCAGCCAGACTTTTGTTTTAAACAAGATAACATTATCTACATGTAAAGATAATGATACCAACACACTGTCAGGACCATGTCTTAACATTTATTTGTTTTGGGTTTTTTCCCCAATGGTGGGGGTGGATTTGCACCATTTCACCCACACTTTCTCATCCAGTTCCCTATTGACCAATGCCACACATTGCTGAGGTGGCTGGTTTGGATTGTGGGTGCCGCCCAAGCAGAACAAACTGGCTTGTACACATCACTGACCTTGGCCTTCTTAGCCTCACACTCTGTTCAGCTGAGCTAACCAGTTGTACCCTTGAAGGTGACATTGCAAAGTTCCACATTGGAAGAATCATACAACTCAAATGTGAAGTTCTTCTTGGTAGCTATTTTATGAAACCTGTCTCAAAAGAATGAACAAGATTAAGTGTCAATAAATTGTCACTTTTTTCTTTATAAAACATTCAAGATTTATAGATTTGATTTTTTTAAAATTATAAAATGCTAGAACTTCTTTCTAAAGAGGAAGTTCCTTTATGTGTTGTATGCTTTTAGAAATACTCCTGGGGCATTTAGGTGGTGCAGTGAATAGAGCACCAGCCCTAGAGTCAGGAAGACCTGAGTTAAATCTAGCCTCAGACACTTAACACACACACACACACACACACACACACACACACACAAACTAGCCACGTGACCTTGGCCAAGTCACTTAACCCCAATTGTCCTTCCTTCCCCACTTCAGAAAGCAAAAAAAAAAAAATACTCCTAATATAAGCTCACACTGTAATGGAGGGAAAAAGTGTTCATTTACTGTTTTTCAGACTGTTTGGGATGAACAACCCTAAGAGGAATACTTCCATAGGAATGAAAAAAAATGTCATTTAATGTTGGCAGATAGGACAGGGATAGAAAAGGGGGAGAAAGACTTGTCAGTGAAAAGGGATAGAGGACAGTGTCCTACAAATCAGGCTGCAGGCTGTGTTAATCTGGGTCTGGCGCAAGAATGGTGACTTGTTTTCCAGTGAAGCAGACTACAAAATTAGAGTTGATGTATACGACATTAACCCATACAAATCAGCCATCAGTCTGGATGTGGAAATGCAGTCTGGCAGCTGCTGGTCCAGGGGCTATTGCCATAGTTACTGAAGACTTGGCACGGTTAAATGGTTCAACATCTACGATAATATTATTTTTTTTGATGGAAATGACATTAGAAAAGAGACATTACCATTTAATTTGCCACTGTACCCAATGAACATAAAAAGTTTTTCCATATGACTTACAGCATCCATGAATGTCATCTTCCCCATTAGATTGTGAACTCCCTGAGAGCAGAGACTGTCTGACTTACTTTCTGTAAACCCAGAGCTTAGCACAGGGCTTCACACATAGAAGGCACTTAAGCAATGCTTTAATTCATTCATTCAAATCAGAACTTTTTTTTTTTTGCTTTTTGGAGGGGGGAATGCAGGGTAGTTGGGGCTAAGTGACTTGCCCAAGGTCACACTACTAGTAAGTGTTAAGGGTCTAAGGCTGGATTTGAACTCAGGTCCTTCTGACTCCAGGGTGGGTGCTCTATTCACTATGCCACCTAGCTGCCCCCTCAAATCAAAACTTTTAAGAAACTCAATAAAACAGTGTCATCTATGGCAAAAAGCAAAGTGATAAAAGGATTTGGAGACATATTAGATACTAATGTATCTGAGATATATTAGGTACTAATATATCCCAGATACATTAGGTATTAATAATTTCTGAGAGGACTTCTCAGATGAAATATATCGTGTACATTTTTTCCATTAAGTTAATCAATCCCTTCTGATCAGAGCAGAATGGCATGATTGGGACAGGAAGGGGTTGAAGAGAAGGATTATATCTTGGTCTATTGGAAAGAGTATTGGCTTCTAGAGGTAGAGGACCTAGATTTTTTTTAATGTCTCTAATACCTACTCTCTGTGTTACCTTCCTCATTAGCAAAAATTAGGTCTTTTTTTAGGTCCCTTCTGATTCTTTTTTTTTTTTTAGGTTTTAATATATTATTTTATTAATTTCCTAGACCAGGGGTGAGAACTCTGCAGCCTCAAGGCCACATGTGGCCCTCTAGGTCCTCAAGTGCAGCCCTTTGACTGAATCCAAACTTCACAGAAAAGGGATTTATTTGTTCTATGAAGTTTGGATTCGAATGGCTGCACTTGAGGACCTAGAGGGCCACATGAGGCCTCGAGGCCACAGGTTCCCCACCCCTGGTATAGGCTTAAGAAAGTCATGGAATGAATATTAATAATACAGATTAAAATTAAAAGTATGTCCTATTACATATTTTTTCTTCCCAGGAGAGCTGATTGCTAAACATTTACCAGCAAATCACCAGTAAGGGAATGAATGGTAAGAATTTAGTAAACTCAAAAATCAAAAAGGACAAAAGAAAGAGATGCGTTCGGTCATTTTTCTCAGTCGTGTCTGGCTCTTCATGACCTCATTTGAGGTTTTCTTGGCAGAGGGATTGGAGTCGTTTGCCATTTCCTTTTCTAACTCATTTTGCAGATGAGGAAACTGAGGCAAACATGGTTAAGTGACTTTTTTAGGTCCCTTCTGATTCTACATCGATGATTCCATAAGCTGGACTATGGGCTCTGAGTATAGACTGGCCTATCTACATTATTCCTGTCATTCTGTTTGGTCTTTTCAACCTGTTCTGTGCCAATTTTTGGTCTGTGGATATTTTTATAATGGCATCATTATGAAAATTCATAGCTAGAGGAGAGGGAAGCTACTAAAAAGTAGATTCATATTTTTTATCATTAACTCTGCCTTCTCTCAGGGTCTATCTTCTTTCATAAATTGAGATTTTAGCTTTAACTGTTAGTTGAAACTGAACTAATACCCTGTGCCTGAATATTTGGTTGCTTTTCACCATAATAGGAGCATCACAAAATAATAGTACTCACTACCAAATGTACTTTTTTTAGGTGAAGGTAGAAATTGCTAACTGGAGAAAAATCCAGTACTGTTCAATAACTATGCAGTCACAGGAGTAATTAATGTATCAGCAGTGCTGGCAAAATTGTGAAGTAAGCCTGCTGTTTAAGGAGCCCTCCTTCCCTCCTTTAGCATTTCTGATCTCCTATTTTTAACTTATTCCCAGGTGCTTGGCATCCCTAAGTTGCTCCTTAGTTACTCTGCCTGTTTTTGTAGCCCACTTGGTCCTGGCCTCCTGGAGACCCAGACTCCTGGTCATCCTGCTGCAGTCTTTTCCCTATGCTTTTTTGAAATTAAAGTTTTGTTTTTGGGGTGGCCAGGTAGCACAGCGAGTAAGAGCACCGGCTCCAGTGTTGGGATGACCTGGAGATCTAATCCCGGGCTCAGACACTTAGCACCCACCCAGAAACACCTGGCCGTGTAACCTTGAGCAAGTTACTTAACCCCAATTGCTTAGGGGCGGCCAGGTGGCTCAGCGAATAAGAGCACCGGCTCCAGTGTCGGGATGACCTGGATCAGATCCGGGCTCAGATTACTCAGCACCACACCCAGAAATAACTGGCCATGTAACCTTGAGCAAGTTACTTAACCCCAATTGCTTAAAAAAAAAAAAAGTTTTGTTTTTTAATGAACAGAAACTGAGTTTCTCTCCCTCTAATCCAGGGATGGGAAACCAGCAGCCTCAAGGCCACATGTGGTCCTCCAGGTCCAAGTGTGGGCCTTTGACTGAATCCAAGCTTCACAGAACAAATCTCTTTAATAAAAGGATTTGTTCTGAAAAACTTGAACTCCATCAAAAGGCCACACCCAGGGACCTAGAAGGCCACATGTGGCCTTAAGGCCACAGGTTCCCCACTCTTGTCCTAACCCATATCCCCTTGGGGGAAAAAATTCCTTAAAACAAATATACATAGTCAAACAAAACAAATTCCCTCATTGGGCGTATTTATTTTTGATTGAGAGTACCCAGCTCATTCTGCAACCCAAATCCATCATCTCCCTATCAAGAAAAGAATAGCATGAATCATCATTGGTCCTCTGGGATTATGGATAGCCATTGCCTTGCTCATGATTCTTACAACTTTCAATGTTGTTTGTCTTTACAGTATTGATATTGTCACATGGCTGATTCTCCTAGTTCTGCCCATTTCATTTATCAGTTTATAAAAGTCCTCAGAATTGTCCATTTTTATATTATTAATGCTATACTATAAATTGTTCTTCTGATCCTGCTTACTTCAGGCTACATAAATTTGCATGTCTTTCCATGCCATATCTTATTGAAATGATCTCTTTCCTCATTTTTGTAGCCCAATAGTGTTCTATCACATTCATATAGCATAATTTGTTCTGCCATTTTCCAACTGATGATCATCTCTATTTCCCAAAATAAAAAGGTACCTTTTCAGAGTCCCAGAGCTCAACACAGAGAAAATTACATTGATCCCTGTCTAGTCAGAGCAGTGAAGCATGAGTTGGGGCAAAGCCATGGAATACATATTCTTTGGCCAGGGTTGGAGGCCTGTTTTGCCATTGTTGATTATTGATACATAGAGGGGAGAAATGAATCTGAATACCAAAAGAAAAGTTTGTTTGTCTTATGGGACAGAAACAAAAATGATCAACTCAGCTCATTTTGAGATTAAAAAAAAATTTCACTTAAATACAGCACATGCTTTAAACGTTGGTACCTGGCCTGTGGCAGACCCTTTGGAAGCAGCAGCTACAGCAATGGCTCCTCACATGCATATATGTACCAACACTATCAGTTTGTCCTTTTTCATTTTCTCAATCAACAGATACTGACCTGCTGTCATTTAGAATCAATGAAATTTAATGCAAGTCCTCATGTTCAAAAGACTAGGAAGCACAGTTTTAAAACGTACAGATTCATACTCTGATCACTTATACGAGGGAAAGGGAAAAAGAAAGAAGGAGAGGGACATAGAGCCACATAAAAAAGGGGAGAACAACATCTAGAGAGAAGAAAGAAGGGAGAGAACCGAAGTTAAGAAGGCAAGTTGAAGTTGAGGAAAGGGTATAAGTGCTGAGTTGAATGTTAGGCAAGTGCTCTTCCTGTTCACTCAGGTTCTGAAGTCCAGGCTCACTCTCCAATGGCTAGAACCCTTAAACATCTGTCATGCCCGGGGACTTCCTCTTCAGAGGTAAATGTTGATTCAATTTTACTCTTAAATTGCATAACTCTCATGTAATCCTAATAACCAAACTTGGACCTAGAGAAAAGTGAGAAAATGTGCCGGGCTCCTTTCTTTGCAGAGATGGGGACTACGCGGATTGAAATACTGCATATTCTCAGACACTGCTGATGTGTTGTTTGATTTTTCTGCACTATTTTTCTTCTCTTTTCTTAATCTTTCTTTAAAAAAATAGTGGCTATCTAAGTAGGCGATGAAAGTGGGGAAAGGGCTGAATGTGGTGTTTTTTTTTAAATAAGGTTGTTGTTTAGTTCTGACCCTTCATGATCCCATTTGGAGTTTCCTTAGCAAAGATAATGGAGTAGGTTTCCATTTCCTTCTCCAGCTCATTTTACAAATGAGGAAACTAAGGAAAACAGGGTTGAGTGACTTGCTCAAGGTCACACAGCTAGTGAGTGTCTCAGGCTGGATTTAAACTCAGGAAGAGGAGTCTTCCTGACTCTAGGCCTAAAGCCCTATCCACTATACCACCAATTTAAAAAAAATTAGACAGCTCCTTAAAATCCAATAATAGTGACTTTTCATGTTCATAGTTCAGCACACTTTCTGTCTCAAGCCAAGTAGATGATCATGGTATCTATAAGACAATATGAGAACTGGCTTGGGAATCAGAGGACCTGAGTTCAAATCCCACCTCTCATGCTTATGAACTTTGTGACCTTATGCAAGTCATTTAACCCTGGGTTTCAGTTTCCTCGTGTAAAATGAAGAACTACAGTGGATCAGGTAGAATCTAAGGTGGCTTCTAGCTCTCAATTTATGATCCTAAATAAATGAAAACAAACACTTTGGAGATATCTATACAAAGAGATAGGTATGCACACTCATGTATACATACATACACACATGTGCACACACATTTATGTGTGTGGTGTGTGCATATACATATATGTGCATATATATACACATATATTTGTTGTTGTTATTTGGTTGTTTTTGGTCATGTCTGATTTTTCATGACCCCATTTGGGGTTTTCTTGGCACAGACACTAGAATCGTTTGCCATTTCCTTCTCCAGCTCATTTGACAGATGAAGAAACTTAGGCAAACTGGGTTAAGTCACTTTCCCAGGGTCACACAGCTAGTAAGTGTCTGAAGTTGGATTTGAACTCACAAAGATGAGTCTTCCTGACTCTATACACAGAGACACCTAGCTGCTACACACACACACACACACACACACACACACACACACACAAACACATATACACATAACACAATTTTTTTAAGAGGATAAAAATTTACAACTGAAAAAAAAACCACCCTAAGCACCATGGTAACCACTTATATGCTTTGGAAATGTGTTTTGATAACTGTTAAGTGTCATTCTACTGCTCCCCTACAAATATTTGTTCATACTCACTTAGCACTTACTGAACTAAGCACAAATTCAGACTCAAGTGTGGATGGTTTTAGCTAGCTAAGCACTGTGTCATTTAAGCAACATCCTCTCAGAACCTGGGCCAGCACCCCTCACTTTATGTAAAGTGTCCCCAGGGAATACAGATTTACAGACTTCACGAATTACCACTTTCTACTTGATTACCTTGTCTGTTAAAATGATATTTGTAAAATGTCCTTAGAGGCATAGTGGTTGCGTCTTGGGACTTGACATTAGAAAGACCTAGGTTCAAATCCTACCTCAGATACTTTCTGACTGCCCAAACCAACCTGCCCAGTCCACTTGCCTTACCTCTCCAAGCCTCAGTTTCCTCATCCGCAAAGTGAGGATAATAGCACCTACTTCATGGTGTTTGTTCTGAAGGTCAAATGAGATAAAAAGGGCTTTGCTAACCTTAAAGCACTATAGAAAAGTTAGCTTTAATTAAAACAGACAGATCCGTGTGATTGATCACATGAAAAATATTCACCAGAAAGTTCATTTAAATAGCAAGAAATAGAAGTGCACTTCAAACATGATTCAATTTACAAAAACCTGATCCCCACACAGTCTTTCTGGAATGTGTCTGTTCAATAAAGAGTGGTCTGCCTTCACTTTAATTCCACAAATGAGAGACTGCTCCTACGTCCTGCTTTATGCCTTACTTAGAGATACCAGAAAAACTTGATGGGTGCTCAGATGGCAAATACAAGATGTGTATAATTTAGACATATTAAACAAAATCCACATTCTTTTGTCACTAACCACTACTGGGCAATTCTCAGGGAACGTCTGGTTTACTTGAAGAGAGACTTAATGCTACTTTTGCTCCTTCTTCCTAAAACACTGACATCAGCTCAACTTGACAAACATTTATGAAAGGCCTACTGTGTTTAAGACATTATGGTAAGGGGTGGCTAGGTGGCGCAGTGAGTAGAGCACCAGCCCTGGAGTCAGGGGGACCTGATTTCAAATTCAGCCTCAGACACTTAACACTTACTAGCCTTGGGACCTTGGGCAAGTCACTTAACCCCAATTGTCTTCCAAAAAAAAAAAAAAACAGAAAAGAAAAGAAAGACATTATGGTAGGCACAGAATGAATTGAGATGGATAGTCTAGCATCTAACCCATGTGCAGAAAAGCATCATTTTACTATGATTACTAATTTATTCTATATTGTGCTTTTGAACATAACTGCACAATCCAGTTGGGGAGACAAGATGGACACACATTAAAGAATAAAAGTTATGGGAAATCCCCAAGAATATTTCTATGATCTAGCTGCACTTATAATGACTTGGATTGTGCAGTTATGCTCAAAAGCATAATATCTTATATTTCTGTCACTCCATCCAACTTGGGCCTCAGTTTACTCACCTGTAAAATGAGGTTGGACTAGGTGATTGTAAAATTCCTTCCAACTCTGATCCTATGATGGCTCATGGTTAGAACAGTATTGAACAATAGTAGGAACTCAAAATATTCATTGATGGACTGTTTTTGGTTTGTTTGTTTTTTTTGGGGGGGGGGGGGGGGTTGATGATTTTTGTTTTTGTTTTTTGGTTTTTGGGGTTGTCGTTGTTTAGCTTAATAGACTGTAGCCTGGAAGTACCAACTAGGAGCCAAGTAACTTGAACTTAATTCACAGCAAATTCTAGAAGGTTACCTTCGCTGGTGACAGCAATCCCTAGTATTGAAAAGGAAAGAGTTAAGTTCACATGGTATTCTGAACAGATGTTTCTACTCAGGGAGAGGTCAGAGTTGTGAATTCAAGAGCTTTCTACAGAGGACAAGTAGAGAGGGCAGAGAAAGGTAGGAATCCTTCTCGCCCACTTGATTTTGGTCTTCATTAAAACCTGGATTTAATCATTTTGTTTTTTGGTTAAATAGTAAAATGAACAATTTGGAAGACCTGACTGTCAAGGGCTTATGAAAACAGAAGCTGAATGAAGGAACTTTGTTGGGAGAGAGCTGTGTCTTTTTCAGTAACCAAAGCTCATTCATACAATGTAATGGACCTTGTATCTCATGATTTAGTTCACAGGCCATTTGACTTTTGCACTCAAACTATGTCCATGCAGTACATATTTCTGTGATATGTGACTTGGGTGAAAAGAATTAAGCTAACTAGGAACATATTGTTTCTGGATATGTTTGTCTCCTTTTCTCCACGTATGAGTATCAAGTTAGTGTTTTGGTAAATGGTCAGATGACTCTGCTTAGACTCTGAAATAGTAAGTGTATCTCCTGAAAAATATCTTACTGATGTCTGAGGAGTGGACTTAGGGGAGAGAGAAGGAAACTGAACAGAAAGTAAGAGTTTCTTTTTTCGCTCAGCTATTTACTGGTGAATTTACCACGTAGCTCCGTGTTGGCATTCTCTTATCTTGGAAAAACAAAGGTGTTCGGTGTTCCAGGAAGTTTGACTGAAGTGTATCCATCAATCAATAAACATTTATTAAGTGCCTATCATGTTCTAGGAACTGTGCTGGGTGCCAGGGATATAAAGACAACAATGAAAAAAACAAAACAAAACCCCAAACCCTGACCTCAAGGAGTTTTCATTCGAATGGGGAGGTACAAAACTTACAGGAGAGTGGCAGTCAAGGAAGGGGGTTTTACTCTAGGTCAGAGGTGCTTAATCCTTTTTGTGTGTCCTGGACTCTTTTGGCAGTCTGGTATAGCCTGTGGACCACTTCTTAGAATTATGTTTCTAAGTACATGAAATAAAATATATGGGATCACAAAATAAATCAATTATATTGAAATATAGTTATCAAAGGGGCAGCTAGGTGGTACAGTAGATAGCACACTGGTCCTGGAGCCAGGAAAACTCATCTTCATGAATTCAAAGCCAGCCTCAGATTATTACTAGCTGCGGAACCCTGGACAAGTCACTTAACCCTGTTTGCCTTGGTTTCCTCATCTGTAAAATAAGCTGAAGAAGGAAGTGGCAAACCACTCTAGTATCTTTGCCAAGAAAACCCCAGATGGGGTCATGGAGAGACAGACATGATTGAAAAACTATTAAACGCATAGTTATCAAAATATTTTAAAAAACAAACTTCTGAACCCCACGTCTAAGCAGGCATAGGAATTGTAATAGAGCCATAGTTAGACCAATAAAGCATTTATTAAGTGTTTACTCTGTGTGAGATTGTCAGTTTTAATTTGATTATTGAGGGATAGGAGTGGAATTGTGGGATGCCAGGGCAAGATAATTACTCTGGGTAGGCCTTGCTAACCTGGTAGACGATTGGCTAGGATATGAAGCATGGTCTGGGACCAAATAAAAAGGATAGAGGTGAGTCAGTAGCGAAAGAGCGAAGAACTGAGAGCAGAATTACAAAAGCACAGAATGCTGGAACGCCAACTAATTAACTGAAGAAACTTTTCATCCAACATCCACAGACCTCGTCATCCAACATTCTCATTATAGTCAAGGAATCTAAGACCACAAATGTGAAACTCCCAAAGTCACAGTTAGACAAGGTCAGTCTTATCACAGCCTATGGTATGTCCAGGATAGGGAATGGGAAGCTAAGTCATATAGTGAATTGAGTGCTGGACTCAGAATCATTTAAGACTTGAGTTCAAATCCTCCTTCAGACACGTACTTGCTCTGTGACTCTGGACAGATCATTTAAATTCTTTCAGCTTCAGTTTCTTCATCTGTAAAATGGGGATGATAATAGCATCTATTTTAAAAGGTGATTGTGAAGATCGTATGAGATAACCTATATAAAGCATTTCACAAACCTAAAAAAGTATGTTAAGGGTGGATGTTATTATTTCATTGGTAAAGGGAGTTCCCTGTATACCAGTACATGTTGACCACTTTCTCTGATACTTATAGCATTAGAGAGCTGCCTAAGCTAAGTGACTTACCTAGGATCACACGGCCAGTAGTATTAGAGTCAAGAACATGATGTCACCATCTCTGTGATTCTGGTAGCTCAGGTTTATGTCTTGACTCAGAATCCAGAATGGAACCTGCTTCTTCATGGAAGGTAATACAAAATACAGATCATTTTTTTTTTAAAGCAATCGGGGTTAAGTAACTTGCTCAAGGTTACACGGCCAGTTATTTCTGGGTGTGGTGCTACGTATCTGAGCCCAGATTAGATCCAGGTTATCCCGACACTGGAGCCGGTGCTCTTACTTGCTGAGCCACCTGGCCGCCCCTATACAGATCGTTTTTAATGACTATGAAAGACGCAAGAAAAAATAGGCACAAGTTAGTGGCTTTGTGGGAGTACCAAATTTCCCTAAATGTGTCCTTGTTTGAGAATCCTTTCTCCTGGCTGTCATTCGTATTACTAGCATCCCATATGTTCCTTGTGAGATTTTGTTTCTTTAAACATACAAAAAGGATGGACTTTTTCTTCCTCTTCTGGATTTGAGCATTCATGGGAGCACTTCTCCTGTCCATCCTCTTGTAAGCTGGGACCCAGCTCTGGTCAGGGGTTGCTGACTTTCATTTGGTTTGCCTCCCACCTGCCCCCTCCTGTTTCTCTGGCTCTCCTCCTTTCCCCTTCCCCTCTTTGTTTCTGTTGTTCTATAGCTCCTTTCTCTTGTGGACACCAGTGATTCATGGGGTCATCAATTTAGAGCTGAGAGAGACCTCAGAGGTCATCTAGTGTAAGTGTGACTAGTGTGAGCAGGCTCCACTTGGACATTTCCTATCCTCGAGCTGCACCCTCCTCCTCCTCCCCCTCCTGCCCACTGCCCTATTGCTTTTGGATGGGAATTTTACAGTTGACAGCCTGGTTAAGATACATTTCACTCCTTATTAAGGAATATGAGTTTCTGTTCTCATTAAATGCCACAGGTAAAGGGCACACTGATGTAATATATATTTGTTATTAATGCTGATGGACAAAATTTGAACATCTGTGGGCCCAAATTACTTCCATCTGAGTTTCCCTCCCTGAGCATTGCCCAGTAGAGTTTGCCATCGAAGTCTTTGCAGGGGATAATTGTGAGGCAGCCAAGGACTGTCTTTGTCTTGCCACCGTTCTTCTTCTCCACACTCCTCCATTAAGCCAGTGTCCACACATAACTCAGAGCACCCCCAGGTACCACACATGACTCAGGCCCTCATCTTCCCCTTCAAAACATCCCACCAGGTGCAGTGAACAGAGCACTTACCCTCGAGTCAGGAGGACCTGAGTTCGAATGTGACCTTCAGACACCTAACACTTACTAGCTGTGTGACCTTGGGCAAGTCACTGCACTCCAATTGTCCTGCCCTCCTCCCTCCAAAAAAAAAAAAATCCCACCAGCAAGGTCCTGTGCCTCTGGTCAAGAGAGTTCATTCAAGTTTCCTACAAACTTTAATTGTCAAGAAGCTTTCCTTGCTCTAAGTAGAACTCTGCTTCCTGGCACCTTCCACTCCCTCCTCCTGGTTTGATCCTGAGGCCAAACAAAGCAACCTTACTTTTTCTTTTTGTTTTTTTTTTACATTTAAAAATATGTTATTCTTAAAATATAGTATTCTTAAAACTTTCATCATCACTAAGGTAGATTGAAAGAAAACTTGAGGCTGAGTTATGTATGATGGGATGATCCTAAAAAGACAGATTTGGTAGGGAAAGGTGAAAGAGAGCAATTATCTCATAAATAGGGGGTGTGGAAGGAAGCACCAACACAGAGGAAACAGGTGGGGATGGAGAGCCGCTGATTTTGGTATCTTATTCTCTTCTGGGTTGAAGAGGAAACAATGTGTACATCCGCAGGAGTATAGAAGTCTCGAACTTGTAAAGAGGTGAGAAAACTGGGGAACGGGGTGAGGGAGGGACTTTTACAAGGATGTATAGATTAAGAGATAGGAGGATGGTGGAGAAGATAAGGGAGATATTTTTGGAAGGGTGTATGGATGACTCTCTTCCACATTACAACTTTTTAAATAATTGAAGACAACATTTAGATGCTATGCCAGTCTTAGTGTTCAAGGTGAAATGACTTTTTCAGGGTCACACAGGTAGTTAGTGATAGATAAGGAACTAGAAGCTGTTGTATTGTGTCCTTACTTGTAGTGACATTTTTTTTTACTGTTCTATGTTGATTATGAGTTTATCATGTAGATGATTTTGGTATAAATACCATATTTATTGCCAGACAGAAACTTTGCATTATGAGCGCCAGGGACCTAAATACCGACAGGCTGATGAAATCTGAACTTTGGCAACAAGTATAGACCGCTGAAATTCAGTGTTATAGTGTTCAATTTACCAGCTGTCAAATGGCAAAGGCTAAAGCAAAAACAATGGCTCAATTTTGCTCTTTGGTTAAGATGTACTACCAACTGGCCCTTACTGATAGAGAGTTTCTAATAGTTTAGAAATACTAACCTTAGTATTAAGTACAATAACATAGTTCCTTCTTTCTCCTTGGGATCCTGCAGTATTCATATAAAATCTCACAAGATGTTTGATTGCATTGTTGTGCAGTTACCCCCTCTGTTGACACAGATCACCTTCTCGTGACATGGCTTGGCCCATCTCTGCATTGCACAGGCTGTCTCCCCTCTTTGGAATGTACTCCCTCCTCATCTCTGCCTCTTAGAATCTCTGTCTTTTAAGTTAATCTTAAAGGCAATGTTGCCTGATCCATAGGAAGTTCAAAGGTTGAAGGCAGGATGAGGTGGCTTAGTACCCACTCTCAGGTGATCCTGCACTGGATCTGACTTCTCAGTTCTATAACTAAGGGACCCTAATCAACACTAAAGAACTGACAAATAGAAGTATGTCTAGAATAATTTTACATATAGGTGCATGTGTGTATATATATGCACATATACACATGTGTGTGTATTTGTGTCTTATGGTAGCCATCTCAAGGGGAGGGGAGGGGGAGGAGAAAAAAAGGAAAAGACAAGAAAAAAAGAAATTGACACGATAACTTTATTATATATTTAAAAGGAATAGCAAGTTGTAAATTTTCAATTTCATGTGCAATCATCTTTTTATTATGCTATGTAATGGAAATATTTGTTTTATTCCACAAATTAAAAATAAACAGATTATTTTTTTTAAATATTAAATTCCTTTTAGGTTTCCCCCTTTACAAAACCACACTCTTTACCTTATCTTCATTTCCACACATTTCGATTGCATTCAGTTAGGAAAAATCAAGACAGAGAAGGTAGAGGTATTGCCAAATTTCACTGAGTTAAATAGTAGTCAGAGGTGGCACAGTGGATATAGAGCACTGAACCCTGAGTCAAGAAGACCTGAATTCAAATCTACCCTCAAGCATATACTAGCTGTGTTATTCTGGACAAGTCACTTAACCACTGTTACCTCAGTTCCCTCATCTGTAAAATGAATATGATGATAGCAACCACCTTCCAAGGTTGTTGTAAAGACAAAAATAATATAATATTTGTAAAGTACTTTGTAAACCATAAAGTGATATATATATATATGTTAAATAGGTGATGAAAATAGATTCTGAGGCCTTTCTTTAGTAGCTTAATGGTTCATTTGTAATTTTATTTAAGTTTGATTTCTTCTTTGAATCCACATTTTAAACATTGATAATTCAATCTATCAAAATTATCAAAGTGCAGACACTGACACCTTGACATTAATGTTCCTTCCTTGTGGCTTCCTTCATCATTCAAATCATGCAAGACCATGCTGATATTCAGAATTGTTCCATCTATGATTGCCAAATAGGCCTCTGTATAAAACCAGCTTCAAGATAGTATTGTTGTTAAATGGATGGGACCTTTCAATTTAACTGGGATGACAGGATTGGAAAAGATATTGGAGAACATCCAGCTCCCTCAATTTCTAGATCATCTAATCAACACGTATTTATTTAGTAAGGTCCAGATATTGTGCTAGGCACTTAGGATATAGATGAAAAAAATGATAGTCGGGGTGGCTAGGTGGCACAGTGAATAGAGCACTGGCCCTGGAGTCAGGAGGACCTGGGTTCGGATCTGGCCTCAGACACATCACAAAAAATAGCCATGTGACCTTGAGCAAGTCACTTAACACCAACTGCCCTCCAAAAAGCAAAAAAAAAAAATGATAGTCCCTGTCCTCAAGGAGCTTACATTTTAATGGAGGAAACAATATATACACATACAAATATATTGAATAAATAGGGGCAACTAGATGGCACAGTAGATAGAATTCTGGGTCTGGAGTCAGAAAGACTGATCTTTGTGATTTCAAATCTGGCCTCAGAGACTTACTAGCAGTATGACCTTGGGAAAGTCACTTAACACTGTTTTCCTCAGTTTCCTCATCTGTAAAATGAGCTGTAGAAGGAAGTGGCAAATCACCCCAGTGTTTCTGCCAAGAAAACCCCCAAAAGGGTCACAAAAAGTCATAAGTGACTGAAAAATAGCTGAACAATGAAATATAAAAAATACAAGGTGATTTTGTATGGAGGTATTACAAGTTGGGGGAGATCAGAAAAGGTTTTATGTAAGGGCTAGTGTTTGGCCTGAGCTTTGAAAGAATCTAAGGATTCTAGGAAGTGGTTAGGAGAGAGAGAACCTGGGCAAGTGCAAAAGACAGACTTCTGAAACTGTTAACAGATTCTATCTCCACACAGGTTGATTCCTTGAATGATGACTGTGGGGACTGGGTTAGAAACAGGGTCAGGGGTCTGGGGGCATTGCTATTGCCAGGGATTCTTGGGCTTACTTTCTCAAGTTCAGCAGTTAGTGTTGGTAGCAAGAATGAAAATTCCAGTCTTTAAAAAAAACAACAGTTTTTTTTTCCAATTAATAAAACGCAATTTACCTTCCTTTTCACCCCCACTTCTGGAAAAGACAAACAAACCCCTTATAACAAATATACATTGTCTAGCAAAACGAATTCCTACACTGGCCATGTCTAAAAAATGTATGTCTCATTTTCTGCCAGAAGGTGGGTATACTTTCTCATCTGTCCTCAAGAATCATGATTGGTCATTGTGTTGATCAGAATTCTTGTGGCTTGCAAAACTTGTTTGTTTTTAGTTTTGTTAATGCGTTAACTGCTCCTCTAATTCTTCTTCCTTCACTCTGTACCAATTTATACAAGTCTTCCCAGGTTTCTCTGAAAACATCCCCTTCATCATTTCTCATGACACAATACTATTTCATTATTTGAATATTCTTTAATTTGTTCAACCACTCCTCAATTTATAAGCACCCCCTTAGTTTCCAGTTCTTTAGCAGACCCTTTTGCATAAAGGTGGTTCCACTCAGTGATGGCTTTGGGAGCCAGAGTAAAAGCAGGGCTGGTGTTCAGGGGAGCACTGCTGTTCCCTGGCCTCTTGGATTCAGAATCCTGGGCTGTCTCCATCATGGTCTAAGGGGAAATGGGTTGTTAAGATGACACAGTGATAGTGTTTTGACATAGTAATAAAATATCACCTGTTAGGTATGGCTTTGTGAGGATTCCCTTCACATATGGGTTGGATCAGATATACACTGAGGTCCCTTCCACCTCTCGTATTCTGTGATTCTAAGGGGAATTGGGAGCATTTTTAGAAATAGAATAAAAGAGGAGCAAATTAAAATAAAAGAAAAACCAAAGAAGCGAAAGTGAGAAAGTGGGAGACTTGTGGCTTGTGAGACATGAAATAGCTAGAAAGTAGCTTGAAAAGGGAGAGGAAGAGCTCAAGAACATAAAACTCATACCAAGCCTTTTTGTTTGGGATTATTTCTAAGTCAGATAAGAGGATTTGTTTTTTTTTCTGTTTTTTTTCCCCCAAAAAACAGTTAGCGTCCTCCAGAAAAGGCCCTCTAAACTATGCTGAGGGGTATTGGGAAAAGAGACTAATAGGAAATGCTTGAAGATTCCAATATGGAAGCCATGGTAGTGAGTGCCCAGGTCTCTGAAACCTACTGAAGGCAAGGCCCGGGGTGGCTGCAGGAAGAGCAGCTGGGCCCTCTCTCAATCTTCCTTTGATGGGATGAGTTGGGGAATAGAAGGAAAGTAAAAATTCCAAGGAAGGACACACATCTTAATTTTCAATTCAACCAGCATTTTCTGAATGCCTACCTTGTAAAGATGCTTGCTGAGATAGGTTATTTTTAAAAGAATTCCTAAGCGACTTGGCACCCACTTGCTTTTCCTTCCTAAATATTTTATAAGCTCCTCAAGGTTCAGAGCTGGAATTCCTGTTGCTTCACCTTTACTGCATCTTCACAGTAAATAAATTTGACGAAAATTTCAGCTCCTTCCAAAGCTGCATTTGGGAAATGCCAGGCTCCCAGCCAATTTCTGGAATTCTGGCTTGAGGCACCTGGTGCCACATTTCATGTTTCACCTGATCACCAGACTACCTTGCCAGGTCTCATTAGAAGGATGCAAAATCTTGTTTCCTTAACTTTGTACTTTGGAAAGACATTCTCTCCTCATACTAATTTTTCCTGTTGATTTTTATTAATGGAGTAAGGAATGAATTGACGCTAGAAGGATTAGAGAAAATACCTGAGTATTATTTCTATTTTATGCCACTTTAAATTTAGGTAGGGAAAGTTTTACAGGTGTGGTAGAATAGCAGAATCTGAATTATGACAAAGGAAAAATCCAAAGGCATATGTTCAGTTTATAGTTGTGGCTTATTCCAGAATATTTCACAATAAATCAAAGAACCTTCCTGCAGAGGCTGTGGTGGTGCAGTGGTGTAATGCCAAGCACAAGCAACTTCCAAGGTTCAGATTATGTGCATAGTAAATTCCCCATTTATTCAGTAACAAATTAAGGCAAAATATTCACAGAAAATCAAAATGCAGAGTAACTCAATCATTTAGTAAGTCCTCAGTTCAATCACAAAGTACAAAGGTTAAAGTACTCGGCCCCTTGGTAGTACATTCATTTAGTCAATCACAAAGTCTTCTCTCTTCTCAACTGGAGATTAGTTTCCAATCAAAATACATTAATTTGGTCAGTCACAAAGTACAAAGTTAAAAGTTTTCCACCTCTGGATCACAACTGAATTACAATATCATCAGTCACCATCAAGCACCCTCTTAAGGGGAAGTGTAAAGCACAAAGGCCATTGACCCCTAGGTCACAACTAGGTTACAATATCATGACAGCATTCAGTGCCCAAGGAGAGGTCCTTTCTTCATCTTGATCAGAGGCAAGTTCTCAGCAGTTTCTGTTCCTGGGAAGACAAAGCTTAACAAAGACACCACAATGTTCATGCACATTCCTGGCATCCTCTTCAATTCACCTTCTGCCTGTGAAATCAACCTAGGCCCAACAAGGTCTGAGGCCTCTATTAACAAATGAATATGGCAAAGTAACATCAAAACAGACAGACAGAAAACAGGCACCACAGCCACGCCTCCTCAGTTCTCGGCAGCTCTGGGTGGCAGTTCTCAGAAGTCCTGGGCAGCTCCAACTGGCCCTCAGAAGTCCTGGGCAACTCTGACTGGCACTGCTGTCTCTCTCTGTCTCTCTCTCTCTCATTCTCACTCTCTCAGTAGCTCTGGCTCCTGGAGATTCTCTCTGTTTCTGCCTCCACAATGCTGTTCCCAGAAGTTCTTCTGGCCTCTCTCAGCTTGGGCCTCTCCCTATACATGGCACCAGATCCTCCCAGTTCAGCCCCTTCTCTTCACATCAACAAGTCCATCCCACTGTGGGGTTCAAATTCCATTACCATTACAAGTGGATAGAGGAGTGACCTTGTGTGATAGTAATGGCAATTAAAGATTCCCCTGTATTGGCTTGGTTTTCAAACTGATTGTGTTAAAACCCAGAGCTTGTTAATCCCACCTGTCGGATGGACTTTTTGATGTGAAAAGAAAGTCCTGAACTGGGAGGAGCTGGTGACGTAGATTTGGAGAGACAAGAGAGAGGCGGAAGATCTTTTTGGAAGCAGTACCTCGTGGAGAGAGAGAGACTAAGAGAATTGCTGGTGGCCGCTTTGAATTGCCCTGGACTTTTGAGACCTGCCCCCTGAGCTGCCAAGGACGGAGGAGACATGGTTGTTTTGCTGGTACTTTGTCTGTCTGTTTTGATGTTGTTTTGCCAGATTTGTCCACTGGTGAAAGACAGTCCTTTTGTTGAAGAAGTCCTGGAACCTGGCTGTTCGCTAAGAAGCCCTGAGACTGTCCTGCAGACAGAGAGTGAATACTGTCCACTGGTGAGGGACAGTGCTGTTGTTGCAGGGGTCTGGAGACTGTCCTGCGGACAGAATGAATACTGTCCACTGGTGAAGGACAGTGCTGTTGTTGCAGGGGTCTGGAGACTGTCCTGCAGACAGAGTGAATACTGTCCCCTGGTGAAGGACAGTGCTGTTGTTGCAGGGGTCTGGGAGCCTTTCTGTTGGTTCAGAAGCCCTGAAGAAGGATAATGTAATATAATGCCAAAGAAAGGCAACTTCCCAAGGTTCAGAATACCAGCATAGGGGCTCTCCATTTTATTCAGTGACCAACCAAG
The DNA here is from genome assembly GCF_028583685.1 of Petaurus breviceps papuanus. NCBI lineage: Eukaryota > Metazoa > Chordata > Mammalia > Diprotodontia > Petauridae > Petaurus > Petaurus breviceps. The sequence continues at coordinate 9,958,911 of NW_027185665.1, read as the reverse complement.
AACAGAGAAGATCAAAACATGACATAATTCCAAATACAGCATTTACTAAGCTTGTGATTAAATAATCTCCAAGTACTACCCCACCCCAGGACCTTCCAATCATTCAATCAATTACAAAGTCTCTGTTCTAAATACTTCTCCACCCCTAGGCTATACCTTAATTAAGTCCACCACAAAGCCCCTCTTCTCAAATGGAGATTAGTTTCCAAACATAGGTAAAGTACCTTCATTTGTCAATCACAGAGCACAATTAGGTCAAAAGTTCCCCACCCCTGGATCACAATTGAATCTACTCCAGAGTTACATCAAGTTTAAACACAGCACTTAATACCCAAATGGAGGTCTTTTCTTCATCTTGACACCAGGCAAGTTCTCAGCAATCTTAGTTCCTGGGGAGACAAGGCTTAGCAAGGCCATAAGATACATTGCCAGTCCCTTCATGAATTTATCCTCTGTCTGTAGAACAGCCCTAGAACCCCTGAACACATTAGCAAAGCCCTCTCCCAGGATTTCTGTAAACATACAACAAGAAAATCCTTCTTCAGGGCTTCTGAACCAACAGAAAGGCTCCCAGACCCCTGCAACAACAGCACTGTCCTTCACCAGTGGACAGTATTCACTCTGTCTGCAGGACAGTCTCCAGACCCCTGCAACAACAGCACTGTCCTTCACCAGTGGACAGTATTCATTCTGTCTGCAGGACAGTCTCCAGACCCCTGCAACAACAGCACTGTCCCTCACCAGTGGACAGTATTCACTCTCTGTCTGCAGGACAGTCTCAGGGCTTCTTAGTGAACAGCCAGGTTCCAGGACTTCTTCAACAAAAGGACTGTCTTTCACCAGTGGACAAATCTGGCAAAACAACATCAAAACAGACAGACAAAGTACCAGCAAAACAGCCATGTCTCCTCAGTCCTTGGCAGCTCAGGGGGCAGGTCTCAAAAGTCCAGGGCAATTCAAAGCGGCCACCAGCAATTCTCTTAGTCTCTCTCTCTCCACGAGGTGCTGCTTCCAAAAAGATCTTCTGCCTCTCTCTTGTCTCTCCAAATCTACGTCACCAGCTCCTCCCAGTTCAGGACTTTCTTTTCACATCAAAAAGTCCATCCCACAGGTGGGATTAACAAGCTCTGGGTTTTAACACAATCAGTTTGAAAACCAAGCCAATACAGGGGAATCTTTAATTGCCATTACTATCACACCTTGGAGTCAGGGAGACCTGAGTTCAAATCTTGTCTCAAGTAAATGACTTTACTAGCTATGTGACTCTGGGCAAGTCACTTAACCAATCTACCTCAGTTTTCTTAACTGCAAAATGGAAATAATAAGAGTACCTATCCTTCACAGTAGCTCTGAGATAATATTTGTAAACGACTCAGCACAGAGCCTGGCAAATGGTAGGTGCCTAATAAATGCTTATTTCTTTCCTTCTTTCCATTTCTTCCCTTCCTTCTTTTCCTTCCTTTCTCTCTCTCTGTCTCCTCTGCCTTTCTTTCATTCTTTCTTCTTTTCTCTTCCTTTCCTTTTTCTTTCTTCCTTTTCCTTTATTCTTTCCTTCCTCTCTCCCTCCCTTCTTTGCTTCCTTCCTTCCAATCAGCAGAAACAATGATCTCTACTAAAGCCTTGCTCTAATACTTTACCACCATTCATAGAAGTGACTTAGGGTTCCCAAAAGCTATGTTAGCAAGAAGTAATTTTTTTTGTCTTTCTCCCTTGGCACCTTTTTAACCACTAACATAGTGGTTTATACTTAAAAGGAAATCTGGGGATCCCCCTGTGAAAAACTCTCCCTAACAAGGTAGAACAGCAATGGTTCTGCAGCCTCCAATCTTAGAGAGTTGATTGGAGCACTGAGAGGTTGGGTGCTTGCCTAAGGTCACATACTCAGTGAGAATCAGAGACAGCTCTAGGAGAAGGTTATCCTGATTCCAAGACCAGCTCTCTAACCCTCACAGCACAATGCCTGCTATAGCTTACACATAGTAGACACAGACTGAGGATCAGCCTCACCAGCTTGGGGAAAGCTCCTCTCTGTCCTCCCCCACTCAAAGCTGCCCATCACATGGAGTTGACTGATCTTTGGCCACAACAGTTCATGAAGACCATCCACTTAGGAAGGCTTGTGTGTGTAAGTGAAGGGAGTTCCCTCACCAAGAAAAATCACAGATATTTTAAGTGTTGATTTATATTATAGGTAGGGTGGTGTAGGGGGTAGAGTGCTGAACTTGGAGTCAGAAAGAACTAGGCTCTAGTCCTGTTTCCGCCACTTATTAGCTGTGTGATGCTGAGCTAGTCACTTGATCTCCCTGAGTTTCAGCTTCCTCATATATAAAGGGGGATAACAATGTTTTGGGTATTTACCTCAAAATGAGAAAATTCAACTGAGATAAAGTGAGTAAAACTTTTTTGAGTTTTAAAGTGATACATGTGTGCGTATCCATGTATACACATGACTTTATGTGCATATGTTATGTGTGTATATATGCATATATAGCATATCACTTTAAAACTTACAAAGTGATTTACGCATTTTATCTCGGTTTATATATGTATATGTAAACACGTGTTAGGGGTGTGCTAGAGCCAGCTCCTACTAGTTAGTAAGATCTAATTGTTAAATTTTCAGGACGATCATTTATACCTTGGAAATGAGCAAACACTAGAAATCAAGGCGTGAATTATTTAATTTTATTCATGGTCTAGACTTAAGAAAGTGAGGAGAAGGTACTAATCATGCAGATTAAACTTAAAAGTGTACTTTGTGTTTTTTGAAGTGTAAATTGTTAAACAGTTACCAAAATATCCCTGATAGATTGATAGACAAATGAATAGATAAATGTGTGTATATGTGTGTGTTTACACACGTGTATATGTGTGTGTGTGTTTACACACATGTGTATGTATAGCACTATAAAACTTACAAATATCAAGCCTGTTGTCATGCCCCTTGTCAAACAAAGCTGGGATTCCTGAGCTTCCCAGCTGAAGCCTTCCAAGTTCACCCACAATCTGCATGTGCATGAGACTATAAATGTTTTAGGAAATTATCAGTGAGAGAAACTGTTTGGCTCAAGATTATAATATAATTTATTTTTTCATAAGACTTTAGTAAGTCTTTTTTATCTAAGATTGGTATTATATATATATATATATATATATATATATATATACATAAGATAGATACAAAGATACTGACATATAAAATGTAAGAGCTAGGCAGAGATATCATTCGTCATGAGAGGTCTCATGGAGGAAGTGCTGCACTGACTAATAATTAATGTTTATCTGTCCCTTTAAAGAAACCTCTCCTGAGAACAACCCACCCTAGAAGGCAAATGGTAAAAGCATTTTGCTTGGTCTAGACCTCTTATTTCATCAGTGTAGAGAACTCCCTGGGTGGAAACTCCCACGCTAATGTAAATTGGTAGCATATTTTATGTCTCTATCTCTCTATCCATCCATCAATTATTGTCTATCTAATTGAGTTATTCTTATTTAAATCTTACATAAGAATTACATCTGTTTATAGCCTCCGGTTAGTCTCCCTCACTGGTAACTTCCTAAAGCATTTGTAGTCTGTCCCACCCGCAGATGTGGGTGAGCTTAGAAGGCTTGAATTGTGGAACTCAGGAGTCCCAGGCTTTGTTTGACAAGGGGTAAGAAAGCAGGCTTGGGGGCTGTGGCCATTTCCCATTTTGCCAATAAGACCTGAATGATAACTGGTATTCCTTTGTTAGGGCAATAATATTCTGAAACTCTTCTGAATCTCTTAACCCTCCTTTGAAGGCATGCAGAATGGCCTTTTACATTTGGAAGCTGTCTGCTTGAGAACTGAATGTTCAGAAGAAGGAATATTCAGGCCTTAAAATCTGCCAAGCAAAATTGAAACTTCCTCATTTTTTATTTATTCCTTCATGTGATTGGATTTTATATCCATGGAATTTGATATTGCAAGCATTTAGTTATCACTATAATCTCCTTCCCTGGTTCACATTACAAATATATTGCCGTTATGAAATGACCAGAAAACAGAATTGAATTTCAATTGGAAGACTGCAGATTATAGAGCTTTATGAAGAACTTTCTTCAATTAAGGTAGTTGGGGTATTGAAATAAAATGAGATTTTAAATGATGTATTCCCTGATGAATAAGATGGATACCTGTCCAAAGTATATTAGGCAAAACCCCATCTAGAGATGAAGAAAATGCCTACTTCTTGTAGCTCTGTTTCTTTGTCTGTAAGATGTTACTGAAGGTGGGTCCTCACCTAGATGGGTTAAAAAGTTTGCATTTCTCTTTTGATATTTTGGATCATGTACACATGTTGTAGTTTTTTTCTCCTTTCAAAAGAATAGAAAGCTCTGTTTTCATGTTTTAGTGGAAAGTGCTCAGCCAAGCTCTGCTGTAAAATATTCTGCCTTAGATATCCTTCGGTTACCTAAAGTTTGTTTTCTCCTCCCATGAACGTTTTGGAAAATATATAAAACTAGTTTAACTAAACATCCATTCTCCCCCAATGAGTCAGACAACAAGCATTCCTTAAATGCTTACTATGTGCAAGCTTCAGTGGGCCATATTCAACTCAACCAATATTTGTTAAGCACCTAGTATGTGCAAGACATTGTGCTATGCACTAAGATAGAAAATAAAACAGGCCTCGTCCCCGAGGAGTTTGTATTTAGATGGGAGGTATAATAAGCACACAAGCAGTACATGCAAGAGGATGGAGTGGCAATAGCAGGGAATGGGATAGGGGTGGGTGTGGCTCCGTGTATTATAGGAGGTAATGCATTTAATAATACTTAATACTTATATATCCTTTTTAAAGAAGGCTTTCCTCACAAAACCCCACTCTTCTGAGGCAGGCAGTAAAAATATTTTGTTTGTTTGGTCCATATCTGTGATTGCCTCAGTGTGGGGGGCTCCCACCATGGAAACTCTCTCTGTTGATGCAGACAGGTCACTTTTCAGTAACTTAGTCTTGGGCAGTTGAGTAGGTTTAATGACTTGTCCAGGGCCAACCAGATTGTATGTGTTCAAGGCAGGATTTGAGTGCTGGCTCTCTGTTCACTCCACCATGCTGTCTCTCCCTACAAGAAGAGAGAGTGTCCCTTTTTGCAAATGAGAAAACCGTGGTGGAGAAGGGGCTTGCCTTTTCCAGGGTCATGCAGCTAGTAAATAGTACAAGCCAGGGCATCAGCTCAAGTCTTCTGATTCCAAGGCAAGTTCCTCTTTCCTTTACTCTATATAGACCTTTCTAAGAATGCCTGCTTCTGACATGTTTCCCAAATGGAATCATCTTCCTTTTCCACAAAGAATAATTACTATAGATATCAATAGAAAAGAGATTATTCTGTGTAAATATTCTCCTCGTTTAAGAAAAAAAAACAGTAAAAGGCGGGAAAAGCATAAACCTATATATATTCCGGGAAGACTTGGTTTACATCTCAATATTTTTTTCTTCCTTTTGTTTTTGTGGACATCTGAAGAGAATCATTCCGATTTGTTACCGTAATCAAGCAGTGAATCAGCTAGTGTTTGTCCTCGACCAAAGATTGCACATGAACAGTTAGAGGCTCACATAAGCAGTGTTCAACAAGTGCATGCTCCTTTATGGGCCTGTCTCTACCTATTTTGCTGTGTGACTGTTATGAGTGATTTCAATTCAGTGTGTTAGACTAAGTACTAAGGAGGGAAATACAGAATTAAAACATTCCCTGCCCTCAAGGAGTTTACATTCTACTAAGAGGATACAATATACCTAGTGGGAAGACTAATTGGGAGTCTTTACAGTAGTCCAGATCACAGAAAGTGAAGGCTTCAACTAAGGTGTGTTAGCTAAGGTATTGGATTAGAAAGAAGGAAGTGGATGCAAGAGATGTTGAGTAGTTACAATTGGCAAGACCTGGCAAGTGATTGTATATAGGGTTTGAGAGAAAATTGAGAATGATTCTCAGGGTTGAGAATCAGGATGATGGGAGGAATGGTGGTGTCATCTGTAGAAGTAAAGAAGTTTGAAAGTGCAATTTAATGGGGAAAAGGAATTGAACAGGGAAAATTGAAAGGGCAGGTTCAATGAGGAAGAGGAGTTCTATTTTGGACATTCTGAGTTTAAGATATCTTGGGACAATTGTTATTGTTCAATTGTGCCCAGTTCTTTGTGAACCCATTTGGGGTTTTCTTGTCAAATTTACTGGAGTGGATTCCCATTTCCTTCTCCAGGTCGTTTGGCAGATGAAGAAACTGAGGCAGACAGGGTGAAGTGACTTGCCAAGAGTCACACAGCTAGCCAGTGTCTGAGGCCAGACTTGAACTCAGAAAGACAAGTGATGGGACTAAAGAGCATCCAAGCTAAAGATAATCTGAACTAATAACTAGGAGAATTAAAAGAAGTTTCATGTAGCCAATGACACCTGAGCTATCTTAAAGAAAGCTAGAGACTCAGGAGGAACATAATAACCACTTAGATGTCAATGGTTTTTCTCTGGGAGTTTCATCTTTTCTTTAACATTGTCTTCCAGAACCAGCACCTCAGAGTGATACAGAGTAATGGAATGGGAGTCACGACCTGCCTTTCACATCTCTCTCTCGGTCCCACCGAGGCCCTTCAAGCCCATTGTCAGAATTCCTCTTACCAGGGTTAGGAGGAAGCCTCCGTGCAGCATGTGGCCATCAGTCCTGTTCTGATTAAATTTGAAAAGACTCCATTCTGTTCTGAACAGCGGGGAGAGGTTGTTTCAGCTGTCAGTGGATCTGTGCTAATGATGACTTTGCTCACCAGAAACAGCTGGGGGTGACGGAGAGCAGGAGGGCTTAAAAAAAGTGTAGAAATCTTTTAGAGTGGAAAATGTTAGTAGAATTTGAGACATGATCAATTGACATACTGCTGCCAAGAAGGAAACAAGACTCGTTAAGCTGATAATTAGTCATAGCTGAGATGCCTGCGTGTGTAATCAGTGCTTCAGCACTAGGTGGGGTGGCTTTCAGTCACCTAGTTTTACTGTAGGTAAATGTGAAAGTGAACTTTCACCTTAGGTGTTCACCCAGGTATGGCATTAAATAAGCTGGAGATCGGGACTGGCCTTATGATTTTATTGTCATGAGGGTCTCTTGACTGAGGAAACCCCTGCTACTGATGCTGGTTGGTTCCTTCTCTGACACCTAGAGCCTTAGGAGATTTGGGGTGTCGAACTCAAAGACAGGGCCACTAAAACATACATAAGGATCCCTGTGGGTCACAGAGTGACTTCTAAACTCACAATTAACGCAATTAATAATTGACGTTAACTATATTTTATTGTACTTTTATTTATTTTGTTAGATATTTCCCAATTACATTTTAATCTGGTTGGACTGAACTTGGCCCCGGTAAGTAGTAGATAAGCAACATGTTTGTTACTTCTGGCTAAGAACACTGAGAAGTTAAGTGACTCACCCAGGGTCACACAACCAGTGTGTGTCAAAAGAAGGACTTGAGCCAAATTTTCCTGGTTCCAAGGCCAGCTCTCTCTCCCATTAAACCACACTGCCTCTCTAACACATAGTCTTTGTTAAATTGTTGGATATATCATATTTTATCCTGTTATTCCCCAGGTGAAAAATCTCCCAGGGTCATATTTCTGCCCTTAACACACTCTATCTTTTAGCCCCTCCTCCATATTTCCCATATTTTCTCACCTCTGTGCATTCTCACAGGTCACTTTCAGCTTATAATATACTTTTCCCCAATCTTCACCTGCTAGAATGTTTCTTTTCCTTTGGTGGCACCTCCTCTGTGAAGCTTTCCCCGATCTTCCTCCAGCTGAAAGTGAGCCCTCTTGCCTCAAAATTCCTGAGAGAACTTTTGGTTTCAGTTTCTCCTTTGACCCCATCACATTTTACCTTGCATTGTTCTTATCTGCATACATATCACATAGGGACCACAGACAGGAACTGGGCTATTTTCTCATCTTTGGATTCCTACTACCAACCATTCTGTTTGGTGCATAGTAGGAACTTTTAAAAAGGGTCTGTGGACTTGAAATCAAATTCCTTTGCTTGCCTTGCAAAGCCCTTCATGTTCTGCCCCCCATCCTGCCTATCCAGCCTCAGCTCCCACAATGCCCCCAGTCTCCTTATAATCCCCAAAGTTTGCCGTGATCATTCGCCTTTGGATCTTGACTCATCTTGTTCTCCTTGCCTGCAATTCATCCTCCCCTTTCCTTCTCCCATTTACTCTTCCTCATCCTTCAAGACCCAGCTCAAGCCATGCCTACTCCAGCCCTGGTGAATCTCTCTGAAATCTTCTCTGAATGAATTAATTCCTGTACCATTTTAAACAAGCCTTAGATTTTTCCTTGCTTGAGAGCTTGGATCCAGAGCTTCAAGGGACCTCAGATACCATTGTTCAACCTCCTTAATTTTTCAGATGAAGAAATTGAGTCCTAAGGTGCTTGACTTGTGCAAGGTCACACAGGCCAGAGGTGGAATTTCAACCCAGGTCCTCTTCTTGTCTTTATTTTATCATGCTGCTCCTATTTACTTAATCTGTCAGTATCTGTTTTTGCTGTTGTTTCATGTTCATATTCTTATCTTCCCAATTATGATTCTTCCTAATAACTCATATTCATATGACACTTTAAGCTGTGCATAGTGCTATCCTCACCACAATCCTTTGAGGAAGTTAGCAAGTGTTATTATCCCTCTTTTATGGGTGAGGAAATAGGCACTGAGTGTTTAAGTGACTTGTCCATGGTGATACAACTAGTAAGTGTCTAAAGCAGGACTCTAAACCCAAGTTTCTGTCTACACCAAGGCCAGCACTCTTTCTTCTATGTCATGTTCTTGCCCCAGAAAATAAGACCTCTGAAGACAGAAACCATGGATCCCTCATTCCTAGTACCAAATGTAATGCTGAGCAGCATAGTAGGTATTCACTATATTTGTTTAATGAATTAATGCCTTTGAGCCTTTGAACCCTTCCTTTTCCTTATGCTGTGATAAAAAATGAGGTGGCCCCAGGAATATGCTAGTAAATGTTTAACAGTTGTTTCTCAAAAAAAATACACACAGGATGTACTTTTAAGTTTAATCTGTATCATTAACATTTTCTCCATCCCTTTTTAATATCTAGACAATCAATAGAACAATCAATAACATCCTGATTTGTAGTGTTTGTCTGATTTCTGAGACATAAATGCTCACACAGAAAATTTAACAATTAGTTCTCTCAACCTGATGCAAGCTGGCTCTAGCACACCTCTGGGCAGCAAGCATCCTGATCATTTCTCACAGACAAACTTTAGTGACTCTCAGTTATTTCGGGTTGGTTCGTCAGTGAAAGTTAAACACCACATGAAAAGATGTCATTCTACTCAGAACAGGGATGAGAGACAGTGTAGCCGTTTGGCCTTAGTTTTGCTGGCCTTATCCATTATCTCTATCACAGGTCTAAGAGATAATTTGGAGAGTAAATTGTATTCTTTAGCTCTTTACTTCTAGTTAGGCATTGCTAAGAATTGAATTTGAAGATTCATTTTTATTTCTTGTCCTAGAATTAGGAAAGAATAATTATCTTAGGTTGACAAGAAATGAAGTAAAAGAAAGGGGTGGTTATTGGTCTTCATTTTAGGGTTTGTGAGGTTTGTTTGTTTGTTTTTAATGATGTAGAGGAAAGAGGAACATCAAAGAAAGAATAAAACCATCACTCAACATTGGGCCAGGGGGGACAATTATAATGGATGCTGGGAAAAGGCAACAATGCTTATTTCTTAATTGGCTTCTATTTTCACTGCCAAGGAGAATTATCTTTGTACTGGGAAGAAGAGAAACAGCTAATAAGAATTTAAAGCCCAAAAGGAAACAGTAAGAGTGATTTTGATACTTTCAAGTCACTAGGTCAGGAAAAAATTACATCCTAAGATACCGAGAAAAACTGGGAATGTGACTGCTGGGTCACTGTCAGCGTTCTTTGAAAAGCGGTGAAGAATGGGAGAGGTGCTGCAAACCTGGAGAAGGGCACATCTGCTCCCAAATTTTTTTTTAAATAGAAGTTGGCAAATGATGGACCACCAAGCCAACTTTTGCTTCTGGAAATTCTGGGATATTTCCCTGAAGAGAGGGTTAGTGAACATCCAGAGAAGGAATCAGTGGTCACAAAGGGCCAGCATGGCCTCATCTCTTGATGTCATATCTTGACATTTCCTTTAACAATAATAATGATGTGCTCTGTCGTTTTGAGTCATGTCCAACTCTTTGTGACCCCTTTATGGTGTTTTCTTGGCAGAGACACTGGAGTGGTTTTCCATATTCTTCTCCAGTTCGTTGTATAGATGAGGAAACTGAGGCAAATAGGGTTAAGTGACTTGATCTGGATCACACAGCTACTAAGTGTCTGGGGCCAGATTTGAACTCGGGAAGATGAGTCTTCCTGACTCCAGGCCTGCCACTTTATCCACCACACCATCTTAGCTGCCCCATAATGCCCCATATGTAATCATAGCTAGCATTTATTTAACATTTAAGGTTTTCAATGCACTTTAAAAATGTCTTATTTGATCCTCACAACAATCCCAGAAGGAAGGTACTATTATTATCTTCATTTTACATTTGAGGAAACAGGCAGACAGCCGTTAGGTTACTTGCCCAGGGTCACATAGTAAGTGTCTGTCAGAAACAGGATTTGAATTCTGGTTTCCCTGACTCCAGGTACAGCACTCTGTCTACTGTTCCACTTAGCTGCTTTTAGTGATAGTTGAGTGGTAGAATGGTAGAATTTAAGGGAATTTAGTACCTGTAGTTTACCATGATTTCAACAAATTATTTTACGCAGTTTCCCTCTGGACAAACGAGAGCAGTGGAGGCTAATGGAGGTTATGGTTAAGTAGACTCATAGCTAGTTTAAGGACTAGAACCCATGTCAACCTGTCCCAAAGATCTGGATTCTGCGTTAACTTCTCCATCAGTGAACAAAAGAATGGAAAGAAGAAAAAGCATACATTAAGAGCCTGATATGTGCTGTGCACTATGCTGTTCATTAGAAATACAGATGCAAGAGCAAAGACAATTCCTGCCCTCAGAAACCTACATTTTCATGTGGGAGATAGCATGCAAAAGGGAGTGATGGCCAGGATGGGCACTTTGTTTCCAGAAGTTACAGAGATCATAGGTCATTTTACAAAGAAGAAAAATGTATCCTAGGAAAGTTAAGTGACTGCTAAGAGTCACACAGTGAGGGCCAGAGACAAGATTTGAACCCAGGTTCCCTTAACTCCAGATCCAGCCTCTAGAATACTATATTGCCTCCCAAGGTAGGAGTGTGGGGCCTTATTGATGCGGACCATTCAAGAAGAGTGGCAAGGTTGGTTTGATCATGGCTCATGTTTCCACACCTGAGGAATGGTGCCGTGGAGGGGAGAAGGAAAGCATATCCATGCGGCTGTTAGGCCTTTGTTGGGTAGGACGTTATGGGCAAGAAAGAACAGAAATAAACCAAGGGTGGGGCTTTCCTGAACAACCCAGCACAGAGAGGCAACAGGAGATGACCACCGAGTGCTTGGAAAAAGGTATAGATGGCATGGCTATCAAATTTGCCATATGACACAGTGCCATAAGGGATATCTTATATCTTAGACAAGTCCGGATCCTAAAAGATTTCGTCAGTCTGCTGCATTGAGTCAAACAATGAACATTTTGTCAAGCACATCAAATCTAATAATATAAAATTCTATGGAGATAATGTTGTTGTTGTTGTTCATTTGTTTCAATCCTGTCTACCTCTTCGTGACCCCATTTGGGGTTTTCTTGGCAAAGGTATCGGAGTGGTTTGCCATTTCCTTCTCCAGTTCATTTTACAGATAAGGCAACTGAGGCAAACAGGGTTAAATGACTCACCCAAGGTCACACAGATAATTGTCTGAAACCAAATTTGAACTCAGGAAGATGAATTTTCCTGATTCTGAGCCCAGCATTCCATCCATTATACCACTATGCCCTATAGAGACAATGATAAAGTCCTATATTTGGATTACAAAACTCTACCTCACACTATAAGGTTATGGAGTTGTTGATAGATACAGTTTATCTGAAGAATATCCAGCATTTTTAGAAGACCCCCAAGCTCAACCTGAGTCAGTAAAAGAAAAATTAATGCAATGCAAAATTAGTGCAGCACTAAGAGAAGAAATGACAAGCTAATAGCCCTCCTATAATTTGTCCTGTTCAAACCACATCTGTAATACTCTATTCAGTCTGGACACCACGTTTGAGGAAGGACAAAAGTAAGCTAGAGAGTGCCCAGAGGTGGGTCATGCAGATGCTGATCATTTGAAAGAACATTAGCCTGGCAGAAAAAAAAAGACGTGAATTACCATGATGACTACCATCCAATATTTGAAGGAATTGCACGTAGAAGATGGAGTAGATAGATTTTCCTTAGCCCCAGAGAACAGAATGAGGAGCAATGGATTAAAGTTGTGGAGAGGTAGTTTTCAAATCCAAGTATGAAAAAATATCTCAACTGTCAAGTGGAATTGGATGCTTTGGAAGTGAATGGGTTCTTTCTCACTGCAGTTTTTCAGAGGAAGGCTGGATGGTTACTTGTGGGGGGCTATTTTAGAGGGGATTTGGAGCTGAATGGGGTTGAACTCTCTAGTCCCTAAAAATCTGAGATTCTATGAACATGTTTACTAGATAATAGACCCTCAACTTAAGTCACACACAAAAAATCATTGCTCTAAGAGTCTAGTACAGGAATTTTTGGAGGGGAAAAGAGACTAACCGAGGTAGGAACTTGTGAGCTAAACAAATTCCTTCTTTGGACTGACTCTAGCCTAAACAGAAATATTTCTCTCTTCCTTCAACATTTACTGAGCTAATCAGGCCTTGCTATTCAATGTTTAACTGATATAAATGACCAGCCAGCTTGTCTTTCCAAAAAGCAAATACAGAATCTTTTTTATATTTGTTGTTCTAGGCGTTATGTTGTCCTTTAGGTTATCGAGAATTAATTTTACATAAGAAAATTTTAAAATAATTACAGTGTTCTGTTTATTTTCATCTTTGTGTGTTTATAGATATTATCTATTTTGTCTTCCTAACATATCAGAGAGACGAGAAGAATTTGGAGACACGGAATTTTATTATTTTCATTTCATAAATAAGGAAACAGAATAGTAGAAAACATGAATAGATTTCTTCAAACTAACAGCCATATGTGAACCCAACTCAAATTCCCAGACTTCTAAGTCAATATTTGGTGACTATTTCTCTCTTTGGTAAAGCATGTTATTTTTTTTAATATTAAACTTTAAGTGATAAACTTTATATACCTATAGCATAAATTTAGTTCATTTTATGATCTTTTTTAGATTAATTTTTCTCATATCTTATTTTCTCTCCCTCTCTACCTATTCTCCACTCCCATACTGAGGAGAGAGGCACATAGAGAAGAGATGTCAAAGGAAGGATTATTTATGTTGTGCCCATATTGTTACACGTGATGGGAACCATCCCCCATGTAGAACCTCTGCTTAGTTCTGAAAGCAAGTGTGCCCTATGCCTCGAGCACAAAGGTTACAATCTTCTCATTTAGACAGAGTGTTCAGAAAAATATAGGTGTTTGCTTAGCTATATTTCTTAATTGTCAGAAAGTGTTCTATTGAGGGAAGTGACTGTGATATAAAGGGAGAAGAGTAGCAATAAGATGTGTTTTTTCAAAGAAGGAAGGAAGCAAGGAAGGAAGGATGGCAGGAAGGAAGAGAAAGAAAGAAAAATAAAGAAAGGAAAGAAAGAAAGAAAGAAAGAAAGAAAGAAAGAAAGAAAGAAAGAAAGAAAGAAAGAAAGAAAGAAAGAAAGAAAGAAAGAAAGGAAGGAAGAGAGGGAGGAAGAAAGGAAGGAGGGAGAAAAAAAGAAGGAAGGAAGGATGGCAGGAAGGAAGAAAAAGAAAGAAAGAAGGAAGGGAGGGAGGAAGGAAGGAAGGAAGGAAGGAAGGAAGGAAGGAAGGAAGGAAGG
>NW_027185665.1:9928682-9944914 GCF_028583685.1 Petaurus breviceps papuanus | reverse complement strand
AGGAAGGAAGGAAGGAAGGAAGGAAGGAAGGAAGGAAGGAAGGAAGGAAACCTGTGCTTTCCTTCATGCTCTACCATCTAGACACACTGTCCTTGCTGTCCCTCACCTCACATTCTCTCTCCTGTTTAACTGGCTGTTGCCCATGCCTGAAAGACACTCTATTCTCCTCTCCATCCCAAAGGAGCCCTTGCTTCATTCAAGTGACACCTTCTGAATGAAACCTCTCCTCATCTCCCCAGTCAGCAGTGCTCTCCTTTCCCAAACTATTACGTATTTCTTTTTCACATACATGTATGCACATATGCTGCTGTCCTCTTTGATAAAATGCAAGCTTCTTGGGGACAGGCAATATTCTATCTTTTCCTTTTATCCAGTACCTAGAACAAGACACATAGTAGTTACTTGAAAAATGCTTGTTGATTGATTTTGATGACTGAATCTCATTCTCAGTTTTCCCATCAGTGAAATGAGGAAATTGGATTATATGTTTTCTGTTATCCTTTTTCAGTTCTAGTATGTTTCCTGAAGCCATGCAACTGCAGGGAATCTTCAATAGTAGTAACAGTCTTGGTTCAAACTAGGAGGTACAAAATATGGGCTCTGCTCCTAATAATGTTACAAACTTCACTGGATGTCTTTGAACCAATTTATTTCATTCCTTTATATGCTTTTATGCTTTCTAATATGCCAGTGGGATAGAATTTAGAACTGAAAACGTTTTCTAAAATGTTTTGCCAAAAGGAGTTTTTTCCAGTGTAAGGAACAAAAATTAGAAGTCATTTAACCTCGTGGTGATTCAACCACTTCATCTTCAGATACTTCCCTTTCTACCCCCTACTCCAGTCACATGGAAATGTGACTGTACCTTAGAGCTCACAATATTAGAATTTTACCTACACCCAGATCTAGAGCTTTGAAATTCTTTTCTCTCATCATAGCGGCTTAGTTGGTAGTGTGGTTCAGTGGAAAGATCATAGGTTGTAGAGTCAGAAGTCTTGAGTGCATTGTTCACCTCTGTCACTTAATATCTGTGTGACTTAGGACAAGTCACTTAAACCTCTCTGAGTCTCAGTTTCCTCATGTATAAAAATGAGCAGTTAGACCAGGGGTGGGGAACATGATGCTTCAAGGTCCCATGTGACCCTCTAGGTCCTCAAGTACGGCCCTTTGATTACAGACTTCACAGAATAAATTCCCTTAATGAAAAGATCATTCTCTAAAACTTAGACTCTGTCAAAAGGTCAAACCCAAGAACCTAGAAGACCACATGTGGCTTCCAGGCTGTAGGTTCCCCACCACTGGCCCAGTGGCCTTTGGGGTCCCTTTCAGGTCTAGACGTACAATTCTACACTTTTTCTATCTCTTGTATCTTCTTAGCACTAAATCTACTTTTCACCCTTACACTGACCTTCAACTCCTAAAGCCATCCTGTTTACTTCCCATAACTGGCTTTAATCTCCTCTCTCCCACTTCTTCCATGGTTTGCCATTCCAGTGGCACTAGCCATTATGACCTCACCTATCTAACCTCATCTCCAGATGAACTCCATCATCCATTTTCCCCACTTCTCTTGTAGAACTGTTGAGCATAGCTGGAAAAATGTATTGATATTGAGCTGATTTCATCTACTACAGATCTATGATTCAATCTCAGCTGGGCTCACCCAGTTACTCTTTGTGACCTCATCTGGGGTTTTCTTGGCAGAAACACTGGAGTATTTTGCCATTCCCTTCTCCAGCTCATTTTACAGATGAGAAACTGAGGCAAGCAGGGTTGAGTGACTTGGCTAGGGTCACATATCTAGTAAGTGTGTGAGGCTGGATCTGAACTCAGGGGGATAAATCTTTCTTGATTTCAGGCTGGGCAGTCTATCCACTGCACCACCTACCTATCTCTAGGAGCCTTTTACTCTGCCATTATTGAATCTATGTCTCATTCCTGACAGAATCTACTATAAACTTTTTTCTCCCTCTTCTTCTCCTCTCACCACCAGGCAACCTAGCCTCCTACTTCCCTGAAAAGATTGAAGCCATCTGGTGGGAGCCTTCTCATCCACCTCCACTTCTGGACTCCATTCCTTACACAACTTCAACATTGCTTTATTTCTCTTTATTTTTTTTTTGGGGGGAAGGGGCAGATTTTTGCTATTAACTAAGGCCAATCCTTCTGTCTGTTCTCTTGACCCCATGCTCTTGTATCTTCTCCAAGATCTTATTCCATCAGTCTTTTTAACTTTCCATCTCTTCCCTCTCTAATCAACCTTCCACATAACTTTAAAAACAACACTGGTCTACATCTTGTCTTGGCTAGGGGACAGGGTGGAAGTAAGCTGAAGAAGGGGAATCAAGTTATTTCTGCATCCTTATTTCTTGGTTTAGAGATCAGTACATACTCAATTTAATAACAATTGTTCACTTCTCAGTTTTCTCTGAAGCTTTGAGAGTTTAATTCATACTTATTTCCATTAGCAGCTACACATTTCAGGTAGGGAGCAATTTTGAAAAATCATTGAATTATGGTGACAAACAGGATTTTTTTTACTCTATATTACAGATAAGTAGCTATAAAGCATATAGGTAACTATCACTATATGTTAGCAAACTTAAAAAAAAAGCCAAAGTATGTGTAACAGAAGCTCATAGTTCTACAATGTTATTCCTTGAATATTGAAGATTTTGTCTTTGTTTAATTCATAAAAAAGAAAATTTAAAATAAAAGTTCAATTCGCTTTCCTCTATCAAAAGAGGAATATATGCCCCCAAGGCACAAGATGTTTAGGCTCATACCTGTAGCAAGTGTTTCTTAGTGGAAAGAACTTAGAATTAGGGGCAGCTAGGTGGCTCAGTGAATAAAGCACCCCTGGAGTCAGGAGGATATGAATTCAAATCCCACCTCAGACATGTAACACTTGCTAGCTGTGTGACCTTGGGCAAGTCACTTAACCCCAACTGTCGTGCCCTCCCCCTCCAAAAAGCAAAAAAAAAAAAAAAAGAACACAGGATTGATTTAGATTCAAAAGACATTGATTCAAGTTGTCTCGACCATTCAATAGCTGTGTAACATTACACAAGCTCCTTAGTCTCTTTGGACCGCTGTGTCCTCATTTGTAAAATGTCAATAAAACTATCTACCTCAGGATTATGGTGAGGATAACATGAGAGTATATGTGAAGTGTGTCACAAACCATGAAACATTCTAAATGTTATAATATTATAACTACCTTACAAAACACTTTATAAACTTCTATAAATGTGAGCTATTGTTATTGATAATTGAGATATTTTATTTTATACCTCAATTCTCCATTGAGGTATTTTCATTTTTTGCCTTTATGGACATATGATTTTTAGAGGCCAAGTTAAGTTTTTGTTATCATGTCTTTCTTAGATGTTTCCATTTGAGGCATCTGCCAATAATGTACTGGACACAGCAATATGGCACTGATGCTTCTCTGAATCCTGTTGTGTTTTAATGATCTGATAGTAGGAAACACATTAAAATAGTTCATCTGAATATGCTGAAAATAGATGAGGAAAAGCTTTCTGGAGAGCTGGGGGAAGGGAGAGCAGCTTAAAATGCCTAGGATGAAGAGGCATTTTCAGTTCTACCATGATTTGACTTCTCAGCACAGTCAGTAAGCTACAGGTTTCTCAGCAGGCTGGTTCTCAAGCAAATTGAGTTTTTATCAATCCAGCCTTAATGAAAGAGCAGCACACAGCTATTCCCCCCTCCCCCTCCCCTCCACCCCCATCAGGAGAGGGAGTCCACCAGTCTCTGTGAATGGGGTTGAATGAAAAGAATGGCAAAAGGGATTATGGGAATGCCACAGAGGAGGAAAAAGAAATCCATAAAAGGAGCATATTTGGGGAAAATAAGGAAAGGGTAGATGGCTACTTCTAGGGGAGGGAGAAAAGAGAAAGAATGGAATATTGGCCAAAAAATATCAATTTTTTAAACTTTATTTTCCTTTTTAAATTGAAAAAGATTTAGGGCTAAAGACATTGCTTCTTCATTGGATTGAGACACCCCTTTTAGGATCTAGCATTCCAAGGATGTATAAGGGAGCCTGACTGGTCTTCAGTCCTTCCCTATTTTCTTTTTTTTTTTTATTAATTTATTTTTTAAATTAATTTGTTTGTTTCCTTTTAGTTTACAGGATTCAATTCCACAAATCCTTGAGTTTCACATTTTGTCCTCCTCCCTCCCCTCCCCCCCCCATGGCAGCTTATAGTCAAGTATAGGATCTGTAAATACTTTCACATTATACATTAGTCAGGTTATAAGGATGGATTGTACAAGCTGGAATGAAAGATGGTAAAGAGGACATAAAACCAAGTAAGAGAAGGAAAAAGAACAGGTATTTTGCTTCCACCTGGATATAAACTTAGTTCTTTTTAGTTCTTTCTCTGGATGCAAATATTTCTCTCCATCATGAGTCTTTTGGGATTGACTTATATCACTGCATTGCTGAGAAGAGTCCAGTCTATCAGAGCTGGTCATCACACATACGTTGTGTCTGTAATTGTGTACAAATTTCTCCTGGTTCTACTCTTCTCACTTAGCATCAGTTTGTATAAGCCTCTCCAGGTAAATATGAAGCCTGTCTGCTCCTCGTTTCTTATAGCATAATAGTATTCCATAACATGCATATACCACAACTTGTTCAGCCATTTCCCAACTGATGGGCACCCCCTTAATTTCCAATTCTTTGCTACCACAAAAAGAGCTGCTATAAACATTTTTGTACATATGGGTCTTTCTCCCATTTCTATGATCCCTTTGGGATATAACCCTAGCAGTGGTATTGCTGGATCAAAGGATATGAAAGTATTTATAGCCCTTTGGGCATAATTCCAGATTGCTCTCCAGAAAGGCTGGATCCGTTCACAACTCCACCAGCAATGCATTAGTGTTCCAATTGGCCCACATCCTCTCCAGCATTTGTCATTTTCCTGTTTTGTCATCTTAGCCAATCTGACTGGTGAGATGTGGTACCTCAGAGTTGTTTTGATTTGCATTTCTCTAATCAATAGTGAATTAGAGCATTTCTTCATGTGCTTATAGATAGCTTTCTCTGAAAACTGCCTGTTCATATCCTTTGACAATTTATCAATTGGGGAATGACTTGTATTCTTATAAATTTAACTCAATTCTCTGTATATTTTAGAAATGAGTCCTTTGTCAGAGACATAGGTTGTAAAGATTCTTTCCCAATTTCCCACCTCCCTCTTAATCTTGGTTACATTGGCTTTGTTTGTACAGAAGCTTTTCAGTTTTGTGTAGTCAGAATTATCCATTTTGCATTTTATAATGTTCTCTAATTCTTGTTTAGTCATAAAGTCTTTCCCTCTCCACAAGTCTGATAGGTAAACTATTTCTTGTTTTAGGAGACTGCTTACAGTATCAATCTTTATACCTAGATCATGCACCCATTTGGACGATTTTGGTATATGGTGTTAGAAAATGGTCTATGCCCAGTTTCTGCCATATTATATTCCAGTTTTCCCAGCAGTTTTGTCAAATAGTGAGTTCTTATCCCCAAAACCAGGGTCTGGGGGTTTATCAAACAATAGATTACTATAGTCATTGACTTCTGAATCTTGTGTGCCTAATCTATTCCATTGATCCACTCCTCTATTCCTCAGCCAGTACCAAGCAGTTTTGATGACTGCTGCTTTATGATACAGATTGAAATCTGGTATAGCTAGTCCACCTTCCCTAGCATTTCTTTTTATTAATACCCTTGATATTCTGGACTGTTTATTCTTCCAAATGAATTTTGTTCCTATTTTTTCTAGCTCTATGAAATAGTTTTTTGATAAATTAATTGGTATTGCGCTAAATATATAATTTAATTTAGGTAAAATTGTCATTTTTATTATATTAGCTCGACCCAGCCACGAGCAATTGATATTTTTCCAATTAGTTAGATGTGACTTTATTTGTGTGAAAAGTGTTTTGTAGTTATTATCATACAGGTCCTGGGTTTGTTTTGGCAGGTAGATTCCCAAATATTTTATAATGTCTACAGTAACTTTAAATGGGATTTCTCTATCTCTTGCTGTTGAATTTCATTGGAAATATATAGGAATGCCGAGGGTTTATGTGGGTTTATTTTATATCCTGCAATGTTGCCAAATTTATTTATTGTCTCAAGTAGTTTTTTACTTGATTCTCTAAGTACATCATCATATCATCTGCAAAGAGTGATAGCTTGGTCTCTTCTTTGCCTAATTTGATTCCTTTGATTTCTTTTTCTTTTCTACTTGCTACTGCTAACATTTCTAGTACCAGATTGAATAAGAGGGGTGATAGTGGACACCCTTGTTTCACTCCTGATCTTATGGAAAATGCTTCTAGCTTCTCCCCATTATATATAATACTTGCTGATGGCTTTAAATAGATGCTACCTAGTATTTTAAGGAAGGATCCATTTATTCCTATACTTTCTAATGTTTTTCAATATGAATGGATGTTGTATTTTGTCAAAAGCCTTTTTTGCATCTATTGAGATAATCATGTGGTTTCTGCTAGTTTTATTGTTGATATGATCAATTATACTGAAGGTTTTCCTAATATTAAACCATCCTTGCATTCCTAGAATAAATCCTACCTGATCAAAGTGTATTATTCTTGAGATAAGTTGCTGTAGTCTTTTTGCTAGTATTTTATTTAGAATTTTTACATCTATATTCATGAGGGATATTGGTCTATAATTTTCTTTCTCTGTTTTATCTCTTCCTGATTTGGGTATCAGTACCATATTTGTGTCATAAAAAGAATTTGGTAGGACTCCTTCTTTACTAATTTTCCCAAATAGTTTGTAGAGTATTGGAATCAATTGTTCTTTAAATGTTTGATAGAATTCACTAGTAAATCCTTCTGGCCCTGGAGATTTTTTCCTAGGGAGTTGACTGATGGCTTGTTCAATTTCTTTTTCTGAGATGGGGTTATGTAAGTAACTTAATTCCTCTTCATTTAATCTCGGCAACTTGTATGTTTGTAAATATTCATCCATTTCCCTAAGATTGTTAAATTTATGTGCATAAAATTGGGAAAAATAATTCCTAATTATTGTTTTGATTAAATCCTCATTGGAGGTAGATTCACCCTTTTCATTTTTGATACTCATAATTTGGTGTTCTTTTTTTTATCATATTGACTAAGGGTCTATCAATTTTGTTGTTTTTTTTTCATAAAACCAGATCTTGGTTTTATTTATTAATTCAATAGTTTTCTTAATTTCAATTTTATTAATCTCTCCTTTGGTTTTCAATATTTCTAATTTAGTATTTAATTGGGGATTTGGAATTTGTTCTTTTTCTAGGTTTTTCAATTGCATGCCCAATTCGTTGACCTCCCTTTTCTCTAATTTAATCATGTATGCACTCAGGGATATAAAACTTCTCCTAAGAACTGCCTTTAATGTATCCCACAAAAATCCTGTTCACCTCCTTAATTTCTTTCTTGTTTATTTTGAGGTTGGATTTATCAAGTTCAGAGAGGGGGAGATTAAGGTCTTCCACTGGTATAGTTTTATTATCTATTTCTTCCTCTAATTCCTTTACCTTCTCCTCTAGGAATTTGGAAGCTACACCACTTGGTGCATATATGTTAAGTAATGATATTGCTTCATTGTCGATGGTGCCTTTTAACAGCATATAGTTTCCTTCCTTATCTCTTTTAATTAGGTCAATTTTTGCTTTTGCTTTATCTGAGATAAGGATTTCTACTCCTGCTTTTTTTTTTTTTACTTTAGCTGAGGCATGATATATTTTACTCCAACCTTTTACCTTTACCTTGTGTGTATCCCTCTGTTTCAGATGTGTTTTTGTAAACAGCCTATTGTAGGATTATTATTTCTAATCCATTCTGCTATCTGTCTCCGTTTTATGGGAGAGTTCATTCCATTCACATTTACAGTTATGATTGTTATCTGTTTCTTTCCCTCCATCCTATTCCCGCCCCTGTTAATGTTCATATTTTCCCTCCCTTCTCCCTTCCCCCCTTAATAGTTTTCCTTTTGACCACCACCTCCCTCAGTGTTCCCTTATCAGCCCCCCTCCCTTTTCTTCCCCTTTCCCCTTAATACTTCCCTCCCTACAAACCACTCCCACTCCACTTTCATAACACTTTCCCCCTCCTACTGCCTGTAGGATATTTTTATATTTAATGAAGTATGTTATTTCTTCTTTGCACCAAGAGTGACAGGAACAAATCTCATGTGAAGCTCCTCTCCCTCCCCTCTTTCCCTCTAAAATGATACTTTTTGTGTTTCTTCTCCATAGAGTCCTATCCTTAACTGGTTGTTATTCCCTCCTTGTACCAGAACCAATGAGGGAAAAGCTTATATGCTTCCCAACTCCCTCCCTTTTTTCCCTCTGCTATACAGTTTTTATGCCTCTATGTGTGGCAGAATTTACCCTTTTCCAATTCATCCATTCCCTTTCTTCCATTGCAGCCCCTTTGTAGCCCTTAATAAGATTTTTTTAAATCGTCATTTTCTGTATTTTATAGTCATACCTTCTACTTGTCTATAACCAGTTTACTCTTATCAAATAGCAGGGTGTGTGTGTGTTCTCCTTGTTTACCTTTCTAAGTCACTGTTGCATCTTGTAATTGGAGGTTGAATTTTCCTTTGAGTTCTGGCTTTTTTATCAAGAAGGTCTGGAACTCTGTTATATCATTGAATGACCATCTCTTTGCCTGGAAAAATATGCTCAGTCTGGCTGGGTATGTGATCCTTGGTTGTAACCCGAGCTCTTTTGCCTTCCGGAAAATTGTATTTCACTGCCTCCAATCTTTCAGTGTAGAGGCTGCCAAATCCTACGCGATCCTCTCTGTGGAACCTCGATATTTGAATTGTTTCTTTCTGGTATGTGATCCTTGGTTGTAACTCGAGCTCTTTTGCCTTCTGGAAAATTGTATTCCACTGCTTCCGATCTTTCAGTGTAGAGGGTTCCAAATCCTGTGTGATCCTCACTGTGAACCCTTGATATTTGAATTGTTTCTTTCTAGCCGCTTGAAGTATTTTCTCTTTTATGTGGTATTTCTGGAGTTTGGCCACAACATTTCGAGGACTTTTCAGTTTGGGATCTCTTTCAGCAGGTGTCTGGTGGATTCTCTCGATTTCTATTTTACCCTCAGGTTCTAGCATCTCAGGGCAGTTTTCTTTAACGAGCTCTTGGAGAATGTTGTCCAGGCTCATTTTTTCATCATAATTTTCTGGTAGGCCTATGATTCTCAGATTATCTCTCCTGGATCTGTTTTCCAGGTCAGTTATTTTTTCTTTGAGGTATTTTACCTCTTTTTCTAATTTTTCATTCTTGTTGTTTTGCTTGACTAATTCTTGGTTCCTCATAGAGTTATTTGTTTTCATATGGTTAATTCTAGTTTTTCGCAAATCATTTTCTTTGGAGCTCCTTTTCCATATCATATACTTTTCTTTTTAGAGAGATGTTTTCCTCATTATAATGTTTTTCTAATTCTGTTATTTTGGTTTTGAAAGAATTATTCATTTTGTCTTCTATCTCTCTCATTTTGTTTTCAAAGTTCCTTTTGATCTCATCTAGGAGAGCTTTCTGTGCTTGGGACCTATTCCCTGTTGAAGTTTCAGCTTTGGGTCTCGAGTCCACATTATCTGCCTCTGAAGTTGGTTCCTCCCTCTGAGGATAGTAGGACTCCAGTGTCTTTGTCTTTGTAGTCTGCTTTCTACCCATTTTGAGGAAGGGTCCTAGCCACGCCCTTCCTCTAGGATCCCAAGCCTTTACTGTAGAGGGTTTTGCCCTGGGGCAAGAGTTACTATGTTTTCAGGGTCAAAGGGGGGGTTTGGAGCAAGTGAGGTTCACTCCGTCATCCTGGATTTTGGAGGTCCTGATAGGGACTTTTAAAAAAATTTCTGGGCTATGAAGTGGTAGCCCCAGGAGTGTTTGCTGTCCAGGACAGGGACCCCTGTATTTGCTTCTTACCTTGCTCTTTCCAGTCCCAGCCCTTTGGTGATAGAGGCCTGGTAGTAGCCCTTGTGGCTGGTGGGAAGACTTGCCCTCAGATTTGATCAGGCCCCTTCCGGGCCTGCCTCTGCCAGCTGCACCTTCCCGGCCTGCCTCTGATTCTCTCAATTTTTTTTAAACACTTGTGTCTTGGAAGCATCTGGCAGAAAAGTCTTGTTGATTAAATTTGAAATTTAAAAATTAGTTCAGTCAGGTGCCATGAAGTTTAGTCAGGGTATCAGCCCCTTCCCCTCCAAAAATTTATTTTAGAAAAAAAAATTATTAGGCTTTATTGTCCTGAGAGAAAGGGCCATTTTGGAGAATAAGCATACCCTATATAAAGTATTCACTACTTATTTTATTTCACAATGCCATAATTAATGTATTATAATAAAACTATGACTAATTAAATTAAATCACAAATCCAGATACCCCCCCTCCAATGCCATAAAATTGTAAAACCCTAAAATAATATTGTTTATCCAGTCACCAATTTACTTTTATGGAACTAACTCCTGCATGTAGCATTATTTCACCCAAGGTTTATACCTTGAACCCATTAAATGAGTTGAATGGGTGGTTTCTTAACATGGGACCCTAAAGAGATCTGTGAATGGATTCCATGGGGTCTGTGAATTTAAATGGGAAAAATTACACATTTAATTCAATATGATTGGTTTCCTTTGTAATAGTATATATTATATTCATTGGAAAACATTATTCCTAGAAGATGTCCATAGGGTTCACCATCCTGCCAACAGGGGTCCAGGACGCAAAAAGTTCTGTACCCCTGGTCTATACTGTGATATACTCTTCTCCTTCACTTCTAATGTGAGTAGGCTGAATTGCAAATCTCAGTCCTTTCTAAGTACCAATGCCCTCCTCTTATACTTAGCATCTTTAAGATACCTTAGTAATCACCTTGTCCAACCCTTTCATTTTAAAGATGGTACAGTAAAACCCAGAGACTTGAAGAGAGCCAGCTGGCCAGCAGAGGTTAGGGGACAAAGCTGAATTTCCTACATGCTCTTCATACTCCATCATCACTAATCCAGTTCTCTGTCACACTTGAGTAAAGAGAAAGCAATGCCATGAACTTCTATTTCTTTTTCAAATAGATTTGTTGGAGTGGATGCATCTACCACTGCCAGTTAAGTAAGTGTGGTTCAATTAAGTTGATTTGGACTTATTTTTCAGCTCCATCTCTACTTTATCAGTGAATTACTTCCCAGCATCATTTAGATCAGTTAATGCTTCTAAGTATTATTAACTTGAAATCCAAATAATTTATTATGATTTCAGTGCAACCCAGTACAGTAGGGTACAATGAACAAAGAACAAAAACCCATCTCACTTGGATTTCTTTTTAGAACCAGTAATTCTGTACTATTGATATGTAGCCCCGGATCCAAGAGTTCCCTCATCCATCATTTAAAACCAAACCTTGGGAATATTAATGATGTTATGTGAAGTGATATTTCATGATTGATTATATATACGAAAAGAGCTGGCTATATCTCAAAGAAATAACTGTTGGGAGAGATCCCAGGACTTCGATTATACCTGTTATAGTGCAATTCAAGGCAATCAAATCAAGATAAGTTATGAAATCCAAACAAGTTGCCACTTTTATGTTAGAAAGCTCATTTTAATTCATTAAGACTGTGCTTTCAATGTCCCTACTGATCAAACTGATTCATTTCACAATGTAGGTCACATCAATTGATGCTTCTAAATAATATAAACTTGAAATACAAATATTTATATGTGCGTGTATTATACGAATATATAGTAATACAGTAGAAATACAAATATAGAGCAATCCTTGGATAGTCCATTATCTAAAGAACATCTGGAAATTTTGTGGACTAGAAAGTAAATATGAGTCAACAGTATGATCTAACAATGGGATTTGAGGCAGAATTAAGAGAAGCAGAGTCAAGGACTAGAGGGGAGCTAGTCCTGCCGTGCCAGGGGCAGGGTACTGTGTTCATTTCAGGGTGTCACATGTTAGGGAGGATACTGATCAATAGAAAGGTAAAAAGTATGATAAAAAAGGCCTTAAGATCCAGAAACCAGAGCTAAGGAAAAGTGGTAGAAGTTACACTGAAGCAGATTTCGATTGTCAAAGGAGAAACACATTTTGAGCTCCCAAAAACAGAACAGGCTGTCTGTCTCACATATCAGGTTCATTTCTTCCAAAGCATCTTCAGGCAAAAACTAGAGACCACTTTTCAAATATGTTGTAGAGGGGCTTTGTCTGGTTGGGTTGGACCAGATGGGCCCTAACGTCCCTTTTAACTCCAAGATTCTAGAATTATGAAACTTTATATTTATGAAGCATTTAACTTTCAAGTCTTTGAAATGTTTCACTTTAATTCAGTTCCATAAATTTTATGGCATCTTATTCAAGTTTATTTGTGTTTATTTAGAATAATAAGTTTCAACCACAGTCACACCCTTTAGATAGCTAAGTAGAACACTAACCTGGAATCAGGAAGACCTGAGTTCAAATTCAGCCTCAGATATTTACTAGCTATGTGACCCTGGACAAGTCACTTAAATCCTTTTTGGCTCAGTTTCCTCATCTGTAAAATAAGCTGAAGAAGAAAGTGATAAAACACTTCAGTATCTTTGCCAAAGAAAACCCAAATGGGGTCACAAAGAGTCAGACATGACTAAAACAAATAATAAAATCAGAGAGCTGAACTAACTGATCCCTATGGACCTTAGAGCATCTCTAAGAATTCAGTGAATAAGAATAGGAATTCAGAGAATAAACACTGCCAGAATTCAATTGCCTCTCCCTTCTGTCCTCCCCCCTTATGCTTCTGGCCCCACTAGGGCCAAGCATGTGACACTCTCCTTCCTCTATCTAAAGGAGCCAGGCCTTCTTGTGGTAGAGCTTGGGACACACAGATAATGACTGAGTGTAAAGCACATTTCCTGCCATGTGGCCCTTCCCTGGCTCGTCTCTCTTTGTGGGTCAGTACAACAAAAGAATGACAAGGCCATCAGTCGTACAAGAATAACTGGTTCTAGGAACTCCCTGGCCCTTTCATCCTTCCAGACCTGAGGCTGCAGGGTGTTTTGTCTTGTGTGTGGCAGATGAAACCTTGTGAAGCCTTTTGAGAGGCCAGAATAATTCATCTCTAGGTCCCTTCTGGCGACTTGCCCAGGGTCACAGAGCTGAGGCCTGTCAGAGGCAAGACTTATATAAAAGTCATCCTGAATCCGAGGCCAGCTTCCTATGCACCATCACATTGTCTAAAAGTCCAGACTTAGAAATATAAACACATCTTGGACCCGTCAAACCAATGTGGATTTATGACAAAAGAACAATCCTCATGGGATATGTTATAAGGAAAACTGAATTGTGAATAGAATGCTAAAAGGAAATTCAGACCTGGGCTAAATACCACCATGTTATACATATACATATCTTAGATACATACACACAAATATCTGTATCCATGTATATGAACATAAATGTAACTGTATGAATAAAGGGATAGGGACTGTACTTATGCTTTCACTGATATAAGGAATTCCTAGAGGAAGAGACTCCTTCTACCAATACATATGGGTGCCTTCTCTGAAGCCTAGTCTTTAGGAGTTCCTAGAACACTGAGAGAGGTCAAATCGTATTCTCAGAATCATCCAGCCAATAGGTAGTGAAGGCAGAATTTGAACTCAGGTCTTTCTTGTTCCAAAGTCAACTCTGTAGCCTCTACACCGAGGCTAACTCTTGTGATTACATATAAATGAATGAGTGAATAAATAAATGTATATGTATGTGTATATACATTCACATACATATACATATACATATATATTTTATAGATATTATATTTATATATGCATATATGCACACATTTATTAGTAGCTATAAAATTACACTATACTATATTACATTATATTACATATAATATACACATATAATATTGCATGCAAAATTATGATATAATATATGACTATGTGTGTACATATATAAATCAATATGTATGTATGTGCATATGTTGTTCAGTTTTAGTTATGTCTGGGTTTTCATGTCCCCATTTGGTGTTTTCTTAGCAAAGATACTGGAGCAGTTTGCCGTTTCCTTCTCCAGCTCATTTTATAGATGAGGAAACTGAGGCAAGCAGAATTAAGTGACTTGTCGAGGATGACACAGCTAGATAGTATCTGAAACCAGATTTGATTTTAGGTCTTCCTGACTCCAGACCTGGCACTTTATCTACCGAGTCACTTATTTGTGTTATATTATGCATAATACATACATGCTCAGAAATACTAAATGAATGAGAAGTTAAATGCAAAGCTTCCTCAATGCCAAAAGTGATTGAGTTTAAACACAAATAGTATAGAACACCCTTAATCAGAGAGAACAAAATCTGTCCAGGCATATCTCAAGATCCTTGGTCTCCCTGGATTGGCCACTCTGCTAACCACACCAGTTTAGCTTTCATCGTTCACTTAGGCAGTGGTTGTACTTTTGTATGTGGGCTAAATCAGCCAGTATGGTGACCAAGGCAATTGGCCTTATAGATCGATCTTAGATACATTTCTAGAACTAAATTAAAACAGTCATCCAGTAACACAGATAAAGTAGTTGGACTCTAGGTAGCTCTGAATCATCTGCCTGTGCCCTTCAGTAGGAGAAATGAACAGTGGTGCAAGTACCTGAAGTAACTGGAATCAATTGGCAGAGAAGACAGGAGTAAGAGGGAAAGACTTGTCAGTAACAACGTGGTCTGGGGAGAGTATCTGCAGTTCGAAACCAAAGGATCTTTTTATACCTGAGACAGGGTGAGGTCCAACCCCCCCCCCTAATCTGGAATTCAAGACATTCTACTCTTCTGTCCCTAGCCTTCCTTCCCAGCTTTCTATCTCACATCTCCGTCTGAACCCTTATGTTCTAAGAGCCCAAACCATCTGTCTGCTTACTATCTGTCCCCCCAAAGTACCTGATATTTCACTAGTGCTTTGTGTTTGTTCCTGCTGCCCTCTCTGTTGATATGACCTCCTTCCCCCCTCTGTCTGCCTAAATTCCAAGCATACTTCATGACTCAGTTGAAATCCCTGGACTTTTTTTTTTCACACAACTGCAAGGCCCAGTCACCTGTAGGACCTACCGTACAGGATTCTTGTGAGGATCAAATGAGATAAAACTTAACATGTGCCTGGTACATAGTAGGTACTATATAAATGCTTATTCCTCCCTCCCCTCCCTCCCCCCCAACACACACACACATTTGGCAACTTATTAGGTACTATTGCATCTTATCTCTGAAATTATCTTCCATTGATATTTATTTTTTCACCTATATTCCTTGTTTTCCTCTAATTGGAGTGTAATATAAGCTCTTTGAATGTAAGGCCTCAGGCTCATATTTGTATCTCTTTCAGGACTTTGCTCACAGTTTATTGATTGGGCAAGAAATAACCTTTCCAGTTGCTGGAATAGCAATGAACAGGGCCCAAAGCAAAATTATAAATAGCAGAAGTTAGTGTGCAGGGTCTTCAGCCTTCCCTTTGATCACCTTCTGCTGTTTCTTCTGCAGGTATCTCCCGTTTCTTCCCTCCTACCCTCTCCACAGTTCATGTTTCTAGTTGCTTTCATGTTTTTTTCTTTCTTCATAAGAGTTGGAAGGGACTTTAGAGGCCTAATTTCCCACTTACATATGAGGCAACAGGCCCATAGAGTGACTTGCCCAAGGTCACAAATGTAGTAATTTTTGAAGCTGGATTTTTATCTCAGAACCTCTGTGTGACTCCAGGTGCAAAACTCCTTCAGCTAGACCAGTTTTCCTGAGATTTAAAAACAGGAAAGTATCTGATTTCAGTCATTTATATTTCAATATAAATAAACTTAAGTTTCTCTGTTTCCATTCATATGGGAGGTTTACATTTTAGTGCCTTTCAACTTCTTGTGAAAGGCCTTTTTTTAATGGAATTTCAGACATGCCTGGAAACACTGGGTCCCTTTCTAAGCACCTTTAAAATTATTCTGTGTCAAGTTCCTTTTTATGAGACTGACCCTGCCCATGATGATCAACAACAGTCTTTCAATATAAAATTCTGGTAAAACATAGAGAACATCTCCAGCAAAGAGTTAACAATGGGTTATATTTTTATTTTAACTAGTAACTACTTCTCAACCTATCTTGTGGGTGCAAGCTTGGGACAGTTAGACAGATAGATAGATAGATAGATAGATAGATAGATAGATAGATAGATAGA
>NW_027185665.1:9827384-9928672 GCF_028583685.1 Petaurus breviceps papuanus | reverse complement strand
AGATAGATAGATAGATAGATAGATAGATAGATAGATAGATAGATAGATAGATAGATAGATAGATAGATAGATAGATAGATAGGAGAGCTTGAAAGGGGTTGAGAAAGGATACTACAATGAAATGATGTTGTGGAGGAAAAAAAATATTTTACTGTGCCTAAGAAGGGTTCCAGTGTTTTTAGACTCATGTCTGAAATTTTATTAACAAAAAACAAACCTTTCCCAAGAAGTCAAAAGGCATTAAAATGTACCATCCCACATGAGAGGAAGTAGACTGACGTAAGTTTATTTACTCTAAAGTACAGATGATTGAGATCAGGTACTTTCCTAGTTTTAATCACTGGGGAAACCGCTGTAACTGAAGGAATTTTGGATCTGGAGTCAGAAAAGGAGATGAAAGAGGAGGAAGAGGAGAAGACATCTAGAGAGTTGAGATGTGGATGAAATGAAGCATGGTTGGGGTCCCTCCTGAACAGTGGCCTGGATGGGTCTATTACTTCAATGATTAAATAAAAGCTTTTTTAGCATTTATAGCGCTTCCTAGCCTTACCTCAACCCTCTTTTCTAGCTTTGTTCCAAATTAATCCCCTTTACTGTTCCTAGTGCTAGATGCTCCATTTTCCATCTTTGTGTCTTGGCATTCCTCATATTTATTCCTTCTCTCCACCTTTTAGGATCCCTCATCTCCAAGTCCACTCACACACATCCTTCTAATAAGGCCTTTCCTGATGCCCCAGTTTCTGGTGTCCTCCTGCCCCCGGACTGCCTTGTATCAATTTTGGATGTGTCTATACACATACATACTTTCTTTCCTGATAGAACACAGGCTCCTGGGGAGCAAGACTTTTTTCTTGGTACCCTCTTGTCTCCCAGGATGCATGGAACACAAATACTTATTTAATAACTTCTTATTAATTTATTGATTGATAGTCTTTGATTACTTATCTATTGGGGATGTCTCTTTGGTCTAAGATATGTGTGTTAGTTCCATATATGTCTTAGATATCAGACCCTCATGAGAGATATTTAATGCAAAGGTTTATTTCTCTTAATTGACAGTTTCACTTCTTGTCCTAACTGTACTGATTTTGTTAGCACTAAGAGGTTTTCAGAGATCTAGTCATTATTGATGTTGGAAGTACATTTGAAAGAGAGAACTGATTGTTTTCCTTCTCTTTCCATTTGCTTTCTTTCTCTCTCTCTTTTAAAAGCAATTGGGGTTAAGTAACTTGCTCAAGGTTACACGGCCAGGTGTTTCTGGGTGGGTGCTAAGTGTCTGAGCCCAGATTCGATCCCAGGTCATCCCGACTTTGGAGCCGGTGCTCTTACTCGCTGTGCTACCTGGTCACCGCCATTTGCTTTCTTAAATGAGCAATAAGCCAATTGCTCATGCACATCCTGCTGAATGATGTATGTATTGTCCAAATATTGAAGAAAGAAAAAAAGTTGTGATCAGCATACCTTAAACCTGAAAAATTTATTTAACAAATGATAGTCATGTTGGGTGTGACAAATTGTAGAGCAAAGAAAGTTAAAGATTACTAATTAAAAGTTATCATGACACCTTAGTTCCATTTTTAAATAAAGAAAAGGAAAAAAAAAGATCACAGGGTCATAAATTTAGAGCTGCAAAGGACATTGGGAGGGGGAGAATCTCATTTTGCCCATGACAAAAGTGAGACATAGAGATGTTAAATGACTTACCCAAAGTCACACAGCTAAGTAAGTTGGTATATGGACTGAGATTGTGACTGCAAATGAAGTCTTTTTTCCCATAGTATCATGATACTGCAGAAGAAAGAGATCCAATTAGTTTAAATATACAGACATATTCACATATACACATGTGTTCTGGATCATTTTTATATGATCATGGCTTATTCTAAAGCCTTCTCTGATCTCCCTAGCTAAAAGTGTTATTTTATCTCACAAATATTCCCAGACAGCTTTGTCTCAATCCTTGCCTCAACTCTGTATCAGACCTTTTTGTGTATGTGTCCTACTCACCATTGGATGGTGACGACAATACAAATAAAAATAGCTGACATTTTCAGGTTTACCGAGTACATTAATTCATGTGATTGTAAGCTCTTACAGGGCAAGCACTGTCATAATTTTTTTTATCTTTGTATCACCAGCACCCAGTACAATGAACATACTAGGAAAGGACTTGGTAAATATTTTCTGAGTTGAATGTAATTATTGAAGTTTGAGGACCTTTTAAAAACCATTCCTGAACAGTGTGTGTGTGTGTGTGTGTGTGTGTGTGTTTAAACTTAAAGACTTACAGATTTTTCCTAGGGAATTTCTTTTCTTTTCTTTTCTCTTCTCTTCTTTTCTTTTTTAGAAAGTTTAAAGGAGTTTATTATTATCTCAGCAAGAAAGGACATCCCCAATCTGACAAAGGGCCAGAAGGGAGGAGCCCCTAGAGAATTTCTTCCAGCAGAATGTTATGCAAAGAATGTGAGGATGCAGAGTCAAGAGACCCAGGTTGTAGTCTTGGCTGTGTGACCATGGATATTCACTTCACTTTTTTCTGGGCCTCAGTTTCCTCATCTGTCATATGTCAGTCGACAAGCATTTATCAAGTGCGTTCTACATTTCAGGCATTGTGCTAAGAACGTGGTTGGACTAGATAATCTCAAGAACACCTTTTTAGCTCCTAACCTCTGTATTTTACTGTGTTTTACAGTGATAAGAGCAGCGAGGTAGCTCAGTCTATAGATAGAGTGCTGATCCTGGAATAAGGAAAACTCATCTTCCTAAACTGAAATCTGGCCTCAGATACTTACTAGCTGGGCAACCTTGGGCAGGTCACTTGACTTTGTTTCGCCTCAGTTTCCTCATCTGTAAAATGAACTGGAAAAGGAAATGGCAACCCAAATGGGGTCACAAAGAGTCAGACACACTGAAAAACAACTGGATAACAGCAACAAATTATAATTATTCCTTGTACTCTCGATAGGGTCATATGAGAAAAGTCCTGTATTGATATTGCATTTTAGCATTAGTGAAAAGAAAAGAAAATTTAAAGTTAACCCTTTTTTTTTTCTCTTCCCTAGGTCCACCAAGATCAGCATTATGACTGATGGTGACTATGATTATCTAATCAAACTCCTGGCACTTGGAGATTCAGGAGTGGGGAAGACTACATTCCTTTATAGATATACTGACAATAAATTCAACCCCAAATTCATCACTACAGTAGGAATAGACTTTCGGGAAAAACGTGTGGTGAGTTTTTAATTTAACTTAATCTTCAGGTGCTTCTCTCACATAAAGATGGAGATGCTTTCATTAAATAACATCCATTTACCTCCTCTAGTGAAATTCATAATCTCTGGCAGTTCATTTTGATCCATAATCCTACATATTCCCTCCTAGTGAGAAAAGAATCCTTGGAAGGGAAGGATGCATTCCTCACTAACAATGACACCCTGTAGCTTGTTTAAATATAAAGAGCGTTTTACACAGCTATGGAAAGTCCATGTGAATAGCACATTTTTAGAGATTCTAAGAGGTTGTCCTGAAACTTTAAAACTAAATTCCTTTAGAATCCATTGAGGTTTTAAATGTGGGTCAAATTGGATTCTGTCAGTAAGAGCCAAAGTTAATCTCTTTTGTCTTAAAGCAAAAAGGCCAGAAGCATCCCAAAGTGGCTAAATCCTGAAAGGCACAGACAAAGCAAGCACAACTTCATGAGTATCTTATTTATTAAGAGACAGAATAGTACAACAAAATGAACATTGGTTCTGGAGTCTCAAGGACAAGGATTCAAATCCCACCTCTGAGATTTCATTACTTCGTGGGACTTTAGCCAAGATACTTAGCCATTGTCCAATCCATCCCTCACACTGCTAACAAACCTGTCTTCCTAATATATAGTTTTGACCACCTCACTCTCTTCCTCAGTTTTAAAAAAAATATTATTCCACATTCCTATGTAATTAAGTACAAACTTAAAAAAAATACCCATGACTTTCTCTGGATAGGAACCTCCCAGTGAGGAAACTCCCTCTACTAATGTAGATGGACATGCCATCTTAGAGTGTTTATACACTTTATACTCTTAGAGTGCTGTTTGTTGGCACTGGAAGATTAGGCAAATTGCCTAGCCTTACACAGCCAATATTTGTCAGAGACGGGAGCTGGGATCAGGTCTTCTTGACTCTGAGGCTGGCTCTCAATCCACTATGCAATGTTGCCTCTCATTAACTTGACATTTAAGGGCTTCTACAATACAGTGGTATTATTTAATTCTGATATGTTTTGCACCCTTCAGTTCCAGATAAGTTGGACTATTAGCTGTTACTCAGCTTTGTTCTACCTATCCCTGCCTCTATATATTGGTAGACCCTATCCCCCATGACTGGAATTCCCTCTTTATCTTTTCTTTTGCTTTTTTTTCTTTTTGGAGGGGCAAATGGGGTTAAGTGACTTGTCTAAGGTCACATGGCTAGTAAGTGTTAAGTGTCTGAGGTCAGATTTGAACTCAGGTTCTCCTGATTCTAGGGCTGGTGCTCTATTCACTGTGCCACCTAGCCACCCCTCTATATCTTTTTGAAATTGTTCCCTTTCTTTGATTTCCAGTTCAGGGCCATTTATACCATGACATCTTTTTCTCAGTCCTCAATCTGAATCTCATCTCTAATTCCCAATGCCCAATGAAAAATGATCTTTTCCTCTTTAAATTTCTTACAGCACTTTGACTGGATTTCTAGAGGGCACAGACTGTGTTATTGTCCATCTTTGTATCTCCAACAACAAGCATGGCATAGACATTTAATATTTGTTCGATCATAGATATGAGAACAACTCAGTCACTCTTCAGGGAACATGCTAACAAGAATACCTTTATTCATGTATATCCAGATACTTTCCTTCCCAATAGCTGATACTTTTTATAGGAATAGAGATATTGTGATGTATGTAATATGTGGCCTAATGGAAAGAGTGTCAGACATGGAGCCTTGGTGATGAAAGTCTTATGCAGTATACTTAACCTTTAAGAACCCCGGTTTCTGATTTTTGGGAGCCAAGATGGCGGAGTAGAAGCAATACCTTCCCGCGGCTCCAGCTTCCACCCTCCCCAATCCATGTAAAAAGGGGGCTCTAAACAAACTTTGGAACTGCAGAACCCACATAATGACACAGAGAAGCTAACCTCCCGCTGAGGACAGCCCGGCAGGCCGGCAGGAATCAGCCAGTGCAGCGCTCTGGGAGCCGAGCCCAGCACCATGCCCAGGCTTTAGCCCTAGGGAGGGCCTGACCAGCCGCCAGCCAGAGGGACTACAGATCAGCAGCAGCTGTGGCCGTTTCCAGATTTATCAATACATAGATGCGAAGGACAAGGTGAGAGGCCAGTGCAGTCTGGACTTTGAGACCAGTAAGTGGGAGTGCCTGGCTTTTACCCCCAGGGTGAGAAACCATGGCTTCAGCTCCTAGCCTGCAGAGTGTAGGGGGACCAAGCACCAGTCTGAGGGGTAATCGCTCTTGCTTTAACCTGCTTGGATCTGGATTGCAGTCTAGGGTGGAGGTCCTGGGGTGTGTGTCCAGCTTGCCAGAGCGTGTGGAGACCTCAGAGAGGGCACCCATCTAATACCTCCGGCAGCTGAGAAAACCCCAGCGTTTGGGACGAAAACTCCCCTGTCTGGTGGCAGAGTCCTACTGTGGCAAAAAGCCCAAAAGTCAAATAATTGAGTGGCAAAATGAGCAGGCAAAGGAAACAAAGCAGACAGAAGATTCCAACATTACACTCCTATTTTGGGGATGAGAAGGAGCAAGGCATGGAACAGGAGGAAAACAGTGAAGTCAGAACTCCTGCACCAAAAGCTTCAAAGGAAAATACAAGCTGGTTACAGGCCATAGAGGACCTTAAGAAGCAGATAAGAGAAGTGGAGGAAAAATTGGGAAGAGAAATGAGAAAAATGCAAGAAAATTATGAAATGAGAGTCAACAGCCTGACTGAAGAAAATAATACCTTAAAAAACAGACTGACTCAAATGGCAAAGGAGGCTCAGAAAGGCAATGAGGAGAAGAATGCCTTAAAAAGTCGAATTTGCCAGCTGGAAAAAGAATATCAAAAGCTCACTGAGGAGAATCATTGCTTCAGAATTAGACTGGAGCAAATGGAAGCTAATGACTTTATGAGAAATCAAGATGCTGTTAAACAGATCCAAACAAATGAAAGAATAGAAGGCAATGTGAAATATCTCATGGGAAAAACCACTGACCTGGAAAATAGATCCAGGAGAGATAATTTAAAAATTATTGGACTACCTGAAAGCCATGACCAAAGTAAGAACCTAGAAAGCATCCTCCAGGAAGTTCTCAAAGAAAACTGCCCTGATATTTTAGAACGAGAGGGCAAAATAGAGGTTGAAAGAATCCACCGATCACCTCCCGAAAAAGATCCCAAAAAGAAAACTCCTAGAAATATTATAGCCAAGTTCCGGAATTCCCAGATCAAGGAGAGAATATTACAAGCAGCCAGGAAGAAACAATCTGAATATTGTGGAAACACAATCAGGATAACCCAGGATCTGGCAGCTTCTACACTGAGGGATCGAAGGGCTTGGAATGTGATATTCCGGAGGTCAAGGGAGCTGGGATTAAGACCAAGAGTCACCTACCCAGCAAAACTGAGTATCATGTTTCAGGGGAAAATATGGTCATTCAGTGGAATACAGGACTTTCAGGCATTCTTGCTGAAAAAACCAGAGTTGAATAGAAAATTTGACATTCAGATACAAGAAGCAAGAGAAGCATGAGAAGGTAAACAGGGAAAAGAAATCATAAGGAACTTATAAAAGTTGAACTATTAACATTCCTATATGGAAAAACAATAATTGTGACTTATGAAACTTTTCTCAGTAGTTGAAGGGATTAGAAATATATATATATACATATATATATATATATATGTCTTTATATGAGGGTATGCGGGCATATGAATACATATGTGAATGTGTGTATATACGTTCACAGGTGTACATAGATAGAGGGCACAGGACCAATTTAACAGGAAGGGATGATACTTAAAAGGTGAAATTGAGAGGTGAAAGGAATATAATGAGAGGAGATGGGGAGAGACAGATTGGGGCAAACTATCTCATATAGAGAGGCAGGGGAAAATGGTTGCAATGGAGGGGAAGAATAGGAGGGCAGAAGGGAATGGGTCAACCTTATTCCTATTGAATCTGGCTTGAGGAGGGAGGGAAATACACACTAAATTGGGGATCTCACCCTCCAGGAGAATGGGGGGGAAGGTGATGAGAGGGAGGATGATGGAAGGGAGAGCAGGCTGGGGGGGAAGGAAGTTGGAAGCACCCACTTTTGAAAAGGGACAGGATCAAAGTAGAGAATAGAATGGGTGGGAGGGAAATGTAGTCAGTCTTTTACAATATATCTACTATGTTATTGTTTTGCATTAGCCACACATGTACAACCTATACTGAACTGCTTGTTTCCCCAGTGGGGGTAGGTGGCAGGGGGGGAAGGGAATGAATCTGGGATTGAAAGTTTTAAAATCAAATATTCAAATATATGTGTGTGTGTATACTATTATTAATACCATCTTACATGTAATTAAGAAATGGGGTGTACAGGCACCGAGGCATAGAGATCCACTGGAAAAGTCGAAACGGATATGGGAGAAAATATGGGAGAGAGCAGATTGGAGGTGGGGATATCCTGTGGGACTGCTGTTTTGGGGGGATGGGTGGGGGAAAAACGGGGAGAAAATTTGCAACTCAAAATCTGGCGGAAACGAATGATGTAAATCAAAAGTTAATAAAGCATTAAAAAAAAAAGAACCCTGATTTCCCATTTGTAAAATGGAATAGCAGTACCCACACTCAGGATCATAGATTTAGATTCGAAACAAACCTTAAAGACCATCAAATCCAACTTCCTTGTTTAAGAGATGAGGAAAGATGCCCGGAGAGGGTGGTAACTTCCTCATATATGAACGTGTTACTGTTTGTTGTAACAAACAAGTTCACTTGTTTTAGTTGTGTCCAGTTATTCATGACCCCATCTGAGGTTTTCTTGACAAAAATACTGGAGGGGTTTGCCATTTCCTTCTCCAGCTTATTTTACAGATGAGGAAATTGAGGCAAACAGAATTAAGTGATGTACCCAGGATAGCACTGCTAAGAAGTGTCTGAGGTCAGATTAGAACTCACAAAAATGAGTCTTCTGGACTCTAGGCCCAGCAATCTATCCACTGTGCCACCTAACTGCCTCTAATGGTTAGACATATGCAAGTTGGACTACTTGGATTCACTTTCATTAGGGAGCCATAGGTAGCTGCACAAGCTGTGTTGTTGCAGGATTATTGCTCATGAAGACTTCATCGTGGAAAATTGGATGATTTTCAGTCCATAATCTCTCTTCAGGTCCATTTTCTAAGAGAGAACTTAGTAAGAGTACCAGACTCCCTGCACTGTAGCCCTGAGGGTCACTGGCTTATTCCAACCAAGGTTGTTTTTGTTTACTTTTGTTTTTTAAAGAGAATCTCCTTTGTAAACATTAGCTATAGTATAAATTAAAGTTAATGATAATTAAAAATGGTCAGGAGAGATACTGGTCAAATGCATAGGTCTGGTGAAATGGCAATTGCTATTTCCTAGTCTTAATTGTCAGTCATTTGACATTTATTTAGAGCCTAGTGAGCTCAAAATAAAGCACAGGAGCTAGCATTAGAGGGAAGCCCTCTACTCAAGGAGGGAAGCTAAGGTACCCAGGTAACATTCTCTTTTTTTTTTATTCATCATACCCTTTGGCCCAGAGGACCAACTGCTGAGATGTTATCCCACCAGTGAGTCCTACGAGCACAAAAATATTAATTATCACTTTATATTATTTGAGTAAGGTATATGTCTAATGATTGTAAATGGTGAAATAATTTATGGTATGTTAAAGGAATGAAATATTTGCTATCATGTCATAATAATGAGAAACATGAAAGATACATAAACATGGAAAGATTTATATAAAGTGAGGCAAAGCAAGGTGAACAGAATGGAAAATATGAACACCACACTGATTATAACAATATCAAAAACAAAAGACAACACAATTTTATAAATACCCAGATGGATTTGGCAGAGAATAGATTGATAATAGATTTGAGCATAAATAGATTGTTAAAATTTGTAACATATAATTACTTTCCTAATTAACAAGGAAATAGTTTGGAATTTTAAGAATTTAATTAGAGATTTATTCTACCGTCTTATGTGTTTATATTTGTTGAATTCAAGTTTATAATAATAAAATAATTCTTCAAAGATAATGTACTCTATTACTGTCTTACCAGATACAGTCTGGCATATTGGATAGGACAGTGGTGTCAGAGACAGAATGATTGTGGTTCCAATGCCCCCTCAGCCCTTATTGGGTCTGTTACCCTAGGAAATTTCCTCTACCTCTCTGTGCCTCATTTTTTTCAACTGTCAAATGATAATATTAAACTTGATTACCTTTAATGGTCCCTCTCCTATCTGCAACCTATAATCATTAAGCCAGTTCAGGAATTTGTTTTGCTTGATTATTCATATTGGTTACAAAGTTTTGTTTTTCCTTCATTCTTCATCCATGGAAGGGAAAGAAAATGTATTTTGTTCATTAAAAAAATAAAATTTAATTTTTAAAATAAGCAAGATCTGTGATTCTTAGTACCATTCTAATGTTCATTTTTTCCTCAAAAATTCCATCCTCATCAAGACCTTAGCCATCTGAAGATTCACAGGTCTAACCATGAGTTTGTTCCTATCTTGGATTATCCCACTTGTTGACAGGTAGTTAATATATCTTTTGTCTAAGCATGTAGGATACACTTTATAATTGTATTATTTTTGGTAACTCTTGGAAACTTGAAGACAGGTTCTTCCTCTCCATTTTTCCATGTGTAGTATTTTCCAGTAACTCTTGATCCTGGGTTCTGTGTAAACAGAAAGGGTTCTGTTTTGCTTGATTTTATTAAAAAGCAATAGACAACAATTTAAAATGAAATATTTTCTTTTAAGACCATGGTAACCATGGTTAATAAAGGAATCCATTAAAGACCTGGTGGAAATTTATCACAAAATGATACTTACTACATTGTTTTGCCATTTTAGCAGCAGCCACCATAAGCAAGGACATTCAAATGAAGGCATTTAGAATTTACTTATGAGGATAATGACAGATTCTTCTCAGGTACTAAGCCTAAAGACTTTTGAAAACCTCGCATTTATGGGCCATTTTTTTCTACAAATTCTTAAGTACTTTTTATTTATTTGTATTTACAGTAACATTTTTGGGAAACAGAAGAGATGTTTATTTAGGGTTTCTGTGGAATTTAACAAGAGTGATTTAAAGAAGATGTGGACTGAGAAAAAGGATATGACACGCTGATGCAGCAGTCTCCTATTGCTGCTTCACCTGAATAATGAATTGATGATTTTTATAATTTGTTCGCTTCAGGTATATAATGGCCGAGGACCAAATGGATCTCCAGGAAAACCTTTTAAGGTACATCTTCAGCTTTGGGATACGGCTGGACAGGAAAGGTAACTATGATGACAGTAACAGCAATGACAGCTCACATTTACATAGTACTGCCTAACAGAAAAAAGCACTTTACTCACAGCTAACAACCCTATGAGGTAGGTAGCAGCATTATTCCCATTTACTGATGAGGAAATTGGGGTTTGGAAAAGTTAAGTGATTTACCCATAATCACACAGCCAGTAGATATTACAGCCTGGGCTCCAGCACCAGTCATCTGGTTTTTTTTGTAGGCAATGTTGCACTTTTTCGCTTCTAGCTATGTTTCTAGTGACCCAAGACCTTTTTTGAAAATTGCTAATATCGGTGACTAAAACTATGGGTAATAATTATAGTTAAAATGTGTATGGGGTTTTAGGTCTGCAAAGTACCTTATACTTTCTCATTTGATCCGCATGGCAGCTCTCTTTAGGTAATAAATCCCCATTTTACAGATCAGGAAACTGAGACTGAGTTGTTAAATGGCTTGCTAGCTAGTGACTTAGCTAGATGAAACTAGGAAATATATAAGGCAAGATTCCAATTCAAGTCCTCTTGACTTCCAGATCAGTGCTTTTGTCTCACGAGTTACAAAATAATTATCTAGCAGAAGAGAAGCACCATGGGTATAGTGGAATCAGAAATATCTGGGATCTTCTCACCCCTGACACAGACATGTAAATATCCCTGAAACTGAGGCAACTTGCTAAGTTACAGGTGGATTGTGACCTGCCTTGTGGGAGGGAGTTCTGACGTCACTGCCTCATTGGTGTGTTAAGATATAAAAATAACTATTTCTAGGCAATTAAGATAGGACTTTTAACATATAACGTTACTGGTGTAGAGAACTCACTGGTGAAGAAACTCCTTCTAGCGAGGCAGGCTGAGATCTTCTCTGCTACTTTTAGATTTACCTGGAGCATTGAGAGATTAAATAACCCACCTAGGATTATAGGGCTAGTGAAGCCTGGTCTTCCTGGCAGCAAGGCTCATTCTCTATCCGCCATGACAGGCTGCCTCTGTCTGGATATTTAAAGATGACTAACAAGTAAGCCTATTTTAGTCACGTTTGGCAAGCAGAGTTCTGAAGCGTCATCATTGTATTCTCTGTGAAGATAACTTCTTTCAAGTTGTCTCTGGTTTTGGGTAGTAGGTAGGGGGGTGAGCTCAATAAAGGAGAAGTGAAAAATAGAAGCTACATATGTAAAGATGAAAATACGCCTACACACTGTTTAAGAAAAAGACTGTTAACCACATAGCAGACTTATCTCCCATCCTCCTCCCATCCCCTAGAGGAACTTTTTCTTCCATCTATAATAACCCCATCTATGCTGTCCCTCAGTACATGCATTCTTCCCTCTCCATGGTTTTGCCTATTTTATTCTTCTCTTCCTAGAATGCTTTCTTCCCGTCTCCCTTTCCATCTTTCAAATTCTACCCATTCATTGTAATTCCACATGAAAACTAATTGACTTGGGAATTCAACTGAATGATGGAGAGGAAGCAAAGACACCCGTTCATTACTGTGAAGTCTTCAAGCTTCACAGGCCAAGAGCACCCTTGTTCTTTTCAGAAGCAATGACATTCCAGCCTTCAATAGGAGAAGGCCCTTGCCTAGGGCCCCCAAATGCCTTGACCAAGAATTTACTGTTTTGGCAATTTGAATGATTTGGGAAGGACTTCTATTACTTGAAGGTAATCGCATCCATTGTCCTTTTACCAAATTACTTAAATACATTATTGTTTTCTAATTTAATTTTACCTGTCCCTTTCTCTGACCTCCTTAGACAGATCCTCGAAGGCAAGGTTGCTATAATTTAATTTAATGCATTTATTAAGCCCCTGCTGTCTGTCAGGAATTGGTCTAAGTGCGGACAATATAGACACGAGG
This sequence comes from Petaurus breviceps papuanus, assembly GCF_028583685.1. Lineage (NCBI taxonomy): Eukaryota > Metazoa > Chordata > Mammalia > Diprotodontia > Petauridae > Petaurus > Petaurus breviceps. The sequence continues at coordinate 9,916,248 of NW_027185665.1, read as the reverse complement.
ACAAAGTAGTTTCTTATCTGCAAAGAGCTTGCTTTCTATGGGGCGGGAAGAAAACCGGTACAAAATAAGTCGATATTTTTTAAAAATTTTGTGGAGAGGTAAATTTGCAACTGAATGAATCAGGAAAGACCTTCCTTGTGAGGAAGGTTGAATTTGAGCTGGAAGCAAAAGAATCCAAGAGGCAGAGGTGATGAGAAAGATTATTTTAAACATGGAAAATAGAAGGTGAAAAAGCAGGAACCAGGGAATGGCTTCTCATGATTAGGGAATAGCAAGCAGCCAATGCAGGTGCAATGTAGAGCCTGTGAATGGAGTACTCTGAACTCATTCTAGGTGAGTGGATGCTCTGAGTACACTCTGGTCCTCTTTCCCAGAGCCAATCTGTGACATTTCCCCTCAGTGTTCTAGGTACCCCCAAAGACTAGAGTATCTTTCTTCTTTACTGCCATCACCCAAGCCCCTGGTGACTGTGCCTCCTCCATTGTTAGGCTCTTCATTTAACTTTGATGAGTTATTACAAGAACATATTTATTTCCAAGATATAGCTAAGACCACAGTAAAAACATCTCCCCTCTTTGCACCTCTACCTCAAGGGGTATCCTCTTTGCTACATTCCCTCAGCCTCCAGGGTCTTAATGAGTTCCTGTATATCACTGATCCCGCCAAGTTCATGTCCAAAGGCAGCATATCTGACAGATGAGTCCTAGTCTCAGTTACCTCTGGGCTGGGGTCCTGAAGGTCGCTCCCAAAAGCAAGAAGCTCTGTGGGGCACTAATGCTGCCTTTGTTCTAGAACCCAGAGTAGCCTCCTAATGACCTTTACAACTGAATAGAACATGATACTCTATTCACCTAGAACAGAAAGAAAAATGAAAGAAGGCCCTAAGATCTGTCCCTCAAGAGTAACTGAAGGGGCCGCTAGGTGGTGTAGTGAAAAGACCACTGGCCCTGGAGTCAGGAGGACCTGAGTTTAAATCCAGCCTCTGAAAATTAACACAAAAACTAGCTGTGTGACCTTGGGCAAGTCACTTAACCCCAATTGCCCTCCAAAAAGCAAAAAAAAAAAAAAAGAGTAACTGAGGCAAAAAGGAGGTAGCTGATGTTGACCGGCCTTTTTGAATTCCCCTGAAGCCAGTCAAAGAGCCTCTTCTTCACCATGTGTCCAGAGTATTGCCACAAAATACGGAATATCTGTGTATGCTCCAGCATGTCTACTTTCTTTAAATATTATCACAATTCTCCCTAGTGTCCTGAACAGGAAGAGGTGACATCAGCTGAGCCAAGTTGAGGGGGATGGCACATATACCAGTTTTTGCTGTTGTTAAGTTGTTTTTCAGTCATATCCAGTTCTCCATGACCCCATTTGGGGTTTTCTTGGCAGAGATACTAGAGTAGTTTGCCATTTCCTTTTCCACCCCATTTTCCAGATGAGGAGACTGAGGCAAACAGGGTTGAGTGACTTACTCAGGGTCACCCAGGAAGAGTCTGAGGTGAGACTTGAACTCCCCAAAATGACTTCAGGCCTAGCACCCTATCCACTGTGCCATCTAGCTGCCCCACTGTAGCGGCAAGCACCCCAAGCACGTCCTCAGGGTTTGCTGCTACCACAGGTTCTTGGATCTGCTTTGATAAAGGAAAGCAACTCAAAATGGGTTAACAAGCTTACTTTAATCAGTCAGACATATATCGTTTATCTTGTTCAGGGGAAAAGGTCAGCACCCCGAACTTCAAAGTATACAGGCAGAATTATCAAGACAGAAACAGATCAAGTAGACAGCTTTCCAGACTGTCCAAGCATTACATCCATACCAAATCAACATCTGGCTTTCAACATCTGGGTTTTTCAAAGCCGGGGAGGCCCTGGACAACGGCTTCCCAGAATACAGATCAGAACACTTCTCAAAGTGAGCCCCCCAAAACAAAGCCTCACATCAGGGCTTATATAGCCTTCTCCTGGCTCAGAGAATGTAACAACCTTTTGGACCCACTGGCCAATCAAAAAGTATATTTACTGAAAAACAAGCCTCCCACCCCAGGCTTCAGGTGCACTTTAGCCTAGGGGCAGGGAAGATCTTTAAAATTTACATTCGCCTTATGCCCACATACACTGATAATAGATTAAAACCAGATTATGATGGGCTTTAAATGTCTACCAAAGGAGTGTGTGTCTTATCCTAAAGATGATAGAAAGCCACTGAAACTCCTATAGTGGGAAGCAACATGGCCAGCCTTGTGCTTTAGAAATAGCAATACCCCTTTAGCCGTGTGAAGGATAAATTGGAGAAGGAAAGACTAGAAGCAGAAAAATCCATTAATCAATAAGGAAGCTATTGCAATAGTTCAGGCAGAAAGTGATGGAGGTATGAACTGGGCCGGGGGAGGGGATGAGGTTATGAAGAGGGAGGAGGGGCTGGAAACAAGAGATGTGGAGGCAGAATCAATAGAACTTGACAAGCAATTGGATATGGGAAGTGAGGGAGACAGGACAGTCAACAAATAACTTGAGGCTGTGAGCCTGTGTACCTGCAAGGATGGGGTGGTAGTGCCTTTGGCAGAAATGAGAAAGTTAGCAAAAAAAAAAAGTTTCTTGTGGAGAAGGTATTGAGTGCCTCCTTGGATATATTCCTTTGAAATATTTGCGTCCCCTGTGACAAAGTGCCCTAAACTAAGCAGACACTCAGATACTTGCTTATTCATTGATTTTGATGCAGGGGGGGGGGCAGAGAGTGTTGGCTATTATCCAGTACACTATATAAATGTACAGCTTGTGTTGCTAATACTAGTGTGGAATATGGCCAGTTTGAGTCTTAGAAGGTATGGATTCTAGTGTTGACTCACTCAACTGTCAGCCTTGGGCAAATCACATAGGTCTTTCTTAGGCCTATCACATATTTTCCACATCTGTAAAAAATAAAGGAATTTAACTAGACCAACTTTAAGGCCTGTTTCAGTTCTGAATCTATATTCTATGTAAGATGTAAAAGCTTAGTCAGCAAGGTAAAGGCATATTCTTAGATATTGCCATAAAACCATTCCATAAAAGTGTAAGGATAAAGATTGATTCTTTTTATTTTTTAATGTTCCTTACTTTCCCAGTTCTTATATACATGCATCTGCCCCCTCTTAAATTTTTGAGGTTATAAATGATTCAGTTTTTAAAATGTATTCAAAATACTCATATTTAGGTCTGTAAATGTCAGGAAAAGTGCTGGGATTTTTTTCTCTCTGCTTTTTTCTTAAATTATGAGCTCTTTGCAGTTTTCATCATAGTTATGTTCCCTCTGAAATTATTACTCAAAGAATCTTCATATGTCAGCCTTGTTATCACAGACCACACATTTTTGGATATTATGAAAAAAGAAAAATGCTGTCCCTGCATGAAATTGTGTTTTCTACTTTGGCCTAGCCAAGTGGAAGAGATGTTTCATCTTGTGTCCTCATAACTACTGCTTTAAGACGCAAGGCAGGATGAAAACAGGGGGCAGTCTTAGTTACCATAAGTCATTCTTCTGTTGACAGCTCTTCTGACAATTTTGTATGTGGTATGTTTGTAGGACAGCTAAGCAAGGCCTATTGTGTCACATAATCTACCTGTGTACCACTATAATTTCTATGTGGTTATGTCACTGAAAAATATGTTACCCTGAAAGGAAAAGTCATGTTCTCCAAGTAAATTGAAGGAAAAAAACAAGGCTTCATCTTACTTAGTGATGCAAATCTCTTGGTTATGCTTTCTTTATCCTCATGGAGAGCAATCATACTAGATTCACCACCAACCCCAGCTTCCAACCAATCCAAGTCACTAGGGCAATTCAATCAGTTATTTGGCCGGTCAATAAGTACCTACTCTGTGCCAGGCACTGTGCCTTAACTACCAAAGCAGTGATTGGTGAAAATCACTTAATATAATTTTGCTGGATAGTTCTGACATCCAAGATAGTCTAATCTCAAAGTAAAATTAAATGATTTTGCACCAAGATGGTGGCAAGAAAAAAACAAACAAACCTGTTCCCTCTGTTATCTCTGGCAGAGGGTTTTTCTTTTTTCAATCTATGACAATGGAAATCTTCATTTGCAAATAAAAATCATTCAAATATTTCTCTATTTTCATGCCTTCATGTTAAAATTTAAATTTTTAACTTGCTGTAATAATTTGTTGTTCAAGACTTTGTGTCCTCCACCTTTGTCTTTATGCCCTTTACCTCTCTTTTTCTGTTTTGACAAATAATCTCCCTTCCTTGTTCCAACCGTCTTTGCCTTACAGCTCATGGCCAAATTCTCATTCGTCCATTCTTTCATCCTATCAATCATTCAACGAAGATTTTTATCATCTGGCTACTTTGTGTTATTCTGCTACCACTGTGGAATATGTATATGTATAATATATACACATTTATATGCATATTGTATGTATATGTAATATATGTTTCTACCTCCTTCTTCTTTACAATCTAGTTAGAAGTATAACAAGAATTATTATAACTAGTAAATATTTCCATTTCTATAACACTTTAAGATTTACAACAAGCCTTCACAACTCTATAAAACAACTAAAGTAGTGCAAAGTGTTATTATCCCCATTTTACAGATGAGGAAAGTGAGGCTGAAAGTTTAAGTTACTTGTTTATAGTTGGACAGCCATAAGTATTAGAATTAGAATTCAAACCCAAGTCTCCTGATTTGTAGCTTTCCCCACTAGACTTTGCCACCTCTCACAAGACAAAGGTGCAAGAGACACCTAGTGAATGGTAAGATTTCAAAATAAAGTATCACCAAGCACACAGTAGATGGGTATAGTTAGTATGGAGGTAACCCACAGCAAGGCAGGTAATCAAAATAAAATTTTAACTCATTCTTATAAAGAACTTCAAGGTTCTCCATCTTGATGACAATTCCCTTTATACTTGGAACAATTGCAAACTGGCAGTCTTTCCTTCTGTCCCACCTGTAGTCCTATGGAAATCTCTGCAATGGTAAGTGAAGGACTCTAATTTCAAAAGTGAGAGAAGGCAGGAGGAGCCCTGTGGCAGAGCGGAAGAAGCATCAGTCTTCTAGAAGAGTTCGTGCCAATCTGAACTCTCTGGTAAAATGAACACCTGCCTGGCCTCTCTTGAAGGGTTGTTGGGCAGTAAAGTACTTTCTATAAATTGTTGAAAACTACTTATGTGAGAGCTATTGTTATTGTTGGTTGACTGACAAAATCACTGTTATTAACATTCTTTCACTGTGCTTTCTTGGCAGATTTCGAAGTCTCACCACAGCATTTTTCAGAGATGCCATGGGCTTCTTATTAATGTTTGACCTCACCAGTCAACAGAGCTTCTTAAATGTCAGAAGCTGGATGAGTAAGTCATACCAAGTAGCTTGCCTTGACTACTCTAGAACCTAACTTATGCATCTCCATATTTTACTGGTTTGCCTGGATTTGGCTACATCACTTCGAGAATGCAGATACATTTTCATGGTAGAGTGTTGACTGCCAAGCCCAGTGGCTTTTCTCATACCTCATTCTTTTTTTTTTTTTTTAACTATTACCTTTTCCTGGATCTTCCTCTCTGGGAATTTTTGATGCCACTCTCTCACATTAATCCTATCTGTCTGGTCACTCCTTCTTTGTCCATTTTGTTGGGTCATCCATGGCCTATCTCATAATCATGAGGCTTTGCTCTGGGTTCTTTTGTCTCTACACTCTCAATAACCTTGTAAGTTCCAATGGATTTAATAATTATCTCATACAGATGATCTGCAGATCTATGTATCTGCCTCTAGCCATCAGCTGCCTATTGGACACTTTTAATTGGATATAGTCCTCTCATGTCAACATATCCGAAACATAACTCATTAGCTTTCTCTCACAATTTACCCTCCTTCTGAGCATCTGTTTCAGTCAAGGGTCTCACCATCCTTCCAGGTCCCCCACACTTTGGTGTCATCTTTGATTTCTCACTCTCTCTACCCCATGTATCCAATCCATTACCAAGTCTTGCTCATTCTACCTTTCCAACCTCTCTCATCTCTATAGCCTTCTCTCCACTCAGACCATAACCACTCGAGCTCAGGTCCTGATCACCTCTCAGCTGGGCTATTGAAATAGCTTCCTTATTAGCCTCTTGTATCCAGCTTCCCCCATCTCCCAATCCAACCTCTAGATAGTTACCAAGGTGATATTCCTAAAGCACAGGGCTGACCATGTCACCCCTTTGCTTAAAAACTTCCAGTAGTTTCCAGTGTCCTCTATAACTACATTCATATTCTTTTGTGTTGTTTTAAACTCTGTGTAATCTGGTTCCAGCCTTCCTTTCCAGATTTATTGCATAAGAATATCTCCATGCACTCTTCTCTTAATCCAGGTTGTCTTCCTGTTCTTCACATAGAACACTGTACCTTCTCTGCATGTTCCTATACCCATGCTTAGAATGCTTTCCCTCCTTTACCTCTGCCTCCCAGAATCCTTGACTTCCTGCAAATTCAGCTCAAGCACCACCTTTGTTCTCTACATTAGGCCTTTCCTCATCACTCCATTTTCTTGTCCTTACCCTGTCCCCTATTAATTTGTATTTACTTTGTATTTTCTATTTACTTATATGTGTGCATGTTGTTTTCATAAAAGAATGTAAGCTACTTGAGGGAAGGGAATGTTTCACCTTTGTCTGCCTATGACTAGCACCAAGCAAAATATCAGGTATGCAGTAGATGCTCAGTAAATGCTTGTTGGTTTGATTTGATTGAACCAGGTAGTGATAAATAAAGTTGGATGTGGGTAGGTAACAGTTTAGTCTGGTTAACATCACCATCCCTGGCCATGCAAGATGTTCACCTTTGTGTTGTATTATCTGGCAATGAGACAGTGTTTGTCCTTTTGACCTCTCAGAGAGAAACATTTCTGGCATTGCCATCAAATGTACTTATGAGACTAGTTATCTCATTTGAAAAGCCATTAATTCTACTTCTTTAGTGTGCCCTCAAGTGACTCTTTAAACTAATTGAGTTGGCATCTACAACATGAAGCATGAAGAGGGCTTGGGAGAAAGAATCTGGGTATATACTGGGTGGGAACACTTACACTTGAAATTTACATGTACTCTTTGGTTAATTGGGCATAGGGAAGAGCTCAAGAGATCCCTCCAACTTCATGAGAAGAATCATTACTGGGACACTGTGTGTGTGTGTGTGTGTGTGTGTGTGTGTGTGTAAATGGAGATCTAAGCCTGTTCTATTAGACAGGTGACTAAATGTGAAATTTGTGTGAAAAATGATGATTGCTTGAACTTATTAAGAATTAAAGATAATGGGAAAGGAATAACTTGAGGACTGTATTACACAGAACATTTCATGAGAACAACATTTGATTATCAAGGGTCATGGAAAATTTTTCTTTCTGAAGAATGGGAGAAAAATATTTCCAATGCATTTGAGATGATCAATAAAGAGGTTTTTAGTCCACAAGGTCAGAGCCCTTATACAAAAGTTTGTATGCTTCAGTGGTTAAATATTATTGTCATCATTTCACCATTTTCCTATAAAAACATTTTCTTTTTAAAATAAATTTTATCAATATATTTAATTTTTACATTACCTAAATTTCCTGTGTCCTCTCTTAGAGTCATTCTTTATAACAAAGGATTTTTTTAAGAGAGAAAGAGAAAAAAATTCAGCAAAATTGATCACACATAGAAAAATCTGACATTATATACAATTTCCTACACCCATAAATACTGATATCTGCAAATGAACTGGATGAAGTGTCTCCTCAAATCTCTATTTTGGGGCCAACCTTGGTTTTTATAATTTTGCAACATTGAGTTTTGATTGTCTTACAATTATTGTTCTTCCTATTTACATTATTGTAATTATTGAACATATTGTTTACCTGTCTCTGTTCACTTTGCATCCCTTTCTGCAAGCCTTTCTATGAAAAAGCAGATTTCCAATATGATGGAAGACAGTTGCAATCTACTAAAGATTCTATATTCGATATTGTTCATTAATATGATTGTGACCCAAAGCAAAAAGCAGAAAAGTTGGGCTTTCTTTTTCAGATGTATGATTTGCACTCACTTTGCTTTATTACTCTATTTCTTGTCTCATTTGAAGGCAATTTTCTTGACTTCTAGGATTAGAAAACATGTTAAGATGGTATTCAGTCCACCTTCCTTTAGCACAGTTGGATGTCTCCTGTATTCACAGACTGTGGGAAGAATGTGCATTTTTTTTAAGATCATTAGGTACAATGTTTTAGTAATCCTATTTCTTATCATACCATCTCTAAAGTGAAAGTAGCATTGAGTAGGGGCATGACAGTGGAAATGCAGAAAAACAGACACAAAAGGCATTTGAAGACAAAGGATCTGAGTTCAAATTCTTATCATTTAATATTTTGTGACGTTGGGCAAGTCATTTAAATTTTCAGGGTCTCAGATTTGTGTGGTTCAGTCGTGTCCGACTCTTTGTGACTCCGTGACATATATGAATAATATCCATAAGATTTTCTTGACAAAGATACTGGAGTAGTTGGCCATTTCCTTTTAAAGTGGGTGAAGGCAAATAGAAGTTAAGTGAATTGACCAGGGTCACATAGCTAGTAATTGTCTGAGTCTGGATTTGAACTTAGGTGCTTTTAACTCCAGGAGTCCACTGAGTCCACTATCCACTGAGTCACCTAGTAAGTAGCCTTTTACCAGTGGCTCATCTGTAAAATGATGAGGTTAGATGTAATGTCCTTCAAGGTCCTTCTCAGCTCTAAATTTCCTAATATTCTAATATCGATCTACAATATACTATACCCATTGCCTTCACTTGTGTGCCCTTGAGCAAAACTATTCTAAAGTTGAGGTCCATTCATTGTAGCTTATCTACTTATTTTTCCTCTGACTTTAGAATAGAACCATAGTTTTTGAGCTCAGAGGTTTAACCTGTTCATGTACACACACAGACACACACAGAGTTAGTTCTGTTTCTATCGATAGTTGGCCATAGTCCTGCTTTCACAGTATTTTTCAGGTAGCCTCATACTTACCTGTTCTTTCCATTATAAGCATAGAGGAAAATAAACATAGGGATAAGCTTGTGTGTGTGTGTTCATGTATGTGAGTGTACATGTTCATGTGTGTATATGTGTGCTTCCTCATGCATTTATGTATGTTGGAGGCTATTATTTTGATTAAGCATCTGAAGAATGAGCAGTCACATGTAACCAATGTCGTTAATTTGCCCTGCTTTCTTTCCAAGGCCAACTGCAAGCTAATGCATATTGTGAAAATCCAGATGTAGTACTAATTGGCAACAAGGCAGATCTTTCAGACCAGAGGGAAGTAAATGAACGGCAAGCTCGAGATCTTGCAGATAAATATGGGTAAGTTAGTTCTTGCAAAAATTCATCCCATGTTACTGGCTGCAGCATGAGAACCTAGACTAGAGTAGGGCTTTCCACAGGACCCTGACACATGAATCAATACTCAGCAGTGGGCCAGATGAAGAGGGACCCTGCATGATTGTAAGACTTCTGGAGGAGCTCCGGGGAACAGACACTTGAGAGTCAGCCCCAGCCCTCCCCTGACTCAGCTTATTCTCCAATATCTAAGAAACCTTCTTGTGGTATTGGGGTTTTGTTTGATGGGTGGGTTTGAAGTGTGGTTGACAATGAAAGACTATAGGAGGAAAACTCGGGGAATCCAGGTAGCTTCATACCTCCCCCATCTCAAAGCTTCCTAGAACAGATAAGATTCAATAAGCTCTGCATTGGGGATGATTTTACTTCAGTTTGAATCTTGTATCGGACACTGGGACAAGTTAATACCCTCCTTTTCCTCATCTGTAAAATGAAAGGGCTGAACTAGGTGATCTCCGATACGGCTGGGTGGTGTGGGGGGCAAAGGGTTGGACTTGGAGTCAGGAAGACCCGAGTTCAAACCTTGCCACGAACAGTAGCAATATGACGTGCGGCAAGTCACTTAACATGTTTGCCTCAGCTTCCTTAATTGTAAAATGGGGTTAATAATAGCACTACCTCATAGGACTAATTATGACGACCAAATGAGATGAAATATGTAAAAGTACTTGCAAACCTTGATGTGCTACATGAAAGTTAGTTATTAGCTCTTGCCTACAGTTTTATAGCATAGTTTGTTTTGTTAAAAAAAAAAAAAAAAAGACTCGTGATTGTTGTGGTCCTTTTCTCTTCCTGTGGGAGACCAGGGTGATATTTCCCAATCCACCAGGCAAGGAGATCTATCAGTATTTAATTTTTAACTTTTTCTGAGTCTTTTTTTTTTTTTTTAAAGCAATTGGGGTTAAGTAACTTGCTCAAGGTTACACGGCCAGGTGTTTCTGGGTGGGTGCTAAGTGTCTGAGCCCAGGATTCGATCCAGGTCATCCTGACTCTGGGGCTGGTGCTCTTATTCGCTGTGCTACCTGGCCGCCCCGTTTTTCTGAGTCTTTTAAAAACATTATATGGCTTTGTTCTACGTGTTGGCAGCTTATGATGACTTTTCCCCCTCTCATGAGTAATTGTTATCTGCTATTGTCACTGACAGCATACCCTATTTTGAAACAAGTGCAGCAACAGGGCAAAACGTCGAGAAACCTGTGGACACGCTCCTGGACTTAATCATGAAGCGCATGGAACAGTGCGTGGAGAAGTCACAAGTCCCTGATGCGGCCAATGGAGGGAATTCAGGGAAGCTTGATGGCGAGAAACCAGCCGAAAAAAGATGTGCTTGCTAGACTTCACCTTCTTAAACTGAGAATCGAGAGCCTCGCCCAAACAGTTGATCAGAAAACGTTTGACAAGCCACATGACTGATGAGTGAGCCTTGCACAGATACATTTTCTTTTCTTTTCTTCCAGATCATGAATTTGTAAACACCACTGTGATCATCAGTATTCAGTGGGACTGAACTATGAGCTTTAATGCCCCACAGTTCTGAGGCTGAGCTTTAATGCCCGACGGTTCTGAGGCTGAGCTTTTCCAACATAATCTCTCCATCAGGGACATTCGGTCGATTTTTTGGTTGTTGTTCTATGTTTTTTTTTTTTTAATTTTACAGAAGCATTGAAATCCTCTAATGGGTAAATCCAAAGTGTTAGGGAGCCTAAAATCAGAAAGAAAGGAGATCACTCGCTGTCGATGGGTGGGGGGAGAGAGGGATAATGAATTGATTACTGAGGAAAAGTGCCAAAAGGGCGTTTCTTAGATTGTCCCACACTTTTTGGGTTTGCATTGGTAATAATGCATTAACTGCAGAAAAACTCCAAGTGAAGAATTCTCAAGGGCTCGTTAACTTATATAGCTTATTATAGGTATTCAGAACGTAATGGGCCCTGCTAAATGACTGATAAGGTGATGGGGGGTGAATATCTAACTTTTGATTAAATCCAGGGAATTGTGTGATCATGTCATTTCTGTGCTCTCGGTAAATGGCAAGTAGATGATAACTGGACTAGATAGAGTGACATATAGACAAAACAAGCAACCCAAAGAAGGGCATGGAAGGCTGACATTAGCCAGTACTGATAGAATATGTATGAGGGACAGCTTTCTGTGAGAGCCCTTGAGCCAGGCTTCATGCATGTCGCGGTTGAAGTTGATGTTGCCATTGGGGGTGATAATGAGAATTCCAGGGGCTTCCATTTCCAGTGAGAGGTCAAGAGGCAGCATAGTGTTCACTCAGCGACACATTTTACTTTTTCCACTAAATGTCACCTGGACACATGGAGTTTCTTCTTCTTGAAATGTTATAATTAAATCTCTTTCAAAGCAGTCATCCATAAGACTACTGGGCTTTTCATTTCTTTGTAGGATGAACCTCAGTGAAATATTTTGTTTTGTTTTCTTTCAAAGTAAAAAGTGATCATTAATTGTAGAGAATTGGGAAAGTCATAGACATCCTGAGCCATACTTTTCTTCCACTTGATTCTTTTTATCAAAAATGCCATTCCAATTCCATTGATCCAGAACTACTGAAAAACAAAGGGTATTTGCTTGGGTTCCCTCTGAATCTGCAGATCTTTAGGAAGGCTTATGAAGATCATATCATGATATGGTTCAATACTTATTTTTAACCCATGCTTTTATTTTTACCTATTTCAAGGAAAATGCAAAGTATGGAGACACATTTGGAGAAGGGAGAATGAAACTTGTTTAAGTAAGTTCATCCCAACAGTGTGTTTCACATAGACTAGTTTATATCCTTATGCTTAAGCTATTATCAGATTTACTCCACAGTAATGATATTATAAGGTATTGATAAATAAACATTTAAAACTTTCCCATGGAACCTCATTCTTTATACAATATTCTAGTCACTCTTAACTATGAATGAGGTGTCTCATGAATATATCCCTTTATTTAATAGAGATAAAGATCCTTAATTTCTTTTCTCTTTCCTTCAAAGTAGATACTTTTTGAAAAGGATTTCTCATTCCTACTGCTCATATGACACGTGAGCAAATAAAGACCCCTTAAGAGCTATCTATGTAATTTTGCCACCTTATCCTATCTTTCCTAAGCCCATCATTCATTTCCTCCAGGATTTCACCTCTATCACTGCTATTTCTGACTTCCAAGAGAACATTTGTCTTCCTGTCCCTAGGGTGGAACAAGATCAGGAGGAAGCCATGTAAGGATTAATTTGGGGACGAAATGCCGCTTTGCATTCCCACCTGCTCTCAGCTTCTCCCGCTCCTTACCAGACTGTCACAGCAGTGCCTAACTTTTGAAACTCATTGTCATGTTTTTTCTTTGGGTGAGTCTGCCCCATAACATTTTGTATTTTTCTGAAGACCCGGCCAAGATGGAGAAAACCCATTAGCTAACATCTAAGACCACAGAGGCGGGAAAAAAAGCTAATGATTATCCTCTTCATTTAATCAAACAAAAACATAGTCTTCCCCATCCCATTAACAGTGTCTTCTCTGGCCCTTCCCATTTCCTTCTATCTTTTATGCCTGAAATCTCCAGTTTTTATACTTTTTGCCCCTGCATTACGCTGATGAAGAATTGTTAGTTTTTATAAGGTCCAAAAAGACAGTGCATGCAATTAGACTTGATTTTGTGTCTATTTTTATTCATAGTCCTCATACAGTCACTTAAGTTTGGGGGCGGGGTCTTTGTGCCAAAGAACTATTCTCTGATAACTGGGGGATGAAGTAAAGGATCAGCATACCAACAAAGCTATTGGACCCAAACTTGAGGTGGGAGGTGGGAGGAGGGGGTAGGGACATGGGCAGATGGTTGTGGTGTGGGCAGTCTTTGGAAAGGGTCAAACTGTGATGAATAAATTTAAACTATAGTCTCACTTCCTGTTTGTAACATCCTCTGTGGCACACACACACACACACACACACACACACAGAAACATACACACAACACAACACAACACACAGTCTGGGTGCTCTTCTAATTGCCAATTTTGTCCCTTCAAGATAAAAATCCAGCCTCCTTCTTCACATTATTTTGGCACCAATGGATGATAAACTTTTTTTCCTATAGAGACACTATTTTGAAGAATTTAGATGACTCTAAGGAAACATAAAGCTTGTGTTTGAGCAAAAATAAACCAACATGGAATTCCTACCCTGCTTTAAAATCTTGGCCAGTCAGTGTTTCTTAGTCACCAAGGCAATGTTTTTTTTTTGTTTGTTTTTCCTTCAATGCCTTTTATTAGATTATATTGTATTGTTGGAATTGTTCAAAATGTACGTGAAACTCTTTTTCCAGTGTAGAAATCATCTCAGTGAGGAATTTGCACTGGTTGAATGTTTACATTGCTCTTACCTGGTGCCTCAGATACCTCTGTGACCAAAATCGGCTTCAGCCACATGGTACATTTGTGGTAATATTGTATTACTTGGCAACCTCTCTTGGACTTTCTTACAGGGTTATAGAACTCTTGACAATAACTCCAACTGAAGTCCACCTGCCCCAAATCCAGGTTGCTGAAATTGCCTATCTTTATTTCTTTGCTAACAGAGTTCCCATCAGTCAAATGTGTTTACCATAATTAAAGTTCAGGATTATCCATCAAATGTAAGCCCTTTTGTGAAAATGAGTTGAACAGAGTTGGATTACAAATTCTTTTTTTTCCTGATTAGGGATGGTAACTGTTGTGGATTGCCAGTCAGAAAGCTTTCCTTACCATGCAGGGATCTGGGTAGTCAGTCTCCAAACAAAACTATTTGGAGGACTTTGCAGACACTCAGCAACCTAAATTAAATCAGCCTGCTTTCATGCCATGGTAGAGTATGGGCTATCCCACTGCCAAAATAAATAAACAAACAAATAAAAATAAAGATCAGTGTTTTAAAAAATGTTTGAGCAAGGACATTAACTCTGAATAAATTCATCACAACCTGACCAGAAGGGCTATCTTAGTTGAATTTCTGCGTTTTCCTAACTATGCTTTCACCATCCAACCAAGTTCCTTGTCTTGTATTGTCAGAGTATCCATTTGAAATGCTTTGGGTGAGGTTTGGGATAACCATTCCTTAGGGAGAATTCTAATTTTTGGTCTTTCCAAGGGGGAAGAAAAGTAAGTCGTGAAGAAGGACTTGGTATTTTCCTGTGAATCAAAGAGTATTTTAAAATTCTGAATAAAGTTGATTTGAAAACTTAGCCAAAAGTCTCTCTACACTTGAAATTCCCGTGTATTTGAAGAGACCCAATTTACCTGGTCAGGTCTTGAAATATGTTGTCATTAAAAAAAAATAAGTTCCACCCCCAGAAATTCATAAGACAGAATTATGTAACAAGTGTTTCATTTAACCAGTGATCAGAAAGCATGGGCTCTGCTCCCCAGCATGCCGTGTGACCATGAAGGACAGCTAACATCTCTTTGTTTCTATTTACTTTAGCAAGGCTCCCCCTTGCTCCTTATGTATCTCACATAGAAGGTATGAGATCTAAGACATATCATATCCATAAAGTATTTCCGAGAGAGAGATGTGGTATAAAACTCAAGCTACAAATGCATTAAGCATTTCATATCCCTGATCTAGGGAGAAACTTTGTTCCCTTGACCCAGGAGGATTGGATTGTTGAATTTATCCATCAAGAAAATGACTCTTCACTTCTAACTACCAGTGTTCTTTACACTATTAATAGAGTCAAACATCTTTTAAAATCTAGACTGTATATTTCAGTAAAACTGTTCCATTTTCAAAGAAATCTACAATACCTAAAGAGATCATTTAGTAATATATCAAGAATTTTACTTTCTTCTTGAATTTTTTAAAAGATGATTTGAGCATACTTGAGGCAGGGGAAGGAAATAATGCTGAGGTGTGGTTTGAACATTGGGTCCTAGATGGAGGGTAGTGTTTGCTGAGTTGAAAGGTACCAAGATGTTTGATGAAGCCATGAAAACAATGATCTGGTATGACAGCCTGAAGAGAGATGTTAGCTGAGCAACTAACATCTTACTGCCTTAGGATTCCTTTTTGGATACCAAAAGACAAATAAAATTGAGATTATATTTGTGTGGCCAGAGATGAGTAAAGAAACATTTTGTTCAAGCACATGTGTTGAGGGGGTAAAAAGAGCTATGTTTAAAGAATTGATTCTATGTAGAATAAGAGACGTTGGCAGGGAGCTATTTTATAACAGATATATGGAAAATATCTATCAAATACTTTTCTCCCCCAGATAATTATTTAATGCAGGGCATGGGAGTGGGGAGGGGTCAGATGTACAAACAAAAGAGCTATTTCAGTACTGGGTTTGCAGTTTGCTATATTTGGAGAATATTTCCTTTATTCTATGTGAATGAGGTTTTTCTTTTCAATAATGTACTTGAGGGACTTGAGGAATAGCATCCCAAAGACCTTTTTCAATGAAGTTCATGTTCAAAGCTGAGGATATTTTTCCACTTTCCCATTTCAAGAAAAGATCATAAAACTCAATTTTGTAGCTGTGAGACTGAATAACAGAATGAATCTAACAATGACATTTTAGAAGAAATTTCCAAAGAAGTTACATTTTGGTACAGTCTCTTAAATTTTGCTTCTCAGGAAGAATAGTTCAGTGGAAAAGGGATTAGATAAGTTGGAGACTTTCCCTGCCACTAACTTGCTGGTCATTTGGCAAGTCACAACTCTGGAGGCCTGTTTCCTTAATTACAAAATGATTAGATGACCTCTAAGGGCTAGTCTAGCTCTCGATGTCTCCACTTCCCTTCACACAGCTAAAGGATATTCCACCATCCCCATGTATTCTAATGTCCCAGGAATAGACTGAACATGAACTGAGGCTTCTGTTCTTAATGATTGCTTTATTTTATTTTATAGAGTGGCTGTTGTCCTTATTAATTGCTGTTAGCCAAGGCAAAAAGCTGCTTATCAGGTTAGCAAAACAATGTGTTTAAACTTCCTCTTCAGTTATGCTATAGGCTGTTTTTAAAAGGCTGTTTTGCATGCTAAGGACAATCCAGGCCACCTCTGCTGTGGCTGTGTACATGTACCTGTGACTTCACAGGTGTAGGGAACTTCCAGGGTAGAAATTCCCTCCACCAACGTCGATCATCAAATGTTTGCAATTTAGAGTTACTTAGGGCATTTGGACTTTAAGATACCCAGTGTTAACTGGGTCACACAGCCAGTATGTGTCAGAAGTGAGACTTGGACCCAAGTCTTCCAGCCTCTGAGGTGGCAAAGGACAATAAATAGCCATCAGTTCAACCATTAATGTGTGAGAAGTGGCCAGATAAAGAAAACAAAATCACTTGAACGGAAACTTTAATACTTGTGGAGAGACTACCAACCTTGGGCCTCCTCATTTGATCTGTGTATACTTTTTTTCAAGTACAGCAAAATAAGAGATGAGTTCTCCTTTGTCTCTTATTTCCTTGTGTACTTCCTTTGAGGCTGCCAATTTCTTACCTTAAAAGCGTATGCCAATGTGGTGAAACTCCTCACTGTATAATAGGGCTTTTTTGTGAACATATCCATGTAAGAGATGATGGCTGTATCTGAAATTATTTATGGAAACTAATGTGTCCTACTCTAATCATGTTTTAAAGATAACCATCGTTTTGACTATAACAGTCAAGTGTTTTGCTGTTTCCCAAATTTACTCTTAGATAACGTTTTCCTTAATGTTATCTTGTGTAGTTTTCCTGTTTTATGTCAGTCTTCACAGGTCCATAGATGTTTTGTTTTAGTACTATGAATGTAATTTAAACTTTTAACATGGTATTTTCTCTCTATATGCCCCTCAGTAGACTGTGGTGCCTGACACTGCTATGTTATCACTTTATTGTACCAAAGTTCCTATGGCTTGAAAAAAATTGTCCAATGAATCACTGGTGTCTGGGTTTGAATAATATGGTCAAGGAGTGTATCCTGTGATTGTTTCTGCACTTTTCAAATAAAAATGCATTTTTACCAGTTGCGTTCAGTCCCTTGAAAAGTGTATCCCAGTGTTTAAGTTTGAAATTCACGAGAGGGATAAGGGGGTTAATAAGGAAAGACAGAAATGCAACTTCTTCCCATTAGTGATGGGACCTTCTTGGGACCTGCCAAACTCCTGCCTTCTCATCATCTATATGATCTTATTATTCATGAAAAAAATCTATCAACAAGCATATATTAAATACTATGCGCAGGGTACTATGTTAAGTACCAGTGATCCCTCTCCTCCCCGTAGAAAAAGGAAATATTAAAAGAAAACAGGTCCCTTTGAGGTGTTTATATTCTAATTACACAACATTCAAACACACACACACACACACACACACACACACACACCTGATCATACAGAAGAGATACAAAATACATTTAGAGGGAAGGAAAAACCTTTTGCATTAAGATAGCCATTGACCTGAGTCTTGAAAGAAGCCTGACTGGGATTCAGTGAGGTGGGAGAGAATTCCAGGCATGAGGAATGGCCATGCAAAGGCAAGGAGATGGGAATGCAATATAGGTATGAGAAACAGCAAACAGCCTGGAGTGGTATGACTGGCCTTGAGAGTGTAAAGGAGTAAAGACTGGAAAAATAAGAAAGGGACCAGAGTATGAAGAGCTTTAAAGCCAAACAGAGGAATTCACTATTTGATTATAGGGATGGTTAGGAACCCCTGGAGTTTATTTAGCTGGGGAGGGGTGCTTGACGTTGTCAAGACCTGGAACTTTATGGAAATCACTTTAGCAACTGTATGAAAGATGAACTAGAATAAAGAAAGACTTGGCAGGGAGACCAATGAAGAAATTAAAGGGAGTAGTCTAGTCTTAAAGTATGGACTTTGCTAGAAACTTTGTTCCACATTTTAAAAATTGCTTATGATTGCAGTGCTCACTTGTAAATGCTTCAGTGTCCCAAAATTAATAAGGTACAATTAACCAAACGAATAATGAATTTTCATTCTCAAATGGTACCATTTTCCAAAGGGGTTAATGATAGAGGCTGCAGTATGGTTTGTTTGATATAGATATACACACACATTCACACAAAAATGTGCACATAAACCCATATGTATATACATATATGAAATCTGTATGTACATATAATGTATAGGTATTCACACACATTTACATATCATATACATGCTCGTGTATATATAGACACACCAACATATATGGTATCATTGGAATATATCGGTGTGTATCTAATACAGAAGTCTATATGTAATCCAGTGGCATGGTAGATAGAGCACCAGGCCTGGAGTCAGAAGGCCTTAGTTCAAATCTGGCCTCAGATATTTCCTAGCTGTGTGACCCTGGGCAAGTCACTTAACTCTCCCTCAGTTTCTTCATCTGAAAATGAGCTGGAGAAAGAAAAGGCAAACCACTCTAGTATCCTTGTTAAGAAAACTTCAAATGGAGTCATGAGGAGTCAGATAAAATGAAATAAGTGAACAACAACAAATATGATATATGGTATATATTAGTGTTTATATATGTGTATACACACATACATATTGTGTGTGTGCAAACAGACTGTTCTTCATTACCAGGGACATGTATTTTCTCCCCTGGTTCCATCTTAAAAAATGCAAGATAAGTCATTGCAGTGCTGGCTGCCCGAAATAGTCACAAATGTGCCCCGTGTTGAGAAAGGAAATAGGGCACCCTGACATTAAAACTCTGCCCATAAACAACAGGTGCTGTATTTCACCACTGTATGCATGGGTTATTAAACTCACAGGTCCTTTGATTGAGGGTATTGTTATTTCTGGCATTCTCACGGAGAAAATTTCCTCAGCTATAAAATGTGAGGGTCAAGCTAAATGATCTCTAAAATCCTTTCCTTCTAAATCTATGATTCTGTAAATTGAAAGTGTGAGGACAGATGTCAAAAGGTTAAAAAAGATAATTGAATATATCCGTCAATAAACAAAGAAGGAAAATGGTAGAGTTCATAGAGAGATATACGCACTCTTTTATAATAGTCGTGTGTGGCTAAATCTGGTTTCTGGTGGCTTTAAATCATAGCTTAGTTGTATACAGCCCAAGAAATCAAAAGTGACCATAGCACACCTGAAAGCAGGTCTGGCTGTAGTCAGAAATGCTTTGTGGTCCAGACTTTGGTAAAGATGGGTTTAACCCTCTTAAATGTGGCACATCTTTAGATTACTCCACAGGTCCAGAAATGGAGGGTGCATGGGGCAAATTTATGCAAATTGTGCCCATTTTTCAGTATATCTGCAGAGAATTTTACCTTTTAATCTATAGATTTAGGTGAAGTCAAACAGAACTATTAAGTAGACTAATATTATTGACAGTTGCATGCTTCCTATATACATAACCCTGGTGCCCTTCTCCCACCTTGGTACAATGACAAACCCAGGTCCTCTCCCCCAACTGAGGCAGCTAAGTGGGGCAGTAAATAGAATGCTTGATTTGGATCCAGGAAGACCTGGGTTCTAATCCCATCCCTGACACTTGGTAGCTAAGTGACCCTGGGCAAGTCACTTAACCTGTTTGCTTCAATTTCCATATCTGCAAAATGGGGAGGAAAACAGCACCTACTTCTCAGAGTTATTGTGAGGATTAACTGAGATAAGACTTGTAAAATGTTAATAACATTTGCCAACATTTAAGTGCTATATAAATGCTAGTTATTGCAGGTGAGGGGGCAGCAGCAAATGGTTGCAAATCTATTCTTTCATTCACATAGAAACTTTCAGTATGGAAACTGCCTCTGCCAATGCAACTCTGCCTCTGCAACTATTTATTTATTTTTAAATAATATTTTCCCAAAATTACATGGAAGAATAATTTAAAACACTTTTTAAATTTTGAGTTCCAAATTTATAGTAATAATTTTATAGTAAGCAATTTGATATAGGTTATATATGTACCATCATGTAAAATATTTTCATTAACCATTTTGTGCAAGGATGGAAGGAAACAAGGAAGGAAGGAAGGGAGGAGGGAGGGAGGAATGAGGGAGGGAAGGAGAAAGGGAGGAAGAGAGTGAGGAATGAGGGAGTGAAGGAGGAAGGAGAGAAGGGAGGGAGGGAGGGAGGAAGGAAGGAAGGAAGGAAGGAAGGAAGGAAGGAAGGAAGGAAGGAAGGAAGGAAGGAAGGAAGGAAGGAAGGAAGGTTAGTACTATGTTTCAGTCTGTGTTTAGGCAACATCAGTTCTTTATCTGGTGGCAGATAGCATTTTTCATCAGGAGTCTTTTGGGATTGTCTTGGATCACTACATTGCTGAATTTACCACTATTTAGACATGTATAGTCTTATCCTGGAACATTGAGAGATTAGCTTATTTGTCCAGGGTCACTCAGGCTGAGTCAGGGGTGACACTTGAACACAGGTCTTTAGAGATCTGCTCCTTACCCACTATTGTACACTGCTTCTCTTTTCAAAGAACAGTTAACTTCAGGATGAGCAAGAGAAACGAGATACATGGAAGCTGATTCATCTATCTCCCTCAAACCTTCCACCACCACCTCATCCATAAAATCAGGGAACCATGCCAAAGCTAGGTGTCTATACTTTCAAGTCACCTCCTCTTCTCAGGGTGTGTGAACGACTGGCACCAGGCTCGACAGTTTGTACACAAAAGTCAAAGGGGAATGCTAACAGCTAAAACCAACTCACCTGGGGCTCAACTCTCCTTCTGCATGGAAGGCTGAATTCAGGAGACTTCAGCAAAGTCATTTTGGGCTATCTCCACTTCCTAAAAGATACCCAGAGGCAAGTTCTGCCCAACTACAAAAAGCCAGTGAGGGAAGCAAAAAGGATATGACTCAGAACAACTCTCAAAGCTTGAGATATGAATGATACAAAAAAAAAACACCAAATAAAACACCAAAATACTGGTTTAGAAAGCTCAGGAGCATGAGATCTTAATATTAAACCTTCCAGTCAATAGAAATCAAATGCTTCAAAGAAGCTAACTAAAGTGGAGCAAAAATGTAACCACACTATTTTAATTCAAGGTATATCAGGAAATAATTTAAATTACTTAAGAATAAATATATAAGGGCCTCTTCACCCCTCTAATTAACAGAGTTTAAAAGCCATCTCCATGTTAGCTCCCCATTTTTATTTGCCTGCTGAATCCTTATCCTCCCACTTCTCCAGCAAATGCTCTCATCGGACTAAGAAAAGGGTCAACCCTAAGGGTTGATGTTAACCCTAACTTTGATTTTTAGGATTTCCCTTTGGCCAACATTTTATAATCCGGAACCAAACTGGGAGAAGAGATGGGGAAACTCCTTTTCTAGAGAGAAAGTGATATACTGAATACATAAGAAGTCAATGAAGTTTTCTTGTCAGACATGATGCTACTAATAAAAAGTTTGTGAAATGCCTTGTACACATCATTTCATTTGAACTTCACAATATCCCTGGGAGATAGGTTCTCGTTCTCTCCCTCTCTCCCCAACCCTCTCTCTCTCAACTATCACCATCTTCAAAGGTAGAAATTAAAGTGGAGTAAGGCTAAATTCCTTATCCCAGGTCGCATAGCTGCCAAAGTACCCTAGACAGGATTCAAACTCACGTCTTCCTTAGTCTAAGGCCAATGCTCTATCTCAAGACCACTAAATAAAGCTGCCTTTTTCCCCTAGTATTTGGGGAGGAAAGAAGAAAGCATATGATTTCTGACCTACCCTAGTAAATTCAGACTCTGTTCCACTATAATCTAATTTTACTTTATTTAGTACCTCCTCATGACTTATTATTGTCACATCAAACATCTTTGTCCCATATTTTATACAATGTTTAAAAAAAAGAAAAAAGCTATTTTGGATTTGGATGGAGACATAGTATCTTTTTACTGTCCAAATTTAGAAAACAGAGATGCTAAGTGGCCCTTAGCATACAGAGCCAGCTGGGGTTTTTTCTAATCCTGAGTAACTTCCCAATAACTCCTCATGCTTCCACATGGCTGCCTTAATTCTGAATTTGGAAGCCTGAAGATGGGGAGAGATGAATTTCAAAGTGAAGGAATATCATGGACTTGAGAAGCACTGGCATTCACACTCAAACTCTAAACTGAAAAGATATAGAAGATAAATTTATTTGTTCAAGAGCACCGCTAAGGAGAAAATATTTAGAGAAATGTGAACAGTTTTGCTCAGTGCATATCATTCCTTAATCCTGTAATCAACTTTTATTTTTCTTTTGGAGGGGGGAAGGCAAAGCAACTGGGGTTAAGTGACTTGCCCAAGATCACACAAATAATTAAGTGTCAAGTGTCTGGCTCTAAATTTGAACTCAGGTCCTCCTGACTCCAGGGCCAGTGCTTTATTTACTGAACCACCTAGCTGCCCTGTGTAATCAGCTTTTAAATAAAAAAATCTCTGCATTACTCTCATGAATAAAAATATCACTGCAACATAAAAATGCAGGAGAAAAGTTATATCAAGAGACAAAGTAAAGAAAGTACATAAGAGTGTATGCATGCATATTGTCATTGTGAATTGTGCAAGTCAAGGCACCATGCTCTTGATATCCTTGGCCCTCTTTAAGAAGGACAAACAACAGTGTCTGCACACATAAACACACAATGCATAAACACATACATGTATATCTTGTTTTATAGAATATCATATTGCCTATTACAAATAGCTATAAATTGTGGCACCATCACGCACAGAGTGCCAGTCCTGGAGTCAGGAAGACACATCTTTCCGAGTTCAAATCTCCTAGCTGTGGGACTCTGGGCAGTTCTATTAACCCTATCGACCTCAGATTCCTCATCTGTAAAATGAACTGGATAAGGAAATGGAAAACCATTCCAGTATCTTTGCCAAGAAAACCCCAAATGGAGTCACAGAGAGTTAGAAATGACTGAACAAAGAATCTATAAATTAGTTTAACATGATGCCAGTTTTTAAGTTGAAACATTTCTTACAATTCTCGTGATTACAGTTCTCATTGCTGTAGGCAGAAAACTTGCTTCAGGCAGGAAGGGAGAAGTTAAGTGCCACCTCTAAATCCTACTGGCTAAGTGATCTTAGCCAAGTCCTTTCCCCTCTGGATGCCCTCAGCAACCTCTCCAAAACTTTAATTTGCAGGGAAAAGGCTGCATTGGAAGAGGCAATTTCGTTACTGGAAATGCATTATACCAATGAGAGTACAGGTCCAGACCAAAACAATTTCTTTTTTTTCAACTTACAATACAGGATGTCAGTCAGTAGAATGACGTTTCCTGATACTGAAATGTGTATCATCAATGCAATAGACATTTTAAAAACTGTCTAAACCTTCCTAGTCTTAACTCAAACCTGACTTTGAAAAATACTGATTGTTAATTCTTTACCTTACTTGGGGTGGGAGTATATTCCTCCATGCCAATTAAAAATTCTACATGCTATTCTCAGGGTATAAAACATCTCCTGTAAGGCCTTTCAAAAATGGGGCATTACATCTTTCAGATTAAAAAAAAAATGTTTTCCGCAGACATTACAATTTTAAACATTTAAAATAATTTCCTTCTTAAAAAGTCAGTCTCAAAAATACGATGAAAGAGAAGCAGGATGTGCCCAATTTGTGGTCCTTCTTTTGCTTCTATAAAATTTAAAATGAATTTCTGGATCACTCCTGTTTATATTAGCCTAATCCCCAAAAAAATAAATTACTGTTCATTTTCTCAGCAGCATGGAAGTACCATCTAATAGATTGCCTTTTCAATTTCGGCAGTTATGTTAGGAGTATCTATCAATTCCAAATCACCAAGCTAGGCCCAGCCTTAAAATGTCTTAAAATAAAATGAATGTAGTGAGGGAAACCAAGATCCAATAAGTTAAATCTGTAAGTATTTTTTAATATGAAACTTTAGAAGAGAGTGTTCAACTAGAAGCCATTGGTTAAGCAAAACAGATGACTACTTAATTGAATATATCTGAAATCTAAAATCATATATGACAAGATAACCAGTAATTAAAGGCAACAGGTATTCTTCTGGTGGACAAGTAAGCTTTCCTCTCTATAAGGCAAATTTTGAATGAATATGAAACATCTTAGTTTCCATCCAAACATACCTAAAAAAGGAACTGAATTTTCAAGGAAAGTCTTGAATCCTTGCAAAAGTCCCATGGAACACAGCTGAAGAATAGGGTCTTCTGTATCCTAAAATGGAATATCTCTAGCTTCAGAGACAGGCAGGTCTACTATTCTGTAATTCACATGATAACCTGGGCTGTCACCAGTTTGTTAAAGAAAAAGCAAAGAAATGGGTGTTTTCCATCAATATAAGAGGCTTCGGCACATGCACCAGAGCACTTTGGCTCTGATGGGACAAAGATCAATGTCCTTCTGGGAAGTGACATTAAACAATGGACATGTATAACTCTTGGGGGAAAAACAATTTGGGTTAAAAATCATAGCAAATTCATATGGCAACTTTTGGGCTAATAGCATGTGAAAGAACTGGTTGAAAAATTAATTCTAACACAGTTGCTCCATTCTTTAGATGTTTCGCATTTTATGGTATGCTGAGATGTGTCCTTGGAAGGGCCTTCAGAGATAACTCAATCCACCCATTCCACTTTCACTTAACATATCAAGAAAATGAGGCATATCATTAACATATCAAGAAAATGCCTCATTTTAGTGGCTCTATTCATGGACACATAGGAACTACAGCTGGAAAGCTCATAGAGATTGGCTTTCCCCTTACAGAAAAAGAAACTGAGGCCTGGATTTATGTGACCTGCTCAAGATCCAACAGAGCAAGTGACTGAGCTGGGGTTTGAAACCAGAACTTCTGGGTCCTAACTCACTGTCTCATAAATAACAGCCTTTGCAATGGAAAACAAAACAAAACAAAACAAAACATTTCTTATTAAACACATTTTTCACTTGATGTCATCCCTAACAAGCACACTTATTTACAAATGGAAGTTGACAGTCTTAAATCACAGTCAAGCACTGAAGTTGTAATCCTGATTCTGAGCAAGGCAGCAAAGTGCAGTAGCACAGAACTGTATTAAAGGGTCCTTCAGCGGCCCCCAACTCTTCCCATTCCTCATCTAAAATAACCCATCCCCAGGGTGTCACTTCTCAGTGGCATCTGGCCAACCAAATTTCCTTTCACCATCCAAAGGGGATCGGCTCCCATATCAAATGAAAACGCACTGCAGGAATTTGCAATTATAATATGCGAGGTTCTATTTTACATCCAATACACCAAACAAGTTTGAAAAGAGAATCAAGTGTTTTCCATGGGGAAGAAGCAAATTTCCCCATTAGTTCAGGATGGCAGAATCCCCACACTGGGGAGGGAGTGCTCTTCCCCAAATGCTTGTCTGACTGCTCTGAACGTTTTCTTCCCACCAAGCCGGGGAAAACTTCTTTACAGAAGCCACCCATGGGTAACCTTTGGAAGATCAGAGACAGCAGCAAATTAACATTCTCATTTAGACTATGTTTTTTAAAAATATATTACACAGTAGAACTTGTTCAGAAACTGAGGCCATCATAATAAGGAGTCTTCCAGGGTCTGGAGCTCCCATAATCCAATACACATTGAAGGTTTATTTCCGTAGTCTAATTAGCATCAGATAGGGAGAGGTGTCTTCGGCCATGAATTCACTGTAGGAAAAAAATCACATATGATTAATGGAATCGGTTAGAAGTTCAAGATCAAAATTTAAGGTCACAATCCCCATCACACAGCTGCTATCAATTTACATGGCTTATTGTGTCCTCCTCCAGAGGTCCTAAGGTTCATTGAACATCTCTGACCAAGTCTGCAGGACACCCTGGCCAGCTCATAGCCCACTGGCCCACCCTGTCATTTAACTGCCCAGCTGCCCACCTTTCGTATTTTTTTTTCAAAAATAGGAGACCATGCTCCAAAACATTAATGCTGTGATTTTTTTCAACCATAATAAAAAAATTTTTTTAAGTTTCAAAACATAAAATCAGGATCATTAGACTTATGCCTCATAGGGACCTTAGAGATTATTTAGTCTAATTCTTTATGAGGAAACTGAGACTTGGACTTGGACTGGGTATGAGGTAAAATCACAGAATGTAGGCCATAAAGTTAGGAAAACCTAATTAAAATCCTGCTTCTAGGTGGCCCTGGTCCTGGCTAGAGCAATGGCCCTGGATTCTAGAGGACCTGAATTGAAATTAGGCTGCAGACATTTACTAGCTGTGTGACCCTGGGCAAGTCATTTAACCCCATTGCCTCCTGTCTCCTCCCGCCCCCCCATACCAAAAAAAAAACAAACCCAAAAACAAACTTCCTGCTTTTGATATTTAAAAGCTATGTGATCACAGGTGTCTTCAAGCCTCAGTTTCCACCTCTGTAAAATGCGAGTAATTAGAACATTGACTTCACAGGATTATTGTGAGGATCAAGTATGATAAATGTTGTAATAAATTGCATTTGATAAATTATGCAAAGCAATTCATAAAGCTAACTATTGTTATTGTCATGCCCAGAGTTCTGCAACTAGTGAGGAACAGAGCAAAGCTTTTATCTGATTCTCCCTCAAATACCCTATAACCACTTAGTTCCTCAACCTGCTAACTCCCCATGAGCTTACTCTATGCCCCCTCAAGCACCCTTACTCCCCTACTGAATAAAGTTCAATGGCTCCCTATGGCCTCCAACAACAAATATAACATATTCTGTTTGGCATTCAAAGCCCTCCATAAGCCAGCTACCTCCTACCTTTCCAACCTTCTTATACCTCACTCCCCTCACATACCCTTCAATCCAGTCCACTGATCTGGCTACCTGTCAGACAAGACACTCCATCTCTCAGCTCCAGGCATTCTTTCTGGCTGTTCCCCATGCCTAGAATGTTCACCCTCCTTCCCTCGGCCTACTGGCTACCCTGGCTTCCATCTCATCTTTTACTGGAAGCCTCCTCAAACTCCTCTTAATTCTGGAGACTTCCTTCTGCTAATTATTTCCTATTTATCTTGTGCATAACTTGTTCGTATGCATCTATTGACATGCTGTCTCCCCCATTAGATCGGAAGCTCTCTGAGGGCAGGAGCCATCCTTCGCTTCTTTTTGTGTCCCCAGTGCTTAGCACAGGGCCTGGCAAATTGCAGGCCTTTAATCAACGTTTATTGATTGATTGACTGAATCCAGATTCAGTGTTCTTAACACTATGCTAATGAAAAAATTCGGCTCATTTCTCCCAGTTGAAACTGAAAGTACTGGGAAAAATTATTTTTCTTTCTCTTGCACCTTCCATTTTGACTCACTCACAACTAGAGACCATTTGAACAACATGACTTACAGGATCACAGACTTAGAGCTTAGTCATCATTCCTTCTTTTTACAAATAAGGAAACTGAGGCCGAAAGAAGTTAAGAGGTTTACCCAAGGATACACAGATAGAAAGTGGCAGAGTCAGGATCTGAACCCATGTCTTCTGACCTCACATCCAGAATTCTTTCTGAGGCACTTCAAACAAAAGCCTCCAGATCGTAAAATGAACAAACATTTAAACACACACACACACACACACACACACACACATAACACAAGGAACATCTATCGTATTTTCCATCAGGGACCTGGCCACAAAAGAGTGGCTTTGTCCCCATCTTGGCATAGATCTGAGCCCCACTTTCTGTTCCCCCATCCAACGGAGGACCAATCTGCCTCCCAGTTGTTAAGAGCCCTGAAACTAGCACTGTATAGTAGTAGATAGAACACTAGGGTTGAAATCAGAACGCCTGGGTTTGAGATCTGGCTTCAGCACTCACTCTCTATGATGCTGGGAAAGTCACTTCTCTCTGCATCTCTGCTACACTATCTGCCTCACTGTGTCTTCCTGAGGAGAGGGTCTCACAAAATGCAAAGAGTCATATAAACATACCTACGGCCATTATCCACACTGAGACGGTCAGGAATCTACACAATTTATGAAATACATTAATTTGGGGTGGCCAGGTGGCTCAGAGAGTAAGAGCACTGGCCCCAGAGTTGAGATGACCTGGGATCGAATCCGGGCTCAGATACTTAGCACCACACCCAGAAATAACTGGCTGTGTAACCTTGAGCAAGGTACTTAACCCCAATTGCTTAAAAAAAAAGAAATACATTAATTTTATCCCTTTCCTGGACACCTCTGGGCTGAGATATTTTTTTTGCGCTAGTAGACATTATAGGAAAGTGGCTAAAAGATGACAATTTGTGACCTAGGGCCCCTAAAACTTTATGACTTGGCTCAGAAACTGTTTTCCCCTTTAGTCCCTAATTACATATATCATTAGGAAAGAGATGTGCCACAGTAAACAGTTTAAAGTATGAGATGAATCTGTCTGGATTCCCAGACTGACACTAATCACAATGGGCTTGATTCTCTACTCCATGCACTGTGCCCATGGAGGTTCAGAAAATCAAAATGTGCCCTAAGGGGATTAGTTTGAGAAACCTAAAAGCTTCTGCTAGAATGGGAAATTTTTAATTGCATCTTTAATGATATGTGTAATTATGGACTATAGTTTTTTTTTTCTTTATGGAAGCAATTCTGTGGAATATCAAAGAAACAGGACGTAGGCCTGGAAGTGTTCTGCCATTTGCAAAATATTTAAACATCTAAGTAATTTATTCTTCTTTATAATTTCTATCAAAGCATAATTCTGGACATGAGCATTAACCCTTTTATCACAACAATTTTTGTGAGAATCTGTTATGTGTTTAGCACTGTGCCAGATGTTACAAAGAATTAAAGGAAGCAGGGGGAAAAATTATTTCTGCCCTCTCCTATAATCTAGTTGCGCAGATAAGACACAGACCACATGAAAAGTGAAATAATAACAAAAGACATTTTGTGATTAAATGCTAATTTGGTCAATGCAGAGAGAAGCTGCTGTTAACTAGACTAAATAATGTTAATTGAGTGCAAGAGGAATGATCACTACAGGTTAGAATTGAGCAAAGCCTTGAAGAATGAGTGGGCTTCAAATAGGCAGAAAGGCTGGAGGGATGGAAGAAAGTATTGGAGAATATTGTCAACCATGATGTGGGAAATGTATGCCATGCTCTGGAGATACTGAGAGGCTCAATCAAGTTAGAGAAGAACTTCTGGTTTTGCAGCCAATGTGGAGAAAGATGAAAGATAACTCTGGAAAAGTAACTTGGAACCTGATTATGGATAGCCTCAAATGTCAGGCTAATGAAGCTGGCTTTGCTCCCCCGTGATGAAGAGTCACGATTTCAAGCAAAGGAGCAATATGATGAAAGTGCTCCTTTACAAAGATTAAAATGCCAGCATTGTGCAGGATGTGCTGAAATGTGTTTGGTGTAAGGTGGGGGATACTGGAAGCAAGTAAAGCATTTAGGATCCTTGCAGAGATCTAAGCATGAGGTAAGAAGGACCTGAATTGGGGAGGTCACCATGGAATGTAAAGGAAGGGATAGATTCATGAGAAATTATAAAACAGTAGATAGGATTTGGTGATCTGATAACATGGGGAAGAGGAAAACTCAAAGGTGACGAAAATTTTAATCCTGGATGTCTATAAAATGATGTTAGTGATAGAAAGAGGGCAACAGAAAGTGGCAAGATAGCATATTTGAAAGCACTATATCAGTAAAAGGCACACATTTTTCAAGGATATGCATCTCCTAGGGAAAATATTCCACTTTTTCTCATTAAAAAAAACATTTACAGAATGCTTATCAAGCATTGTAAAGTTTTGGCAGGCCAAATTTAAATAATATTCTTGACTAGGTTCTAACCAAGTAAGTACAATTCAGTTCAGCTAAATTTGAGAATGATGACAAATGTAAATGATTAAAAAATATTTATTCCATGCAGCTGTCAAAAGTGGAGCTAGGAATTCTCCAATCACAGCTGGCAAAAGCCAACCACAGGGTCATTATGCACCATGCTCTCAGCTTGATGGGCTCCTTACAAAGAAAAAAAGAAATTGAGTCCATTTTGCTACATTTCTGTTCATAAATATACAATCCATTCCTACTCACTTCTTTTCATAATACTAAAGTAGATAAAACCTTTTGATTCCTTTACATGTCAAGATCCCACAATTTTATCAGTGTAGATAAAGGAGGAAGGGAAGGCGGGAAAGAATAGGCCTTTGTATAGTACCTACTATGTGCCAAGCACATGCTAAGAACTATTTACAAATGTTATCTCATTTAAGATAGTGCAGGTGGCTTCATCATCGATAGAGACTAGAAAGTTTTTTGTGACATAAATCTTTGAAAATGGCTAAAAAATAATCTAGTCCTCTGTGATATGGTCAATCCAGTGAGAAGCTGCTCTTAACTAGAATAACTGGGGATAGTTTTTCATCCTGTTCATACTTAGAATGGGAACAGAGACTGGACTTGTCATTTCACTGGTATTGGCAGTTTCCGGTGAGGGACTTTCTCTACCAACAGATGTTAGCAATTTCCCTCAAACCTAGAGCCTTAGAGAATGGTGCTCTGAGTCTTTTTTTGCATCCTGGACCCTTCTGGCAGTCTCATGAAGCTATGGAATCCTACTTGGAATAATAGTTTTAAATGCATGAAATAAAATATATAGGAATGCCAAGGAAATTCATTACATTTAAATATTTATCAAAATATATTTTTTAAAAGTTTGTGGACCCCATGTTAAGAACTCCTGAAAAAGTATGTATCCTAGAACAAGGGGAGGTT
Organism: Petaurus breviceps papuanus; assembly: GCF_028583685.1. NCBI lineage: Eukaryota > Metazoa > Chordata > Mammalia > Diprotodontia > Petauridae > Petaurus > Petaurus breviceps. The sequence goes on along the minus strand of NW_027185665.1, from coordinate 9,885,214 downwards.
GAATGATTTGCCTGGGAATATACAGCCAGTGTATTCAGAACAAACACCATTCTTCCTGGTTCCAAGACCACCTTTCCATCCTCTATATCACGCTGTCTCAAGTTCATATTTATGTTATTTAAAAAGATTCGATGTTGTCTGTATTTTATCAATACAAAGTAGTAATAATTTCGCACAGATCCAAAGTCATATACATAATTACATTCTACATGAGATGTGGTGGAACAAGGAGAAAAGGAAAGACCTCACCTCGTGGAGACTCCCTTAGACACCTTCATCTTGGAGTTATCTGACCAAAGTTCAATCTTGCTTTTTAGATCTTTATTCTAAAATGGAAAAGAAAATTCTATCAAGGTTGGGTAGAAACCCTGACATGGAATGACACTTTTGCATATATGGACTGGGTTCTTTTCTACCTAAAGCCTATGTCCCTCCTTAGAAACTAGTCAGACTATATTGAGTCATTCTTGAGATCACTGATCACAGTACATTAATGGCATAATGTCTTCAATGATGTCCTGAAAAGAATAAGCACCTGGGAAAATGCCTAATCTCATATGGGCTCAAGCAATTTTCTGATTTGGGGTCTGAAATTCAACTGGTGAAAATAATCAGTCTTGAGAAATTCACTTGAAGAATTCCAGAAAATCAATTAAAAACTTAGTTGAAACAATTAACAACTTTAGCAAAATATTAGGATATAAATTAAACCCACATAAATCATCAACATTTCTATAGATTGCCAACAAAGTATAGCAGCAAGAGATAGAAAGAGAAATTCCATTTAAAATAAAATAATTAGAAAATATGAAATACTTGGGACTCTACTTGCCAAGACAAACCCAGGAACTATATGAGCACACTTACAAAATACTCTTCACACAAATAAAGTCAGATCTAAACAACTGGAAAAATACTAATTGCTCATGGGTAAGACAAGCCAATACAATAAAAATTACAATTCTACCTAAATTAATTTATTTATTCAGCACTATACCAATCAAACTACCAAAACGTATCTTATAGAGCTAGAAAAAATAATAACAAAATTCATCTGGAAGAACAAAGGTCAAGAATATCAAGGGAATCAATGAAAAATATGAAGGAAGGTAGCTTTACTATACCAGATCTCAAATTGTATTACAAAGCAGTAATCCTCAAAACAATTTGATACTGGTTTAGAAATAGAGGGGTGGACCAGTATAATAAATAAAAGTACACAATATACAATAGTAAATGACCATAGAAATCTATTGTTTGATCAATGCAAAGATCCCAGCTTTTGGAACAAGAATTTACTATATGACAAAAACTGCTGGGTAAACTAGAAAACAGTTCAGGAGAAACTAGGTATAGACCAACATCTCACGCCATATACCAAGATAAGGTCAAAATGTTTACATGATTTAGACATTAAGGGTAATATCATATGCAAATTAGGGGAGCATGGAATAGTTCACCTGTCAGATCTATGGAAAATAGAAGAATAGTGAGCATTACAGGATGTAAAATGGATAATTTTGATTACACTAAGTTAAAAAAGTTTTACAAAAATAAAACCAATGCAGCCAATATTAGAAGGAAAGCAGGAAACTGGGGGAAATGTTTCACAGCACATTTCTCTGATAAAGGCCTCATTTCTTGAATATATAGAGAACTGAGTTAATTTCATAAGACTACTAATCATTCCCCAATTCATAAGTGGTCAAAGGATAGGAACAGGCAGTATGCAGAAAATATCAAAGTTATCTATAGTGACATAAAAAAGGTCCTAAATCACTGTTGATTAGAGAAATACAAATTAAAACCACTCTAAGGTACCAACTCATACCTAACAGATTAGCTAATATGACAGAAAAGGAAAATTGTAAATGCTAGAAAGGATGTGTGAAAATTGGAAAACTAATGCTCTGTTAGTAGATCTGTGAACTGATCTAATATCGTGGGCCCCTTGGGCACCAGCCCCAGGTGTGAGCAAAGACATGGCAGAGAATTAACCAGGCGGGTAGTTCTTAGGGTAGAACTCCATTTATTTATCCTGAGGACAAGGTTTTTATAGAATGAGACAAAGGAAGGGGACTCAAGTATTCATAGCATTATCTTAGTCTGTCACATCCTGGAAGTAGCATGGCAATAAGGTCTTTTGTTCTCTAGGTGCCAGAAAATCTTAGGAAAAGTCAGTTAACTCCTTTCCTATGCAGTCACATTACAAAGGATGCTCTTGGGAGCTGGCTGTAAGGCCTAAAGCCAAAGCAGTATCATCAAGTACATCTGCGTAGGAACTGACCACCTAAGAATTCAGATAATTTGGTTTTGAACAACTAAAGTCTTGGGGCAGAGCCTATTGGTCTCAGAACTCAAACAACATCCTTATAAGTGTAACCCATATCAAAAGAACTCAGGAGCTAACCTGACAAAAAGTCAAAGAGGTCTCAAAGAGGTTTTTGATATTCGGGTCCACTGATATCTGAGTCCCGGATCAAGCCTCTTTGGCTCCCCACAATCTAACCATTCTAGGGAGCAATTTGGAACCATGGCCAAAAGGATTAAAAAAAACTGTGCATGTACTTTTATCTAGTGATGCCATTACTAGGTCTGTACTCCAAAGATATCAAAGAAAAAGGAAAAGGACAGACACGTGCAAAAATATTTGTAGCAGCTATTTTTGTAATGGCAAAGAATTGGAAATTGAGAGGATACCCATCAATTGGGGAATGGCTGGACAAGTTGTGGTATATGATTGTGATGGAATACTATTTGTGCTATAAGAAATAGTGAACAGGTGGATTTCAGAAAAACCTGAAAGACTTATATGAACTGATACAAGTGAAGTGAGCAGAACCAGAACACTGCATATAGTTACAGCGATATTGTGGGATGAACAACTGTGAATGACTTAGCCACTGATCTTAGACAATGCCAAAGGACTCATGATGAAAAGGGCTATCCACCTCCAGAGAAAAAATTGAAGAAGTGTGAACGCAGATCAAAGCATATTGGATTTGGAGTCAGGAAGACCGGGGGAGGATGATATGTAAACAACCATGTATATAACAATGAGGGTGATGATATGTAAATAGTCATGTACAAATGTAAGTGGGAGGTAATCTTAGAGAGAAGGTACCAGCAGCTCACACTTCTAAATGGGGAAATAAGAAAAATAAATACATGCGAAACTGAATAATACTTAAGAACTTTAAAGTTGACAAAGCATGATATATATCATATATATATATACACACACACAACACACACTTATATGTGCATAAACATATAATTATATACACACATACATACAATTTCACTTGACCCTCAAAACAATCTTGGGAGGTATGTGCTATCATTATTATTATTATTACTATTTCCCAAATGGGGAAACTGGGGCTGAGAGGTTACCTGACTTACCCAGGATGACACAGCTTGACTGAGGCAGGATTCACACTCGGGTCTTCCTGACTCCAAATCCAGAGCCCTATCCATTGTATCACTAGCTACCAGTTAAAACAAAATAACGACAATATTGCCCCCAAACAGCAATATGGTTATGAGAGAAAGAGGAGGTGGGGATTTCTATGATTTCAGAGGTGAGAGACCATCAGGAAGTGGTCATAGAAAGCCTCACAGAAAAAGGACTTTGAAAGACCAGTTATGATTTTGGTTGAAAAAAAAAAAAGAGAAGGTACCAAGGAAGAAAAATGAGCAAGGGAAGTGAGATCTTTGTTTCACACGTGGTGGGTCTAATCATAGTCTCTAAACACGATAGATACTCCATCTCCTATCTCTGCACCTTTGCATTGGCTGTACCCCATGCCTGGAGTGCTTTCCCTTCTAATCTCCCCTTCTTGGAATCTCTAGTTTTCTCCAAAGTCTAGTTCAAGCTCTACCTTCTATACAAGGTTTTTCCTGAACCCTTCCAGCTGGTAGTGTCTCTGTGCCAAAAACAAACTTGGATTTATTTTGTACATATTCTGTTTATAATACATATACCCAAACACATACATATGTGCATATACATATATGTGTATACATATGTAAACACACAGATATATAATTGTGCATGTGTATTGCACAGGCATGTATTTGTATATACACACAGGTTGTTGCATTGCAACTGGGTTAGTGTACACACAGTGCATGTGTGAACATACATACACAATGCATGTATCTATGTGGGTATGTGTGCAAATGCATGTGTATATTGCAGCTGTATATGTGTGTACATTGTTATGTGTGCCTATACATATGTGTACGTACACATATATTGTTGTGTAGCTATAGATGTACACTGCCTTCCAGGTCTCCCTTACTGAACATTATGTTAACTCACACTCATAGTTAGTTGTCAATGGAGAAAAGTGCTACAGCAGTATGGACTTAACCTGTCATTTCATTGACGTAGGAACTTTTAGGTAAGGAAAGCCTCCCCCTACCAAGACAGGTTGGCCACTCTGCCATTTAGAGACTTAGAGAGATGCTTAGATCACTAAGAGGTTAAAGTGACTTGTCTAGTCACACAGACATATGTGTCAGAAGCTAGGTCTTCCTGGGTTCAAGGCCATCTCTCTCTCCAGGATGCCCATCTCTATACCAGAGGAATGTTCTGAGATGGTACGTGATTAGAAGTGACTAAAATTCACTTCCTGAATTATCACCCCCAGTTCTCTCTATAACTCATGTAAATAGATATACTGGGTAGGAAAGCATCCTCCTTGCCAAGATGACAGGATTTAATTTGCTGTTCTTCAGTCTCCCCATATGCTTTACCATCTCTGTTCATGTGATAATGTTTTCCTTACACAGGCTTTTATGATGTTTCTACTAAATGAGACACTTATATAAGTTCTGCATTAATTGCTTTTTGTCAAATAGAAATTATCTGAGCCAATGGCAAAACTGTTTGCCAGTCACGGCTCTGGTTCAGCACAGCCTACAGTCATTTTCTTCTCTAAAACATTCTTATATCTGCCCTTATTACTGAAGCACAGCAACTCATATCTGAAAGAGAATGGTGGATGTACAGTTACACACAAGGATTTACAAATGGAAACACATGAAAATGGAAGATAATATTTAAAATATACTTAAAAGTGAACAGGTTATCAGCGAAAAGTGCTTGAACTCTGGTATATTTGCCAGAAGCTTCAAATGAAGATGAAAAAGTCTAAAAAACTGAAAGGAAAGGAATTAAGAATCTTAAAAAGAGTCAGACTGAAATCATGTTCTAGTGACATTTAAAAGAGATTTAAAAAAAACCTGAATGAACAAAATAATATACAAGAAAAAACTGTACAGTGTTGAATCAGTAAATCTCACCCCCAAAATGGAAAAAAAAATGAAGGCATAATTTATAAGGAAGAGAAAGAGCCTCACAAAATTGAAAGATAATTTCCCCCAGAATTTTTGAATACTTGGAACCAGAAATGGAAGAAAAAGGTATTATATACAGTAACTGTGATAACCACACTAATAAAACCTAAATGCCATTGGAATTATTCACAGTACATGAAGGCATTTACCTGTCTCTATCTTGTAGACCTTTTTTTTCTAGTTTCATAATCTTTTTAGTCAAGAAAAAGAGTACTTTCCATGTGTCTCAAAATCTTCATCTCCGTTAGAAGAGCCTCTTCAGCCATGATAATCAATATTCTGGCCTTCTTGAGACCACTGCACTGCTTAATGAGATCCCAAGCTACAGAATGGCCCTCAAGTCCCTGTGAAACCTACCACATCTGTAAATTCTCTTCTCACAAGTTGATGAAAACTTCCATAACCAGTCAGAGAAGCTGTGTGGTATTGTCTGCCCATCTCAAAGCCTAGACTGGAAATACGTGATTATTGCCTTCTTCCTATCGAAAAGCAAGTTTCCTCACTTTACTCAACAAATGTGAAGGATTTGAACATCCATCTGTTTGTTTTCTAAAATGTTCAGTTTTCAATATGGAAGAAGGTATCCCAGAAAACATGAATGTGGAACAAATTGAGGATGGGGTGCCCTATCTTATACATCGTCATTCCCCTACAAAGGGACTTTGCGTCAGTCCTGTAAGCTTAAAGTAAATGAAATATTTCCCTGGGGATATTTTTTTTAAATCTTTACAAAACCAGCCCTTTTTATTCACTAATATAAAGTACTTTACTTAAAGAATAATTTATTCCAATGGAATAGGGAAAAATTCTACTCCCACAGAATCGGAGTTCCTATCTTATTGTGTCTATGTTTTTTATTCATTCATTTAATGAATCACTTATAAATAACTAGTGCACGCATGGTCCCAAACCTATCAGTCAACAAGCATTCATTAAGAACGTGTCTGTTACAACATGACTAATGTGGAAGTATGTTTAATATGATTATATATGTATAGTGTATATCTAATTGCATGCCATCTTGGGGAGGGGGGGAGGCGATGGGAGGAGGGAAATTTAGAACTCAAAATCTTACAAAAGTGAAAAATAAAAATAAATATTTTTTTTAAAAAAGAACTTACATGTTAGACACTATGCTACCCATGGGGGTAGCAAAAAAGGCCAAAAACAAACAAACATGCAAACCCCCGTTACTGTCCTCAAGGTCACATTTGATTGGGAGAGACAATATATAAGAAAATGAGCTACATACAAGAAACATACAGAGTAAGTTAAAGTAATCAAAAAAGAGAAGGCAGCTGAGTGAACTAGATAAGGCCTCTTCCAGTATTTCTGCCAAACCTTGCCATTCCCTCCTCCAACCTCCCATGGCTCTCCCTCACCTGACCCGTTTAGCTGAAAAGGTTGTCTTGTATTTTACTGAAAATACTGATTCCATTTCTCAAGAGGTCCCCCTTCTCCCCTTCTCATCGCACATCACCCAAATACCTTCTGCCTCCATTTCCTTCACCCATCTCACATGATGAGGTGGTCCTCCTTACTGTGACAAAGCCCTTCACGGGCACCAGCGATCCTATTCTATCCCATTTTCTCCAGCAGATGGCCCATCCCCACCCTCCCACTAATCTTCCATCTCTTCCTGTCTACTTGGCTGCTTCCCTGCTGCTTACAAACATACCTGTTTCTCCTTCATGAGATCCATCCATCCTCACTGGTTATCATCCTGTATCTCTCCTCCCACAATGTGGCTAAACTTGAGAAGGCCCTTTACACTAGCTGCCTCTACTTCTCTCACTCTCTTAATTCTCTACAGTCTGGTTTCCAAACCTACCTCATCATTCAACTCAAGGTGCTCTCTCCCAAAACTGCCAAGTTCTTAACTGTCAAATCTAATGGCTTTTTCTCAATCATCATCCTTGCCAACCTACCTATAGCCTTCAATACTATTGATCACTCTCTTTTCCTTGATAGCTTTTTTTCCCTGCAGGTTTTCAAGGCTCTCCTCTCTCCGGGATTTCCTCTTGCCTATCTGAAAGCTCCATCTCAATGTGAAAATTGCTGGAAATTCATCCAGGTCTTGCCCACTTACCTGGGGTATCCCATGGGGCTCTGACTTGAGCGCCTTCCTCTACATTATTTCACTTTGCAATCTCATAAGATCCCCGGATTCAATTATCATCTCCATTGTTGATGATTCAGATTTACTCCTTCAGTCTCACATCTTCAATTACCATTAGATATATCAAACTGGATTTCCTATAGACATCTTAAACTCAACCTTTCCAAAACTGAACTCTTTCTTTCCCCCAAAACCATTTCAACTTTCAAACTTCTCTATTACCTCTGAGAGTACTGCCATCCTTCCAGTCAGCCAGACTCAAAACTTAGATATCTTCCTTGATTCCTCATCCTCTCACCCTCACTCCCACCCCCATATTCAATCTATTGCTAAGAACTATTGATTTTGCCCTCATAATATCTCTTGCATAGCCCCTCCCTCTCTGGCACTGCCAAACCCCTGGTATAGGCAGGCTCTCATCACTGCGTGTCTGGAATACTGAAATAGGCTGCTGGGTAGCATTCTTGTCACACATCTCTCCTCACTCCAGTCTATCCTCCATTCAGCTGCCAAAGTGATCGTCTAAAACACAGGTGGGACCATGTCACTCCACTATTCGAATGGGCTGCCTATCACCCCTAGGATCAAATACAAAACCTGTTATAAAAATATAAATCAAATACAAAGACTATTATAAATGTCCAAATTAAATACCAAGAACATATGAAGGAAGACTCTGCTGCCAGAGAAAAAACTGATAAATAAAAGTATGTGTAAAATGATTTTACATAAATATATATACATACATACATACACACATATATTTGTGTCTTTAGGCATCTTTAGGGTGGGTGGGTGAAGGAAAAAAGGGGAAAAAAGAAATTTACATGAATATATATTTAAAATGAATAGCAAGTTGCACATAATAGATTTGCAGTTTCATGTGCAATCATCTTTTTTTTTCATTATACTATGTTATATTAGTGCTTTTTTATTCCATAAATTAAAAATAAAATAAATAAAAATTAAAACAACAAAATATACCTCCTCAACTTTTCCAGTATAATACCTTGCCCCTGTCTTCCCCAACATACTCTTCAATTAAATGATAGAGATAAGAGTGAGCAGGCTGTATGCTAAGGAAAGAACATCTCCCAGGACAGAGACGAGATGCTGTATGTGGTCTTAACTGGGTCCTTCGGCCCCTGTCCAACAGCCAGGCTGTCTCACCTCTGGTTTCTAACAGAATTGTTGTTCATATAAATGCATGGCTATAAAATATACCAGGAAGTTTGGATCAAAATTATTACAGAAATTAAATAATAATTTTCATGACCTGAAAAACCTTGGCACCAAATTAAAAAAAAATGTGTTTAGCTTCTAATGCAGTGAAAAGGCCCATGGGTATGCACACACATGTGTGCGTAAATGTAGTAAGCATTTCCTCCTTACCTGAGCTTCTAGGATATTCACCTTTTCTTTCAGAGTCTCAATCCTTTTATCTTGTTCTTGTACATCATTTTTTAAGCCTTCCATCTAAGAGTCAGGAAGCACAAATTAGAACATTTTTGAAGTCTTATCAAACCACAATATTTTTTAAGTGGACAATAGAAATAGCTTCTGGAAACTTGGATAAAAGTTTGTCTTTCAGAGATTTGAAGTTAGAGGCTTGGTGAGGCTGACTTTTCACACCTTTTTATTTTTTTCAATTAAATCCAGCTCTCTGGAGAAATCATTTGGAATCTTTGTGTTTCTCCACAACTGAAGTTTCTTGTCCCACAAACCATACTAACTAGTAAGGCCCTGGAATGCCAAAGCCTGGTACACTGCATCTATTAAGAGCTTCCTAGACCCCCAGAACTTTATATTAAGTTGTCTTAATATAATATTATATATGTTATGTATATAACATATATAATTAACATATAACATATTAATATATGTAATGCAATATAAAAATAATAATATAACATTATTAATAATAATATTGTCTGAGGAGAAGATAAGTCACCAAAAGCCTCAGAGGAAGTGAAAACCAGTACCTGCTCCAGCTGGGAATCTTGGGTCTATGAGACATGCTGAGGAGTAGCCTAGGATTTCTAGATTCAGTTTTTTTTTTTTTAATATCAGACAAGAGTCTAAAGAAAAGAGGCGGCCAGATAGCACAGCGAGTAAGAGCTCCAGCTCCAGTGTCGGGATGACCTGGGGATCAAATCCGGGCTCAGATACTCAGCACCACACCGAGTAATAACTGGCCATGTAACCTTGAGCAAGTTACTTAACCCCGATTGCTTTAAAAAAAAAAGAGAGAGAGAGAGAATCTAAAGAAAAGTTAAACAGTATTTCTGAAATGCTCCATGCCAAGCACAAGCAAAAGAGCCAGGATGCATTTAGCATTGCAGGGGAAATGTCAGGGAGGGGAAAACTTTCATTACTTTTATAGCCCAGGCATGCCACTCATATTTGTTCTTCACCCAGTAAACATTCCATCTCCAGGAGAAAGACACTTGATTAAACTGACCTCCTGGATCACACCGCGTAGGTTCTGATGTTGGGAATGAATCACAAACTGCAAATAGGAAATTTGCCTCTGGAGAGTGGAAATCTCTGTCTGAAGGTCCTTACAACTGGGGAAGAAAAAGGGAAAAGAAAATGACTTTGCCAATAATGACTTTTATAATTTGTTTTTACTGGTTGTTCCTAAATTATTGACATGTTATTCCCGTGCTAAGTGATTTTCATGCATTTGCTTCATTTTAGGCACAGTAGGTGCCTATCCACTGGGGACTGTTGAACAAACTGTGCTATATTAATCTATTTGGGGATTTTTTGGACCAAATCTGCATCATGGGGGAAGGAGCTTCCAGGTATGGACCTCCCTCAAGCAGTACAGATCAACACTTGCTCTGCCAGTGTTTACTGCCTTAGAGATCTTCCTAGGGGAAGTGAGAAGTAAAGGGCTTGCTCAGGGTCATATGGTCACTAGGTGCCAGAGGAAGGATTTGAACCCAGGTCCTCCTAACAGCAAAGCCAGCCCTAAGTGCCTCTCATATGAATATAATGGAATATTATAGAAAAATTAGACCTGGGGGTGGCTAGGTGGTGTAGTGAGTAAAGCGCCAGCCCAAGAGTCAGGAGGACCCGAGTTCGGTTCCAGCCTTAGCGCACGCGCGCGTGTGTGCGCGCGCACACACACACACACACACACACACACACACACACACACACACACACTACTAGCCATGTAACCTTAGGCAAGTTATTTAACTCTAATGGCCCTCCAAAAAAAAGGCAAAAAAAAAAAAGAAAAAAATGAGTCCTGTATGAACTGATGCAGAATAAAGGAAGAACTAGGAAAACAATATTCATCACTACAATAATACAAACAAAAACACTAAAAGGGAGTAAACACTATGGAAATGTGAGGAGCAAGATTAGCCCTGGTAGAGAGGTGAGAAAATAGAATAGAAAATTACCTGGATAAGGAATAGGTCATAAAATTTGAGACCAAAGGGCCCTCCAGGTCATCTAGTATCATCCCTTCATATTACAAATGAGGAAACTGAGGCTCAAAGAAATTAAGTGACTTGACCAAAATCATAAAGATGGGGAGGAGCAGAGACAAGATTCCAATGTAAAGCTTTTTCCATTGTACTTTGCTGCTCCTCTGGTGGGGGACCATGGAATGCTGGTATATTCTGCCCAAACCAATCACTGTGTCACTTTTAATTGTTACCAAAAAATTTGGGATGGGGAGGGAGGAGTGAGGGGAGTAGAATGATAATACCTGAAAGATGGTAATGCTAAAAAAAAGGCATAAAAAAACTTTAAAAAATTAAAATGGGAAAACTAGGAATCTGACAATTATAAAGAGAAAAAAAGATAAAATTAAATGTGGAGTTACATTGAAACAGGAAGAGCCTAGCACATAATAGGTGCTTAATAAATGTTTACTGACCAATTGATTTAGTCAGATGAGATAATTAAAGTTCCAAAGAGGATGGAAGAAAGACATGAAGAAAAGTAGGAAATATTAATAACTAGGTAAATAAAAATTAAAATAATTCAGAGATCCTACCTCATACCTATTACACCCACACACCCACACATGTTAGACTGGTAAAGATGACAAAAAAGGAAAATAACAACTGTTAAAGGGCTACAAGAAAACAGACACATTAATGCCCTACTTCTGAAGCTGGGAATTGGTGCAGCCATTCTAGAAAACAATTTGGTTCTATCCCTAAAAAGTCACTAAAACTGTGTATACCATTCTTCAACCCAGTGATACCCCTTCTAGGCCTATATCTGAAAGAAATCAAAGAAAGATAAAAAGGATCCATTTGTATAAAAAAAAATTACAGCCGTTTTTTATTATGGTGTCAAAGATCTGGAAACTGTGGGGTTGCCCAGCAATTGGGGAACGAACTAATTATAGTATGTAAATGTACTGACATAGTCTTCTGCTATAAGAAATGATTAAAGGGATGGCTTCAGAGAAAGCTAGGAAGACTTATGTGAACTGATACAGGGTGAAGAGAGCAAAACCAGAACAATTTATGAAAAGACAACATTATAAAGACAGGAAACCTCAAAAGACTTAAAAACTCTGAACAATAGAATAGCCAGCCATGATTGTTGAGGACCAATAATGAACCATGCTACTCACCTCCTAACAGAGAAGAAGATATAAGTTTGTATGTATACATACATACAAACACTGTTTTACTTGACTATGCTGATGGTGCAGAAGTGAAAAAGAGGGGTTTTTGATTTTTTTATTTTTCTTCCCTCCCTTCAATGGGATGAAGTAGTAAGAAAGTCAGTTTTTGTTCATTGATATTTGTTTATGTTATACATATATCTCTATATACATGTGTGTAGATATGTATATATACACATACACATACACGTATATATACACACGTACACATATATACACACAAACACATTATTTATTGTTTATAAATTTATTGGCTGGCCCCCAAAGGAGGAAACTCCCTCTATCAATTGCAGGTCAGCACCTTTCCTGAAACCTGTAGTCTTAGGGAGTTACATAAAACCCTGAGAGGTTAAGTGAGGTGACCAGGGTCATACAGCCAATATGTGTCAGAGGTGGGACTTTCACCCAGGTCTTGCTGGCTGTGGGGCCAATTCTAACCATTACACGGTACTACCCCCAGCTAATCAGTGAGGATACAAAGAAGCAGAAATTGTCTAAGGAATTTACACTCCATTAGAGAAGACAAATAGGCACAGCAAAAAGTACCAAAGATAAACACAAAGTAGACAAAGGCTTTGTCTTGTGAACAGTGCTGTGACCTGTGTGACCTGTACATTTTCCAGATTAAAAAAAAAAACAGCAGTTCTTTATGCATTAATGTGACCTGCTATGCCCTTAGAAACTGCTTCAAACTACTTCTGGACTGAATTCAAGGCTCTGTGTACACATCTGTAAAATGTAATGTTGAGTTGCCAAAGGCCAATATATGGAATGTTTTCCCTTCTATCCTGCAAAGGCATAGCAAATACTGGAAAACTGGAAGGTGGGGAGTGATTGGGAGAAAAACTGCATATAAAAAATTGCAAGGTTCTGATTGCCACCCTTGGTATTGAGTAGAAGTACTCTGGCAAAATTTACCATAGAGAAATAAAAAGGAAGCTTTCTCTCAACACAATTTACTAGTGACCACTAAGGAATGACCAACATTGTCAGTCTGCCACAATGATAGTCACTCACTGCAAAAATATCACTTCATATGACAGAATACTGACTGAACTGAATAGATTAACTATTGGTCTGACAAATGGGATAGTTCTTATGTTCTTGTGTGTTCTTAATTGTCTCGGGATAATCATTCGGGGGTCTTTAAGTCGGAGGAAGTCCTCCAGCCTACTGGGTGAATACCTTGTAGAGCTAATTTCTGGGAGAATGTGGACAAAAGTTGCACAAGGATAGACGGCTATGAATGGGCTAAAACCTGCATCTTTGGGGGGGACTCCCAAATTGATGATATCACAGCTCCATCTGAGTAAGTTAGATTATACAGAAAGGAAAATTACTGTATAATAAAAAATAATAGGCCAAAAAGAGGAGAGAGAGTTACTAAGACTAAAGGAATGGAAAAAGGAAAGGCTATATGAGGTGGAATCCAATGTCCCCAAATCACATGTCACAGGTTAATATGCCTAGGGATACACATCATGGACCATGCTTTGCTGCCCCCGGTAACTCCTGAGGGACCTGACCTTGACTTTAGAAAAGATTCTTTCCCTGAACCTGCATATGTTCCCTAAGGCAAAAAAAACAGATATTTCTGCTGAGTTACTGAAAAAGCCCTTTACAACTAGCAAAATATAGTTAGTCAATTTCTCCTGATATAATAGGTGCCACCCACCACTAAAAATGGTCCTAGGATCATAGGATCCTAGATTAGAGCTGGTGCTTTCCTAAAAGATACTACAAATTTATATGCATACGAAATTAAGAAATGCCATATTGAATCTGACTAAATCTATGTTTAGAAATGGCAGAATGAAACCTCAGCAATTAGAGAGTGTTTTTCCTATCATTTTGGAAAGCAATATTTTCAACTTTATTCATATATACATTTTTTTTCATACATACAGTTTTTAAAAATACAGCTATAACAATCAGTGATGCCTGCATTCTGTAGAAATAGCTGGCGGTTCAAGCATCTTATTAGAAACATTTGAATACCATAATGCAGCCCATAAAAACTCCTAGAAGCCACTTCAGATTTAGTTACAATTACTATGAACACCTCAGTTGATTTTTGAAAACCTGTTAACAGTATGAGCTCTGTTCAAAAACTTATCAAAACACTAGTTCTGATGGCAAAGTTAAACTTACGCTTAATCTATGTACATCCTAGCCCCAGCAGCCATCACTCAGGGAACAAGCCTCATGAAGAAAAGAGTCCGCCACCACACCAACTGCCACCAAGGGACAGACAAGCCTGTCTACCTGAAACAGGAAGGTATTCTCAAAGAGAAACAGAAGCTAGCTTATGCCATCTGGGTCAAACCACCACCAGTTACTACCCCTCGGATCCCAGAGGAAACTGCTTGGACCCCAAAGCCCTAGAAATGGCAGCATCTCCTCCGTCATCCCTCCTAGCCATGAACTCTGCTTCCAGTTAAAGCCTCATGGTTATCATCAAGGAAAACATCCACTATGTGCAGAAAGGGGCTTGCCATCTCCACTAATATGAATTAACAAGTGAGGACCAACAGAGAACCTACAGAGAACACAAGCTAAAGAGTCCTCAGAATAGTAGCACTCCATCCCTGACCACTAGTCCCCATTGCAGCCTGGCTCCCAAAGGCATTGCCCAGGGGAACGATCCTTCCAGAGATGTGATCTGCACCAACTGCCCATGCCTCCTCAAGTGTCAGTCCTTGACAGTGTGGTGACAAGCAGTGTGCTAAACACCATAGCTACTGAAGACCCCCCAAAAAGTTCTTACCATGGTCCTTGGCACCACCAATTTTTAATGAAAATATCACAGAAGATGCAATAATGATTGAACTTCCTTGCCAACACCTCCCTCTCTTTCTACACAGCCCTCCCACCTTTTCCAGTCTTCCTTCTCAGTCATTCCCTCTCTCTCTCTAATCTTTGTCATCTCTCTATTTACTGGTTCCATCCCTACTACCTTCAAGCATGTCCATGTTTCCCTCATCTTTAAAAAATAGACCTTGTCATCAAGCCATCATCAGCCTGTATGTATCCTGATTTTATTATCAAACTTCAAGAAAAAAGATATCTGAATTTCCTGCCTCTTCTTTACCTCCCTTCTCTCATTCAGCAATTGCGGTATAGTTTCCAGCCTCATCACTCAACTAAAACTATTCTCTCAAAAGATACTAGTGATCTTTTAACTGACAAATCAGACAGTCTTTTCTCAGTCTCCATCCTTCTGTATCCACTGCATTTGAAACTGCTATAACCCATTTCCTCCTGGATACATTCTCTTCTCTGGTTTCCTACCAAGCTGACAGCTCCTTCTCAGTCTCTTTTGCTGACACTATCCATATCAACCCCTCAAAGGTGGGTGACCCCATTGCTCTGTCATTGGCCCTCTCCTCTCTCTATATTTTTCTTATACTTATATACCTATACTCTCTCTATACTGAATTTATCATCTCAAACAGATGACTCAGGTCTAGATATCCAGCTCCAGGCTCTCACCTGTGTTTCGAGTCCACATCATCAATTATTCTTCGGACATTTCAAACTGGATGTACCAGAGGCGTCTCATATTAAATACATCTAAAACTGAATTCATTATCACCCATGGAAAACCCACCACTCTTCACTAAATGCTCATCCCTTGCAAATAATGCCTTCTGCCCATTTACCATGGGAGATGATAGAGTTTTAAGCAAGTCATTTAAGAGAAATGGTTTGCAAACCTCTTAGCATTTTTAGAGTTCAATCTCAGCTGCTCCAACTTTGTTTGCAAAGATGCTTTTCTTTCCAGCAATAATTTCTTTTCCTAGGGGGAAAAAAAAGATGCATTTTGAGGTATACTTTTGCACTGCTTACAAAACACACTTCTTGATTATGTCAACAATGATAGTAATAAAGATATATAGCTCTTTAAAGTCATATTATTCTAAGGCCACTTATCAAAGAAATTGGCAGGATAACAAATAAATGGAAAACAGAACAGATTTGTCTCTAATGATCTTTTTCATCCTCAATGACAGTAGAACCACCCGCTTTGGACTCTGTACCCACAGCCTTTGATGTGTGGCTATAGGAGGAAGTGGAAAGAGGACATAAAACAACAAAGTCAGAATAATAGTGGGGCCAGATCAGAAGACCAAGGAAATCCATGTTGGAGATAGCATAATTCTGAAAACATTACACGATCATTTTACTACACACCACAGGGAACAGACGATGCCAAAAGAATGGGGGGAAAACCCGTAGACTGTGTTTAGTGGATAATCAAAAAAAAACATCAATAAGTATGTAACTATTTGCCTATTTTTAAAACATCTTCATAAAAATCTTTACAAGAATGATCTGCACACACTGAGGGGGATCCCTTGTGCAAATCTGATAAAGGAACAGGCAGGCTTTCATAAGTGATTTTCCACATCTGGCCACAGTTTTATATTACATGATTGACTAAAACCTTTAGATTATATGAGATTCTTCTACTTTAATATTTATTTATTATAAAAAGGCATTCAATTTGGCAGAACAAAAACATGCCTCAGAAGCTCCCCTCCAAAATGGAATCTCATTCATGTATGGAGAATACAAAAAATGTATGGAGAAATGAAAGAGCTAGAACATAAAGAGAAATAATGAAGAATTTTTAAAAAGAATTGAAGGACATATTTCTAAATATAGCATATTTCTAGACCTCAAGCTATATTATAAAGTATTAAATATGAAAAGCATTTGGGGTCCTGGCTAAAAAATGGAAAAGTAAATGAGACAAGAATCAGAAATAAATGAACCCAGGATTCTATAAGCCTAAAAACAAAATTTCCTAGGAAGAACATCTAATCTGATAAAAACTTTGGGAAAACTGGAACATAGTCTGTCATAAATTAGACTTAGATTGACAACTTAAACCATATTTCATAATAAATCCAAAATAGATATTTGAATATTAAACATCTCACCACAAAAAAAAATAAAGTGATGTACCTTTTACAGTCACAGGTAGGGGATGAATTCATAACTAGACTAAGAACAGAGGTTATTACTGAAGATAAAATATAACACAAAATGAAAAATTTTTACACAAATAAAATTATCACATCTAGGACAATATACCTAGCGAAGCATTCACCTGAGAAAAAGTGTATCAAATATCTCTGATAAAGATTTCATATTGAAGATATATATGTATATATGCACATATACACAAACACAACTAACAGAAATATATAGATGGAAAGCCAATAAAAAGGGGGCAAAGGATATGATATGAACAGTGTGCAAACTATAAACAATCATATGAAAGAATGTTCCAGATCAATAAGAAGAAGAGTAATGTCAATCGAAACAAACCTGAGGTTTCACCTCATGCTCAAATTGGCAAAGATGACAATAGAAAGGAATAGTTGATGGGTCTGTGGAAAGTCAGGGACACTAAAGCATTCTGCTGGGGCTGTGAATTGGTACAATCATTCCAGAATTTAAAATCTAAGCTCCTTGAGGAGAGGAACTATTCTTTTTGTTTGCATTTGTATTCTGAGTACTTAGCACAGTACCTGCACATTTAATAAATGTTTGCTGACTGAATGAATGACTGAAAGACAGCAGTCAGTTTCCTCAAAGATAATTTTTTTTTAGAATCCCATATAATAGAAGATATACACAGAATATCAGAAAAAGGGGGAAAGTACTATAGCTTAAATGTTAACCAGTTCCAGGGTCTAAAGAAGCCAAATCACAGCCTTGGTATTAAAAACAAATAAGTAAAACCTCAAAAAACCAAAAACCCAATCCATTCTTGTTAGGTTTAAAGTTATTACAGAACTTGGAAGGTCAGCCTACAAAATCACTTCATCTCAGTGTCTGGTAAACAGTAAAAGGAAACAAAATAAGACACAAAGAAGTGATACCATTGGTAGAAAAAGAACCATTAGTAACACAAAAGGGAATGTAGTTTTTAACTCATAATACTTGAATTGCTATCTTTTGGGGCGCTGTAGCACCAATGCAGTATTTACAGCACCCACAATCACGATAAAGATTGTGACTATAAATATTGCATGACATTCAATTACAAAATATAACAGATTCTCCAGGTAAAGGACAGAACTGAAGCATTTATTTAGACACCAGAAAATCAAATCCCAAAACCAGTAAGCCAATTCTATCATAGTACCAAAGACATTCAGAAGCCATAACACTGAGAGCCATAGCATCCTTCAGCCTTCCCACAAACCAATATTAGATCAGTATCTACTCACGAGCCTATCTGATTCCTTGCCTGAATCTCCTCTCTCTTCCACCAGCTTGCCAGCTCTGGTTCCCAGCTTCCTGTGGGCTCTGCTTCCCTTCAGCAAACTCCTCCTACCACAGGCTCCATGTGATATTAGGGGGCAGAGTTTACTTTCAAAGAAGGGGAGGTCTTTAAATTCCCCCTAGGTTTATTAAGGGGCAGGGAAGATCTTCAAATCTCCCATTCCCATTACCAGAACAAACAGTGAAGACAGCTGTTTAAAATCAACATGTTATATAGCTTATTTTGTCATCCTTCTCAAGTTTGATGAGTGTGAGGTGAAACCTCAGGCTGCTCTGATGTGTGTTTCTCTTATTATTAGTGATTGGGAACCTTCTCTCACATGGTTGTTAATAATTTCAATTATATTTTGAGTCTTTTCATATTCTTTGGCTATTCATCTCTTGGGGAATGCTTATGAGTCTATATGTGTGTGTATGTATTTGTACACAGATATATAATTACATAACTTGCCTATATACTTACATATAACCTATAATCTTCTTTTACAAAGAATGAGCTGGTCCTAGAATTGAATAGGAAAAAGTGGAATGGGATTGTATCTAGGAAATTTCGTAGTGTGTTTAATGATCTCAAGCTGTTCCTTAACCTCAAAACCAATCTTTTAAAACACTAATGTTCTCCCAATGTGGCTATAAGGAACTTTTCCAAGTTTCTTTATAGTGTTAGACCCACCACTGTCTATATAAAATATGCTCATCGAGCACTGTAGATCAAGAGCTTGAAGGGACTTCAGAAAATAATAAAAACACATAAACATACACACAGACACAGGCAGGAAAAGCAGTGGGATGAAGCAGAAAGCTGGTCTGGAGATCAGGAAGACCTGAGTTCAAGTCTTGCCTCTTACACATACTGGTTATATAGACCCTAGATAAGTCACTTCTCAGTGTTGTAGCATGAATAGTCTTAAGATGAAGAATATGCTCACAAGCATAAGTAGACCAAGGTTCCTCACCAGGGAGTTTTCCATACCAACAGAATCACGAAAATTAGTCCCAATCCAAATGCATGTGTGTATGAACATAATCTAGTATCTGATGCATCTGTAATCAATAAATTCCATTCCAAAATGTATACAATTATGCCTCTCAAATTAAATAGTGTATTCAAAGCATAATGGGAAGAGATATGTATATGTATATACACTCACACATATATACACATATATAGTATATATTGGATACTAATTTACATATAATAGGTGTATACATATGTGCACATTATGTGCATCACATATATGTTGTATAGCTACATATTATATATAGAATGTTAACATGTATGTAATATACACACATAATAGTATATATTATACCACATTATTGGATATTAATGTATTCCATATCAACGCACAATAACATGCGTACATAATAATATATGCATGTATATAATATATACATACTTTATACCCAATAGGGTCCTAAGGTCAACTGGGAAGAATATTCATACTAAAGAAAAGTTCGTTTCTATAATGCATGTATACTGCATGTGTGAATACATGTGTGCACACATGTGTATGTACATAAACACATGCATGTATATTTGGTATGTGTGCAGTATATGCGTGTTGTATAATGATATACTAATATATACATAATAATATCTACAATTTACATATACTGTATCCAAATGTGTTCCAGATATATATGATATATATATATATATATATATAAAATAACACACATATACATACTATGTAAATATATTTATTTTGTTGCTGCTTGGTTGTTTTACAATCTTGTCTGACTCTTCGTGACCCCATTTGGTGTTTTGTTGGCAGAAATACTGGAGTGGTTTGCCAATTCATTCTCCAGCACATTTTACAAATGAGGAAACTGAGGCAAATAGAGTTAAGTGACTTGCCCAGGTTCACACAGTTAGTAAGTGTGTGAGGCTGAATTTGAACTCGAGGATGAGTTGATAACTCTAGGCCCAATTGCACTACCCAGCTGCCTACATATGTGTATATGTGTGTATATACATATATGTTTGTGTGTATACTAAATATTAAAATTTAAATTACTTATTAATATAAATTTATTTAAATATGTATTTAGATATGAAGTTTATGTGTATGTATACATGTGTATGCACACACATATATAAGTATATATAATATACTATATGTGTGTATGTATTTATTTATTTAAATGTTGTGTCATGGAAATGAATTTTTCTTCGGCACGTATATTCTTCCCAACTGACCTCAGGACCCTACTGGGCAACCCCCCTCAAATGCTAAGAATTACCTCTATAATCAGAAGCCAGGGTCTAGCAGTGACCTTAACCATACATTTTGGGCTTGCCTCACCTTCTAATGTTTCAACTCTGGCAAGCAGAAAGCCCCAGAGCACAGTGTATTCTCTAGTCAGCTATCTTTTGTATGGACAAAGTTCCTCTTGAAAGCCAAAGGCAGCCCACAGCACCACCCGGTGGGCAGCCCAGGTGAGGGAGATTTCAGCTATTGTCCTATCTCTACCATCCCTACCTTTATCTTCATCCCCATTCTGACTCTCCTCTAAAGGATCACAGGAGCTATAGAGCAGCACAGGAGACACAGAAGTGGTCTTAAAGTCAGGAGCCCATTCTGCTGTCACTTGCCATCTGGGTGACCATGGACAAGTCACTCAACCTCTCAGTGCCCCAGGACATATGGTACATTTCAACTATTCAGTGCTAATGGAACCACACTGATTAGTGATAAGGGTGTGATCCTGGAGAGATGGGCTGAACACTTTCAATATCAGCTCTGCAACTTTGAGAAAAAGAATTTCCTTTACCTGTGCCTCAGTTTCCTGATCTTTAAAATGAAGGAATTGGACTAGATGAGCTCTAGTGCTCCTTCTGATTCTAAAATGCAAAAAAGCCAAATATGTTAGCTTGTCTATAGCTGATACCAGAAAACTAATGAGAAAACATTATAGAAATGCACTAATTGAGGGGCGGCCAGGTGGCATAGTGAGTAAGAATGCCGGCCCTGACGTTGGGAGACTCGGGATCGGTTCCGGCCTCAGATACTTGGCACCCACACAAAAAATAACTGGCCGTGTAACCTTGAGCAAGTTACTTAACCCAATTGCTTAAAAAAGAAAAAAAAGAAATGCACTAATTGAGAAACAAACATATGCCCATATTAAATCCCCCTTTTGGACTTTTTGCTTGCTTATCACTGTATTAGCAGAATTTATTCTCACTGCATGGTTGATTAAAGTGGGACAGATGGTGATGATTTTAAGTAATATGCTCATTACCAAATGTCACACTACTAATGGCTATTTACCATAGCAGAAATTCACTCAAATAAATAGAAAATGAGTCATCCTCCAGGGGAAGCCTACCTGCCAGCTATAGTACTATGAGAAGGGGGTCTGTACCTGGTATGACTGGGCTTGGGGATTCCTACTCACCTATACCCTAAAGCATGTAGAACTTCTTGTTCCAACCTACAGAGAATTAAATGAAGAGGAAGACAGATACAGAACTTTAGATCTAGAAAGTCAGGCCTGTGAAGAAAAGCTCTGATAAATCTCACCAACATGGAAGGCTTCAAATACAGGCCCAATGAGGGATTGAATAGCTTGCTGTCTGAGGAACAGCCTAGCTAAGTTCAATAACAGGCTATCACCCAGAAGGTTTTTTATATGGATTGTGGATCTAGAACTCTATAGGCTTCAGAGACCATTTAGTCTAATCTCTTTATTTTCTGGATCTGGAAATAGGCTCAGATCAGGGTCACACAAGTAATAACTGTCAAAGGTGGGATCTGAATGGAGGTTCTCTTTCTCACAGATGCAAAGTAATGGAGCCATTGATCAAAGCAACTCTCAAAGAACATGTACTAAGTTACAGAGAAGCTGTGATTTGTCTCAAAAAAGAGACCATCCAATGTGGAGACCATTAAAGTTACCTGAAGAATCAGGTACGTGAAATAATAAAATCTATATTACATATAACATCATATATAATATATAATAAGACATAGAATAATATACACTGAACATTACATACATTATATATATTATATATCATAAAAAGACAATGAAAAAAGGGCCTCATTTCTCAAATATGTGAGGAACTGAGTCAAATTTATAAAACTAAAAGCCAATTCCCAATTGATACACAGTCAAAAAATATGAATAGGCAGTTTCCAGAAGAAGAAACCAAAGGTATCTATAGTCATATAAAAAGGTTCTGAGTCACTACTAATTAGAGAAAGGCAAATTAAAACAATTCTCAGGTACCAATGAATACTTATCAGAAATGACATTCTTCAGAGGATAAGGGAAAATAGGTACATTAATTAACTGCTGATGGAATAGTGAACTGGTCTAACCATCCTGGAGAGCAATTTGGAACTATGCCCAAAGGGATATAAAACTGTGCATATACTTTGATCCAGCAAGACCACTAATAGGTCTGTCTGTACCCCAAAGAGATCAAAGGAAAAGGAAAAGGATCTGTATGTGCAAAAATATTTAAAACAGCTTTTTTTTGTGATGGCAAAGAATTAGAAATTGAGGGAATATCCATCAATTGGGGAATGACTAAACAAATCGTGTATATGATCATGAAGTACTATTGTGCTATAAGAAATGAAAAAAAAGGTGGTTTCAGAAAACACATGGCAAGATCTATAAGGAACTGATGCAAAGTGAAGCGAGAAGAACCAGATCATTGTGCATAGTAACAACAACGTTGTAATGATGACCAATTGTGAAAGACTTGGCTACTCTGATCAATACAGTGATCCAAGACAATTCCAAAGGATTCATGATGGAAAAAAATGCTATCCACCTCTGGAGAAAGAACCGGTCTGAGTGCAAATCAAAGGACAATTTTCTCACTTTTTTTTGCAATATGGCTAATAAGGAAATATATTTTGCATGATTTCAGGAGTATAGTTGATATACTATGTGCCTTCTCAATATGTGACGGGAGAGGCGAGTAGGAAGGAAAGGATCTGTAACTCAAAACTTAAAAAGAAAAGAATGTTAAAAAAATTTTTTTAAATAAAATTACTTTAAGTATTGAAGCCTCCCATTGAGGAAAGTTTCTGACTTACTATTTAAAATGGAAATCAGTTAATCAAGCTTTCCTATTAGCAAGTCCTAATTCCACAACAAAAATACTTTCCATTAATTAATACTAAACATTCTTTATACCATATTAGTTTGAAATTGAAGAGGCAGCTAGTGAATAGAGGGCTGGACTTGGAGTAAGGGAGACCTAAGTTAAAATCTGAGACCCTGAGCAAGTTACTGAAACTTCTATCCTATTTTCCTCATATGTAAAATGGGGATGATGCTAGCACCTACCTCCCAGGGCTATTGTGAAGATCAAATGAGAAAATATTTGTAAAGTGCTTTGTAAACCTTATGGTAAATATATACCTAATTTAAATAATAATAATAGGGGTGGCTAGGTGGTACAGTGAGTAGAGTGCCGGCCCCAGAGTCAGGAGGATCTGAGTTCAGATCCAGCCTCAGAGACTTAACACACACACAAAAATAAACCTAGCCGTGTGACCTTGGGCAAGTTACTTAACCCCAATTGCCCTCCAAAAAAAGCAAAATAATAATAATAAATACTTAACATATTTAACTTAAATATAAATATTGATTATTATCATATAATGTTAAGATTAAATACTCTAATACTACAAATTATTAGCTAAATCTTTCAGCAAAAACATAAAATACAAAACAATGCATATTGTTTATGGTAAAGAAAGCTATTGGTAAAGAAAGCTAGGACTGGACAACGATAACCAACTTTAAGAACCATAATTCCAAAGTAATCTAGCAAGAACAGAACTCTGGCTCATCTCAGAACATGGAGATGACTATAGATAGTTGAGGTCTGATACAACCAGTACAAAATAGGACCTCAGCATCCATAGGGACTGTATCTTTAAGATGGCCCCTGTGGGATGTGGATAGAATGACAGGCTTGGAGTCAGGAAAACTCATGTTCCTGGGCTCAAATCTGGTCTCAGACCCATACTAGCAATGTGATCTTGGGCAAGTCACTTAACCCTGCTTGCCTCAGTTTCCTCATCTGTAAAATGAGCTGGGGAAGGAAAGGGAAGATTTCAGTATCTCTGCCAAGAAAATCCCATGTGGGGTCATAAAGGGTTGGACATGCCTGAAAAACGACTGAACGACAATGAGGCTAAGCTTATTGGTTTGATCCTTTTAATAAATCTGATGCTTCTGTGATCACATAATATATCTCAACCCAACCAGCTATCTTACAAATCTATGGTTGTGGTCCTAGGAGAGGCTAGGTAACAACACATAATTCATCACAACTGTTGGAAAAGCAATGCAAGCCCTGTTGGCGTTGACAACATTTGGTGCCATTTAACTACTGACACTGGGCACAGAGCTATTACAAGTACAATTTCTTATTCTGTTACAGAATGTACTTGAAAAAGTGAAAAAACAAGACATAAGGGACAAGCAGATAGATGAAAACTACATATCATGGCTAAGAAAATCAACCTACATTTTTTAGGATAAAAATCTTTGAATCTGTATTGACCATCTATTTTGGGGACAGGATAGCCAGTTGAGCTCTCCCTATTCAACCTACACTGGCTCCCCTGGACCCTGGGAATAATTCCTAGCAAAAATAAATCTTTAAAGCCTCTTTATAAATGCCCAAAAGAGAATACAACAAAGTTCAGAAAGAAACTTAAAAACAAGACAGCTTTCAAAATAACACATTTAATTTATTATATATATTTTAAAAACAAGTTAGAGATTTAAAAAGAATGTTAAAAGTTTTAAAAACAAGTAATAGAGATTCAGAGTTTCACACAGTCCTCTTTCTGTTCTACTTTGGATAGAAATGTGTTATCTTGGTGGGGGGAGTGATATTAAATCAAAATTACTTATCTATTTTTGCTTTTTGGAGGGCAATTGGGGTTAAGTAACTTGTTCAAGGTCACACGACTAGTGTGTGTGTGTGTGTGTGTGTGTGTGTGTGTGTGTGTGTGTGTGTGTGTGTTAAGTGTCTGAGGCCAGATCTGAACTCAGGTCATTCTGACTCTGGGGCCAGCAACATGTGGCCTTGGGGCCTCAGGTTCCCCACCCCTGATCCATATACTTTGACCCAGAGATTCCTTATTAGTCATACTCAGGAAGTCAACAACATACAAAAAAATGCCCCACGTATACCAAAATATTTATAGCAACATTTTTGTGGCAGCAAAGAATTAGAAATAAAATAAATGCCCTTTGTTTGTGGAATATAACTGTGTTATAAGAAAAAAAATATGATGAATACAGGAAAACATGGAAAGACTTACATGAAGTAATGCAAACTGAAGCAAAGTCAGAAAAACAATATTCACAAAGACTGCAATTATGTAAGTCAAAAGAATCACAAAACAATGAAACTAACCAACTGTCAGATTGGCAAAGTTGACCAAAAAAAAAAAGGAAATATCAAATATTGGAAGGGCTGTGGGAAAACAGGCACATTAATACTCCACTGATAGAACTGGAACCTGGTAAATCCATTCCAAAAAATTGATTTCAAATTATGACTCCAAAGTTATCTGTGCATACCCTTTGACCCAGTGATACCACTGCTAAGGTTATACCCCCAAAGAAATCAAAGAGTGAGTAAAAGGAGCCATATGTGCAAAAATATTTAAAGCAGCTCTTTCTGTGGTGGCAGAGCACTGGCAACTCAGGGAACACCATCAAGTGAAAAAATGCTCTAAATCACTATTGATTAGAGAAATGCAAATCAAAACAACTCTGAGGTACCACATCTCACTGGTCATATTAGCTAAAATGACAAAACAGGAAAATGATAAATGCTGGAGAGGACATGGAAAAATTGGAACACTAATGCATTGTTGGTGGAGTTGTGAATTGGTTCAACCATTCTGGAGAGCAATCTGGAACTCTGCCCAAAGCGCTATAAATAAGTATATACCCTTTGACCTAGCAATAGCACTTCTAGGACTGTATCCCAAAGAGATCATAGCAGTGGAGAAAGGACCTGTTTGTAAAAAATTGTTTATAGCAGCTCTTTTTGTGGTGGCAAAAGACTGGAAATCAAGGGGATGCCCATCAATTGGGGAATGGGTAAACAAGTTGTAGTATATGAATGTAATGGAACACTATTGTGCTATAAGAAATGAGGAGCAGACAGATTTTATAATAACCTGGAGAGACATATAAATTGAGGCTAAGTGAGGAGAGCAGAACCAGGAGAACTTTGTACACAATTATAGACACAATGATTGCATGATGACTAACTTTGATGGACAGGGCTCCTCTCAGCAACACAAGGTTATAAGACAACTCCAAAAGACTCATGAAGGCAAGGGCTATCCACGTCCAGAGAAAGAGCTGCAGAGTCTGAATGCAGATGGAAGCAAACTACTTTCTCTTTTTTTTGGGGTTTGTTTTGTTTCTTCTTTCTCATTGTTCACTCCATTGGTTATAATCTTTCTTTACAACCTGACTAATGTTTAATGTGAAGGTATTTGTAGATCCTATATTTAATTTCATGTCACCAGCAGGGGGAAGGAGGGAGGAGAGGGAAGGGGAAAAAATTAGAAACTCGAGGGACTGTGGAAGTGAATGTTGTAAACCAAAAGTAAATAAGTATTTTTTTTAAAAAAACAGATGACAAAAGGGATGGTTTCAGAGAAACCAAGGACTTAAACGAACTTTTGTGGAATCAAGTGATCTGAACATGAAGGATAATTTATACAATGATAACATTGTGAAGACAAACAACTTTGATGGACTTAAAGAACTCCAATCAATGTGATGCCCAATCATAATTCAAAAGGAAAGATATGAAGCATGTAACCAGACTCATGCATAATGAGAATGTGGGAATTTGTTTTGCTTGACTATGCATATTTGTAGAAACATTTTGTTATTCTTCTTTTTCCAATAGGGTTGAGAAAATAAATGCTTCTTACTTGAAAAAAAAATTTTTTAGTTTAATAAACAAGCTTGTCTCCAAAAGAAGAGATATGAGAAGATACTCCCTCCCTACCAAGGTAGCCCATGGTTGGTCAAGAAACATTCATCAAGTGTGTACTATGTGTCAGACATTGTGCTAAGCACTGGGGATACCAAGAAAGCAAAAGACAGGAGCCCACAATCCAATGGGAAGAAACAATATGTAAAGAATTATATACAAATAAGCTATATACAGAATAAATGGGAAATAATAAAGAGAGGGAAGGCGCTAGAATATATGTCAGACGTTTTTAATCTATTGATTTGTTTTGCTGAATTTTGTTTTTACTTATTCCTCTTTTCATTAAAAAAAACTCTGCTATAAGGGATGACTCTCAGAGATAAGGATATATGAAAGTATAAGGAATTTTAAAATAAAAGATAATTTTTTTCAAAATCAAGATGTAGAGAGCCATGGTTTCACAGATAGTCCTCTTTTTCTGCCCTACTCAAAGAATTGTGCATAGTACATTTAGTATACAAATTAACCCTAGTCTGACTCTCCTTTTTTTCCTTTTCTTCTTTTTTCTAAACTAATTTAAATTTTTTTACACTACCTAAGTTACCCACTCCATCTATCTCCTTCTTCACCCTATAATAAGGGTAAAAAGGAGAAGAAAAAAAACTGAGTAAAACTAACGAACATAACAAAAAAAATCTGACAATATATGGAGTGTTCAATAGCTACTGTACCCGATATCTTCAAAAAAGAGTGGGGAGGGAAAGTAACTTTAATATCTCAAAGGTTTCATTTTAAAATCCTGATTTCCTAACCACAAACAAGGAGACTACAACCCATAATCTCAAGTCTTTTCTGTTTGTGCTTTCAAAAGGTCTGCATACATTATTACAATGTTGCATTTCTATGAAAAATAACTGCAGTGGAGTGCAATTTAAAATGGTGTAGCTATGAACACAATTCATTACAATTCCTTCAGCTGATGAAATTAAACTAACTAAATAAAAGTTTTCATTTTCCCATATTGTGAGTTATTTCTCATTTGTTTCAGTGTTCTGCTGTAGGTTTTGTTTAACTTCACTTGGATCAGCTTCCAGCTTCTCTGTGCTTACCTCCTCCATTCTTTGCACAAGGTTTTCCAGCTCGGTGATCTGTCTGTGCTTTCCTTCCAGTCTTTCATTTGCTTGCTTCAAACTTTCTGTACGTTGTTTGAATTTCTGTTCTTTTTCAAGGTTGCTAACCTGTGGGTGGAAAACACAGTTGTCAAGGTAAGAGTATTCATTTCTAAACACTTTGTCAGTTTCTATGCACCAACTATCAGCTTTTCTTGTACAATTTTTTCAATGAGAGGAAAGGGATTGCAAAAACATATAACAGTTTTAAAAATCAATGTTTCCTTTAAAAGTGGCTTGAAATCATTGAAACATGCAGTTTCTTTTAAGAATGGATGAAAGTGGGGCAGCTAGGTGATGCAGGGAATAGGGCACCAGCCCTGAAGTCAGGAGGACCTGAGTTCAAATCTGGCCTCAGACACTTGACACCTAACTAGCTGTGTGACCCTGGGCAAGTCACTTAATTCCAATTGCCTTGCCTTCTCCACCCCTCAAAAAAATGGATGAAAGAAAAAATATTTATCAAGTTCCAGAATTGATATATGAAAAATATAAGAATAACTGCGTAAGTAAATATGTAATACCTTACAAGGAGATATGGTGATGGAAGGATCAGTGGGTCACAGATTTAGAGCTGGGAGGACCCTTAGAAGCTACCTAATTGCTCACTCTTTAATTTTATAGATGAGGAAATTGAGGCCTAGAGAAGTTAAATTTTCTGCCCAAAGACATAGAAGATAATCATCAGATGGGATTTTAACCTGGGGCAATCTGATTCCAAATCTAAAGCTCTTTAAACTGGACTATGCAATAATAATTCTCAAAAAAATATTCTAATAATCTTAAAGCAAACTAGAATAGTAACAATAGGTAATGTGAATATCCTGCCTTGAGGCACTGGACTAGCGGGTAGAGTGCTGGGTCTAGTCAGTGTAAAGCCAAGCACGAGCAGCCTTCCAGAGCACTATTGCTGTGAAAAGCTTTCAAGGTTCTGATTACACAGTATAGTGAACTGTTTATTTATTCAACAGTAAATTAAAGCAAAACATTGACAGAAATCAAACTACAGCATTCAGAATGTTATGGCATAACAACTTATTGTTAAAATGGTCACATAATTTTCACCAAAGTGATCACATAGTTTTAAGCAAAAGATAACATTCATTTAGTAAGTCCTTAATTCAATCACCCTTAATGAGGCAAACTTCCTTAATTGACACAAAGTACAAAGGTCAAAGTCTTACACCCCTAGGTCACTTTGTCTTAATCTCTTCAATCAAAAAGTCTTCTTTCTCTTAATTGGAGATTAATTTCTAATCATCCTTAATTAGTAAGTCCTTAACTCAGTCACCTAAATATAAAGGTCAAAGTTCTCCACCCCTAGTAAATCATGATCTTCTGGTTTGCATTAAATACCCAAGGAGAGGTCTTTTCATCTTGATTTGAGGCAGGTTCTCAGCTTCCATGGTTCCTCTTCCACGGTCCCAGCTCCTGCCCAAATCTATCACATTGTGACCTGATTTCAAAGGCAGTCAGCTCTCAGATCTTTGTCCAGCTTCTTGTGCAGTTCCTGTTCCTCACTGAAGTTCACAGTGTCTAGTCCACCTCAAGTCCTTCACAGTTTCTGTTCCTAGGAAGAAAAAGCTTAACAAAGCTACGATAACATTCATACACACTGCTGGTATACTCATCAATTCACTTTCTGCCTGTGAAATCAACTCAGACCAACCAACAAGATCTGAGAACTCAACACAAATCATCGGTACAGTCCCAGGACCTCTGAAATCATCAGCAAGACCCTCCTTCAGGATTTCTATAAACACACAAAAAAATCCTCTTTCAGGGCTTCTGAACCAGCAGCAAGGTCCCAGGGCTTCTACAACAACAGCACTGTTCTCTATTAGCAGAAGAATCTGACAAAGTAACACCAAAACAGCAGACAGCCTCCTCCCAGTTCTCTCTTCTCATTTCTCAGCTCTTCTCAATTCTCAGTTTAGTCCTCGTTCTCATTTCTTTCTCATTTCTTCTCAGATCTCAGTTCTCTTCTCTCTTTCCAGCAGTACTAGTCCAGCTTCCAGAAGCTCACTCCAAGCAGTTCTGGCCTCTCTATCTTGGGCTGTCCTTTATATAAGGTATTAGCTCCTCTCTGTCCTGTTCCTTCCTGTTATGTCAGTAAGTTCATCCCACTGTGGGATTCACAAGTTCTGGATCTTAATACTTAACACAATCATGAACTTGAAACTAAGTGCTAAATACCTGTTAGCTTTCCAATACAAGGGGATCTTCAAATGTTGTTACTATTATAGTTAGGAAGACCTAATTTAAAATCCAGCCTCAAACACTTACCAGTGAGACTCTGGGCAAATTAATTAACCTCTGTTGGCCTCAGTTTCCTCAACTGTAAAATGCAGATAATAATAGCACTTAGCTTCCAGGGTCATTGTGAGAAGTGCAATAAATGTTTATTCCCTTCCCTTCCCCTTCCCCTTCCCCTTCATACAGAAAAAGGATAATTTTTTAAATGTAAAATTAAAATTTCAATTAATTTATAACTAAGATTTCACAAAAGAAAGTTTTATTCTCTATTATACATCTCAGAAATCAGAAAGTATAACCAAAAAAATGAACCCAACTATTATGCTACACCATTTAAT
Source organism: Petaurus breviceps papuanus (assembly GCF_028583685.1). Taxonomy (NCBI): domain Eukaryota; kingdom Metazoa; phylum Chordata; class Mammalia; order Diprotodontia; family Petauridae; genus Petaurus; species Petaurus breviceps. The sequence goes on along the minus strand of NW_027185665.1, from coordinate 9,854,046 downwards.
CTTTCAGGAGCTTACTCAGGCTCACACAGCACCCCAATCTTACTTAACAAGTTGAGGGATACTGAAAGGTCAAAGCATTTTAGAGGAAGGAAGGTCTCATAGTATCTTAGAACATAGGAGCTGATGAGAATAGAAATAAGAGGACATTGTATACAATAACAGTAACATTGTTTAAAGAATAACTTTGAGTGATTAAGCTATTTTGACTATTATAAATACCCAAATTAACTATAAAGAACATATGAAGAAAATGCTATATGCAACCAGAGAAAGAACTGATAAATAGAGGTATGTATAGAATAATAATATATATACATACATACAAACACACACATGTTTATAGACATATACACATACATACACACAGGCATATATGTATATACATACATGCATACATATATTTATCCCTATTTGTGCCTAATGGTAGTCATCTCTGAGGTGGGTGGGGGGAGGAAAGGAAAAAAAAGAAGAAAAAAAGAAATGTACATGATAACTTTGTTGTATATTTGAAAGGAATAGCAAGTTATGCTCAGTAGATTTGCAGTTTTACATACAATCATCTTTTTATTATGTTATGGAAATGTTTTATTCCATAAATATATATTCAGGTAAAAAAATATTGAAAATAAATAAATAAAGTTTTAAAAAAAATGTTGGAGCTGTAAGAGACCTTGCAAATGGGACAAGTCAATCTCCTAAATTCATAAATGAATAACCAAGATACCAAAAGGTAAAATGATTTGCTTAAATCACTAGTTTGCAGCAAAACTGAGATGAAGACTATGACATACCTATCCAGAAATAATTTCCCCACTTTCCTGTAACTTTGTTTGATATTTCTAGCTTTACTACCATTCTGTGTGGGCCAAAGACCTTGTTTCCATTGGCTAACCCCTTTTCTAAGATAGGTTCACCTAGTTAAGCACCTGCTGTCAGACATCAGACATCAGGCTCTCAAAAATCACAGCAGGGGCCTTTCCCTCTCCTACTGGTCAAGGAGCCAGCCGCCACCATGAATGACACTGTAACCATCAGAACCAGGAAGTTCATGACAAACACACTTCTTCAGCGTAAACAGATGGTTATAGATGTCCTTCATCCTGGAAAGGCCACAGTGCCTAAGACTGAAATTCGAGAAAAACTAGCCAAGATATACAAGACAACTCCAGATGTCATTTTTGTCTTTGGATTCAGAACCCATTTTGGTAGTGGCAAAACAACAGGCTTTGACATGATTTATGATTCTCTTGACTATGCAAAGAAAAGTGAACCAAAGCACAGACTTGCAAGGCATGGCCTGTATGAGGAGAAAAAGACATCAAGAAAGCAGTGAAAGGAACGCAATAACAGAATGAAGAAAGTCAGGGGTACTGCAAAGGCAAATGTCGGTGCTGGCAAAAAGAAGGAATAAAAGGCACTATGGATTATGTTTATCTGTGAAGATAATTCTTCATCTGACCATGAATAAACTATGTAAAACTTCAAAAAAAAAAAAAGAAAATCACAGCAGGGAAAGCCAAGGCAGCATGACCACACCAGGCAACTGGAGAGATACTTAAGGAGAAATTTGCTGGCTTGATAATTATGTCCAAATCAGTTCTGTTCATACTGTAGAAAGACCATAATATCATGTACCTAGAGTTGGAAGGGACCCCAACGGACCAGAGGTTATCTGGAACCATTCCCCTAATAGTCCGAGGTAGGATTTGAACACAGGTTCCCTGACTCCAGAGCCAGGGCTCTTTCCAAAGTGTCACACTGCAGTAGCCCAGGAGAGTGCACAGGACCACAGGCCTATCTGACCACAGCCCAGGGCTGAATGAAGACACACAAATATCATGTCTACACCTACAGCTCAGATGTTGCTTCTGAGGCACTTAGAAATTTGTAGTCTTTGCCCTTAACTCTTTTATGCTCAATTTTCTGAGGAAGAAATTGGACAGACGGAGAAGACTAGCTTTTGATGAGAGAAGGGATTTTATACCTGTAGTAACTTTTTATCATCTTCGTGTTTTTTCCTAAATTCTTCAGACTGTTTATGATAGCTCTCAAATAATTTCTGAGCAACATTTCTCAGTGCTGCTGCACCAGCTTCTCTTGAGGCTTCCAACTGAAAAGAAAAGAGATCGCTACATTACGCTTATATTTGTGAAGTACTGGAAGGCAACTAAAATAAAGAGGCAGTGGCCACACCATTTGGAACGCAAGAGAAAATCAGGAGAAATAAATGATAAAAAGAAAAAAAAATTTCAAATGATTAACTTCTTACTTAGTAAAACCAACAATGCAGCCAGACTACTAATAGACATACAAGTAAACATGTAACTTCTAACACTTTTGTGCTTACAAAATAATTCCCTTTAAAAGATTTGAGTACTTGGGGTGGCTAGGTGGCACAGTAAATAGAGCATGGCCCTGGAGTCAGGAGGACCTGAGATCAATCCAGCCTCAGACACTTAATACTTACTAGCCATGTGACCTTGGGCAAGTCACTTAACCCCAATTGCCCTGCCTTCCCCCCTCCAAAAAGCAAAATCTAAAATGAATAAATAAAACAACCCCAAAACCAAAACTCTCTAAGTATACATGGCTTTGCAAACATTTCCTCATCAAAAGCCACATGGCCCCACCTTACCATTTTACTGTCCAATGGTTCAAATGGCAGCCTTATGAGGTGATGAACAGTCTTTATGCAGAAAATGTTCAAGGCAATGGACTAAAATTTCAAGTATAATTTGGGAATCTGTCACCAAGACTGCCACAGGCAGACCCCTGACACTTGGGTTGCTGCCTGGTCCCTCTAAAGCCTCCTTCCCTCCTTCCCTCCTTCCCTCTTCTTGCTTCTTCTTCCCCTCCCTACCAAAATATCATGCACCTGTACTCATGACCAGTGTAGGGAGCACAAGGAAAGAGATTTAAGGACTAACTCAACTGATTAAATCATGACCACAAGTTCAAAGAAGAGATTGGCTAGTTAGGTTCTTTCCCGAGTCAGACTACATTCCTAACCTCCACTTTACAAGGCAGTTACAAAGCAAATGAGGATGATAATAAAAATGATAGCTCAAAGTGCTTACTGTGTGCCAGATACTGTGCTAAGCACTTTAGAATTATCACCTGCTTTGATCCGCACAACCTGGGAGGTAGGTGCTATTATTACTCCCCAAAGAAAGGTTAAGTGGCTTTCCCAGGGTCACAAAGCTAGCAAATGTCTGAGGACAGGATTTGAACCCGTATCCTCCTGACCCCAGGTCCAGCACTCTATCTATTGTACCACCTAGCTACCCTAATTACTTCAAAGAGGTGAAAACTCTTAAAGCCATACTAGGCTACAAATATCATAAACAGTATGTTACCTTAAATCAATTCAGAGTGGGTAACAGGTTTACAGATTTAGAGATGGAAGAAAACTCTGACATCATCTAGCCCAATTTCCTCATCTTACAGGGGAAGAAAATGAGGCCCAAGGTGGTTAAGGAACTTGCCCCAGGTTACACAAGCAGCATCAGAAATAGGATTTGAACCCAGGTCCTCTGACTACAAAGTCAGTAATTTTTTCACTGTACAAGTGGGATGGGTGTTTGCGACAAAGTACTTGGGATTTATGCTCTGAGGGTCTCTGGGAATGGATGAAATTGCACCCTGAAAATGCAATGTTACATCCATTTTCCTTTGTGAACCTGGTGGCAATGCAGAGATAAAAGAAAAGAAAATTAATCTAAACATAAACAGGGAAACTTTTACCTTTCTCTAATGCATTCACTCAATGAGACCTTGCCCTTCCTAAGTTCCCAGTCAAAAGCTTGGGGTGCAACCAAAAACCTTGATGGTTTCTACATTTTCTGGGACTTCTATATCTCTATGTAATGAAAGCAGGAGGAGGCTGAGAAAAGCCTTCTTCTACCACCCCCCCCCCCAAATCCTCTCCTACCCAAAGGAACCATGGGATTTTAAGAGGCGGAAGGGAATGTGGAGATCATTTAATCAATGCCTCAATTACAGAGGAGGACAGAGGGTTAGCCCCAGGTATTCAACTAATTTTTGATGAAAGCAGGAGCGGTATTAAAATTTCATTGCTCCCAGCACAGAACAAAACAGGAAACAGAAAACTGAGAAAGCAGAAAGAAGACTGATGGATGGATAGGAAAAAAAAGTGTCTTGTGACTAAACTTGGGCCCCATTCTCCTGCCTAATTCAAGACCTAGACAGGGTGACACACCAATGCAAAACAAGACATTCTGCCTGTGGTTGAGCTAAAATGCAGTCAAGTGACTGATCAGAATACTGATGATGTTCTACGGGTAATGCTACCTGCAGAATTAATTGAGGCTCACAATTAATGCCCCTGATCTGTCTGCCCACTTTCAAAAGTACAAAAGCATCACTTGTAGGAATGTAAGCATTTTATTGACTTGAGAACTCAAGCATAATCAGCACACCTTGATTTTCAGGACTTCGTTCTCTTTGTTCATTTCAAGGAGCTGTAGGTCTTTGCCTTTCATCTTCTCCATCATCAGATCAAAACTGGAACGAGAGGTCTCCACCTGGGACTCGGGACCATCCTCAGCATTGTGACAACAGTGCTAGAATGAAGAAATATGAAAGACAATGATCTTATCTCGTGTTTAAACTCAAAGCCTTCAATAACTTGAGCCATCCCACTGAGTTTCACAAAGGACAGAGAAGTCAGGTCAGAGCATATAAAACAGAACTTCTGATCAAAATAAGGGTAAGCCAGTAGGTAGCCACACTAAGGTCTAGACCACATCTCTAGTATATGGATTTTCCATAAGCCTGAAAAAGACCCAAAACAAGGGAGGTGATAAAGTTCTACTCTAGTACTTCTGATTGGAAAAAAACATTAACATGATGTTAATAAATGCAAAAGAATCATGTTCTTATTGCATTGGGCATCAAATCATTTAATTATTAATGATTCAACTCCATTAACCATATCTGTTGGGTCTGTTTACTTTTGTTGACCTGTGTGATTTCATTGGTGTAGGGAACTCCTATGCCATAGATTGGTGACTGTTCTGAGCCTTGAAATTCTAATAGTTGTCCTAGAGGACTCAGAAGTTCAGGTGACTTACCCAGGGTAACAAAATCAGTATAGGTCACAGGTTGGACTTGAATTCAAGTTTTCTTGACCCTGTGACTGGCTCTCTACCCATGATACTGCCTCATGGGTCATGTATCTGGGTGTGTGTATTTGCACCCCACTTTGAATCAATTTCTTGGATAAACAAAAAACTGTGTCTCTAGAACTTATCACTTGATCAGCAAAAATTTATGGCACACCACCTGAATATATTCAGCTTTGATTGGCCACTGCCCTCAGTGAGTTTGTGATGTAGTGATGTCTGAACCCTCATGATTTGCTAAGCAACAGGTCAAAAATACCACTTCACCAACAGAGTTAAGAGAGATAGTAAGTTATACCTTGTGCCCTACATGCCAGTCAACCAATGTATACTCTATAAACAATTAAATTATTTTCTTAATTAAAAAACTTTATAGACTTTACAACATCAGTATAGAATTCTTATCAACAATAGAAGTTGTGTGTGCTAGGGGAAGGCTAGGTGGTGCAGTGAATAGAGGACCGGCCTTGGAGTCAGGAGGACCTGAGTTCAAATCTGACCTCAGACACTTAACACAAAAAAAAAAAAACCTAGCAGTGTGACCTTAGGCAAGTCACTTAACCCCAACTGTCCTACCCTCTCCCCTCCAAAAAAAAGGCAAAAAGAAAAAAAAGTTGTGTGTGCCTAAGATAAAAGCAAAGAAAATCTGATTTAGGTTCACCATTAGATTTAAGGATCTTGGGCAGAGATTGTTATTAACATAAATAAGAATATTATATCTCTATTCTTTTTAATGCAATTCATATCAGGTTTATTTCGAAACAAGATTCTTCTTTACATGAAAAATCCTCTCTCATTTATTACCTGGGCTCAACAAAGTCAGAAGTGTGGCTATGCTTGTTAAGTGATGTATTTACTCTTAGTTCTGCCATTCTATCTGTTCCAAAGAAAAAATCCAGTCCTTTATTTCTCTATTTCTCCCTCCCCAACTCTCCCACAGTGCCTAACACATTACTCTGCACAGAACAGTCAATAAATTCTGAGTAGAAAAGTCATTTTCATGGCTATAAGTGTGGAAATCTTAGAAAAGGTAGCAAAAAGACCAGAAAATTTGATTTAAAAAATCCAGAAGAAATATAAGGAAATCATTAAATAAGGCACTGATAAAGGTTAAATTGTTTACTGATGATATATGAAAATGTTATCAGTATCTTTAAAATTGTTATCATTACTAAGGTAGTTTGAAAGAGAGATTGTATCTGAGTTGTGTATGATGGGGTGATTCTGAAAAACAAAACAGTAAGAAAAAGTAAAAAGGAGCATTTATATAACAAAAATGGGGTGTGAAAGGAAGAATAAATACAGAAGAAACAGGCAGGGGGGGTAGAGAGCTGCTAATATTGGAACCTTACTCTTATCTAGGTTGAAGAGGAAATAAAGTGTACAACCCAAGTGAGAAAACTGAGGGATAGGGTGGGGGAGGGACTTTTAAAATGTTGGACAGAATAAGATTAGGAGGGGGAAGACAAAGGAGGGATTTTAAGGGGGTGGGTAAAATAAGCAATAAGAGCTTAAGGGGAAAAGATAAAGTAATAAGGATAGGGGAAAAAAGAGAAGCAGAGAAGGAAAATAGTAAAAATAAGATGGAGGGAAATTCACAAATAGGAATTAGAACTTTGTCAAATCACAAGAATACACATTACTCCCCATCTGATAAATGGTCAAAGGGTATAAATAGGCTGTTTTCCAATGAAAAAATCTAAACAACTTATAGTCAAATAAAAAATTCTTTAAATCATTATTGATTAAAGAAATGCAGATTAAAACAACCTTGAGATATCATTTTACACCTATCAGATTGGCTAAAGTGACAGGAGGAGAAAGTGACAAATACTGGAGAGGATGTGAAAAAATTGGGACACATTCATTGTTGGTAGAACTGTGGGCTGATCCAACCGTTTGGGAGAGCAATCTGGAATTATGCCCAAAGAGTATTTAAACTACCTATATCCTTTGACCCTGCAATACTATACTTGGTCTATTTCCAAAGATAATTTAGGAAAAAGGAAAAGAACCTGTAGGTTCTGAAGTATTTGTTCATAGCAGCTCATTTTGTGGTGGCAAAGAACTAGAAATTTCAAGGATGCCCATTAATTGGGGAATGGCTGAACAAGTTGTAGTATATGATTGTGATGGAATACTACTGTGCTATGAGAAATGATGAGCTCAATGATTAAGGAAAAACATAGAAAAAGGGGTGGCTAGGTGGCACAGTGAATAGAGCACTGGCCCTGGAATCAGAAGGACATAGAAAGATTTGCATGAAATAATGATATGAGCGATATGAATGGAACCAAGAGAACAGTAACAGCAATATTATTTTCAGAATGACTTTAAGCAAATAAGTTATTTTGTCTACTATAAATTCCCGAATTAACTATAAAGGACACATAAAAAAGATCCTATCTGCTTCCAGAGAAAGAACTGATAAACAGAAATATGTATAGAATAATTTTACATATACCTATTTATGTCTAGCATTAGGGTGGAGCAAGGAAAGAAAAACAATTTACTTGATAATTGTGTTGTATATTTGAAAGGAATGGCAAGTTGTACATAGCAGATTTGCAATTTCATGTGCAATCATCTTTTTATTGTACTATGTTATGGAAATGCTTATTTTATTCCATAAATTAAAAATAAAAATTCTCTAAAAAAGGAAGGTAGCAATGATACTTTATGGAAAACTTGTAAGAAAAAAAAGAACCTCCTTTACCTCTTGGAATACTCCCCATCCCAAACACACAGGGTCTCCTTTAGTATGCCACCTCCGGGGAATGCTTTTATAGTTAATGTAAGGAAATCACAAAATAAAATCACGGTGACTTTAGCAATTTTTTGGTTTTCTGAATGCAGAGAAGTCTGGGGAAGCTTATTAAGACAATACCTTTGCATCTATTTTGTGATTTGTGTTCTTATGACCTGCGTCATCTTTGAATATCTGGTATCGGATCTTCTCTAGTGTAGTTCGAATCTGCAGAAAGAAAAAAAAAGTGATTTTGTTGTTCAATTGGGCCATTAGCAGTCTCCTTTCTCTAATCAGGTTTAATGCCAAAAGTAAAGTAAAAGATCATCTAATTCAATGGCTATCACACTTTTCAGTCTCAGGATCCCTTTACACTTAAAAATTATTGAGGACCTCAAATAGCTATCAATATTTACCATTTTTGAAATTAAAACTGATAAAACTTTAAATATTTTATTAATTCATTTAAAATAACAAAAATAAATACATTATACATTAATATAAAATTTTAATTTAAAACTACATTATCAGGGGTGGCTAGGTGGCACAATGAATAGAGCCCTGGAGTCAGGAGGACTCAAGTTCAAATCCAGCCTCAGATACTTAACACTTCCTAGTCATGTGACCTTGGGCAAGTCACTTAACTCCAATTGCCCCTCCAAAAAAAGCAAAAAAAAAAACCCCTACACTATCTAACCCCCCCCCCAAAATTTAATAAGAACAGTGGCACTGTTTTACATGGTTTTTTTTTGGCAAATCTTTTAATATTTGGTTTAATAGAACATTGCTGAATTTTCATATATACTTTTGCTTTCAATCCGTTGCAATGTTGTTTTGCTTGAATTACATGAAGAAAATTTTACTTTCATAGGCAAATAATACCTTAGTAAAAGTATGAAAATAGTTTTGACCTTGAGATGCTGTGAAAGGATCTTGGGGATTCCAGGTATCTATGAACCACACTTTGAGAACTACTTGATCTAATATGATCTCTTCATTTCACAGATGAAAAACCTAAAGGATTAAGTGACTTGCCCAAAGCTCTCAAAGGTAATGGAATAAAACAGCAAGGACCCAAATCCAGGTTTTCTGATTTCAAATTCCATACTTTTTTCATTATGTTACATGACTTCTCTTTTATGTTGTGAGGATCAAATGAGATAACATTTGTAAAATGTGCTGAGCACACTCCTTGACACATAACAGTAAGGGCTATATAGATGCTTCTTTCTTTCCTTTTTTGCACTTATGCTTGTAAGTCAAGGTGCCCAATATAAGCATTGCAACAAGAAATATGAACAGTGATATTTAAAATGACTAAATCCTACATAAGCACCTTTTTTGCAAATCTCTGGATATTTCTCAGCAATCTAAGCAAAAGCAAAGTTCTTGATTTAAGACCATGTCTAGTTAAACCAGAATCAAAGACTATTACAAAGCTGTGAATTTTATAGGATAGCATATCAGAGAGATTGATTTCTTTAAAAGGGAAACTTGAGTGTTTTGCTGAGCCAAAGTGAAACAAACTGATGAATTCTGTTAGAATTTATTAACTCTGACATGATACATTATTCAATCTCAAGCAAGTCGCAAACTAATTGATGCCTCAAATTTCCCCATTTGTACTCTAAAGGCCAACCTGTACTACAGTTTACACATATTTTTAAAGCACCATAAAAAGGACTTTGAGTACCTACTAAGAACCACAGAGAATACAAAAGAGAAAACAAAATCCTTATAAAGAGCCCAAAATCTAGTTGAGAGGATGAGATAAAATAATGAGATAATCTGTAGTTGATATTCATATCTCAGTCTTCATGACCCTATTTGGGATTTTCTTGGCAAAGATATTTGGAGTGGTTTGTTATTTCCTTCTCCAGTTCATTTTACAAATGAGGAAACTGAGGCAAACAGGATTAAGTGACTTGCCCAGGGTCACACAGCTAAGTATCTGAGGGCAAATTTTTTGGATCTGTTTAATATAATAACAACAATAATAATAATGATGATGATGATGATCTGTTTAATCTTGATTTCTCATAAAGTCACTAGCTTCCATTTGCTCCAATCTAATTCTGAAGGAATGATTCTCTTAAGTGAGTTTTTGAGATTCTTTTTCCATCTGGAAAATTCAACTTTTAAAGGCATTCTTCTCCTCATTGGCTTTTTGAGCTTCTTTTGCCATTTGAGTTAGTCTGTTTTTTAAGGTGTTATTTTCTTCAGTCAGGTTGTTGACTCTCATTTCATAACTTTCTTGCATCATTCTCATTCCTCTTCCCAATTTTTCCTCCACTTCTCTTATTTGGTTTTCAAAATCCTTCTTAAGCTCCTCTATGGCCTGTAACCATTTCATATTTTTCTCGGAAGCTTTTGGTGCAGGAGTTCTGACTTCATTGTCTTCCTCCCATTCCATGCTTTGATCCTTTTTGTCCCCAAAATAGGAGTGTAAAGTCGGATTGCTCTGCTTGCTTTGCTTCCTTTGCTTGCTCATGTTGCCACTCAATTACTTGACTTTTGAGCTTTTTGCCACAGTAGAACTCTGCTTCCAGACAAGGGAACTTTGTCCCAAATCACTGGGGTTTTCTCAGCTGCCAGAGCTATTAGTTGGCTGCCCTCTCTGAAGCCTCCACATGCTCTGGAAAACTGGTCACATACGCCAGGACCTTCACCATAGACAGTGATCCAGACCCAAGCAGGTTAAAGCAAGAGTAGTTTCCCCTCAGGATGTGGCTTGCTCCCCCTACAATCTGCAGGCCAGGAGCTCTGAAGCAGCCATGCAGCAATGGCTGCATAGTAGCCATGCCTCAGCCACTTCTCCCTCAGCCACAGTAAAGGCTGAACCGTGAACTTCCTGTTCCCAAAGTCCACACTGCACTGACCTCTCACTTGGTCCTTAGCATCTATGGGTTGATAATCTGATGGCAAATTTGAACTCAGGAAGATGAGCCTTCCTGACTCCAGGACCAGCACTCTAACCACTATACTAACTTGCTTACAAATGACACAGTACAAAACACTAGATAATCAAGTACATGGAGTTCCAAGTCTGGTCAGACTCAGTCAGTCAGATACAATTGTTTGATTTATGAGAGTCTCTGTATTGTGCATTCCAGTCCTTCTACAGAAATCATTTAATACCCAAGGACCAGAATGTAAGAATATCTCAAAAGGCCAAGTTGCATCAATCGAGGCAGTGTAACTGCATATACTAGAAATAGGGTAAAAAATTATATTTCAAAATAAAATAAAATCTGCTTGTAATTATTTGTATTTAAGGTATATTTGCACAGAGAGGAGAAATTATAATAAATTAGACAAAATTTTTAAAAAATTATTTACAAATAATAAAAAATTATTTTGTTAATTTATATGCCTGGTTTTTCTCATTATAGAAATAATGTGATTGTGAGAAAACAAATACTACTACATTTGGTGTCAAGATAGGGAAGCTACAATAGTATCTAAAATCAGCACAAAACAAAATAGCAAGAATGAACATTTCACATTTACCTTTTTCACATATTCTGTTTCTTCAATAATGTGGGCAGATGTGGATTCATATAACTCTAAATTTTCTTCTTCTACCAGTCTCTCCTCCTGGAGCACTTCCTTGGTCATTGTTAAAGTTGTCATTTTGTGCCAATGTTATCCCTCTATATTTTAGAAAAAAACAGAATTGGGTTAAGCAAAAGAGATTTCTTTCTATGAGCATAAAAAATGCATCCAAATGCAAGCAAAAAAATTCTGGAAATCACTTGTGTTTATGCATGTCTAGAAATGTAGAAATAAAAGCATGAAATGCATTTCCCCAAAATAATCATTACTAAAAATTCAGTATTTTAATAACAATAGGGGAAAAATATAAACTTACTGTTTCTATTTAGCATATGATTATCAAAAGCAAAAAGAAAAGAAAAAAGTAAAATCTGGAAATAAACCATTAATGAATAGCTCCATTGGAACTCACATAAAAAAGCCCATGTTCACTAGTTTCACATTGAAAACAGAAGTCTTTGGCAAAGTGAAAGGCCTTTACTTTCTCTTTAACCTAGGAAGCAACCATTTTATTGTAAATAGCCTAGATACTAGGCATGTCTTTTTTTTATTCTTTGTGTATTTTAATGATGCTATCTGCGCATCTGCTTTTAGCAAAAGTAGAACAGAGAGAGGTACAGTAGATTAAATTTTAGGCTAGAACGAACTTCTAAATTTTAGGAATACACAGAGTCAATCAACAAATACTTATCAAGGGCTTACCAAATGCTAGGCCCTATAACAAGTCCTGAAAATACAAAGAAGGGCAATAACAGAGTCCCTGCCCTCATGGGGCAAATAGTCTAATGACAAAGACAACGTGCCAAGTTATACACATACAGGGTGGATGGAAGATAAGATGACAGAAGAAGGTAAAAAACATACCAATTAATGCCTCGGAGGGACATGCTTATTGTAGAGAAGACAAGGGATAATAAAAAGGAAAGCTAGTTTCAATTTCTCCTCTTTTCCCTTTATTTCATCTCATCTTTGCTCTTTCTTTTCCCTTGTTTAGCATTTTATATTATAAATCTAAAGTTCTCAGTACTTAGTTATAAGATGCTATGTAAATTGACAAAGATACAAGATGCTATTTCTTTATTATTCATGATATTCTTCACAATAAGGTTGTCTGTATTCTAAAATGAACAAATAAAAAACAGCCTATGAAAATTTTGAAAATCTTATAAACCTGTCCGAAATGGACAAATGAAATGGACATGACAGCCAAGCCAATTATAATTTGATAGGAGAGTTTATTAACCGTGGTGGCTGCCTCCCCAGTAGGGAAGACAGCCCCGAGTCTTCTGTAAGATACACTTATATAGAGTTAGGTGTTGCTAATCAACAAAATGTGGTTTCAAGGGGGGTGTAATGCTGTTAATGCCATTTCTAGTGAAGCCTTGATTTCCTAGCAAAGCCCTGGATACAAACACAAACCTGAATCTGGGGCATGTCTCTAGCAACACAGGTGAAACATTCCCTCATTATTATGGCCTATTAGGTGGTTTCCAGGGACCCTGGTAGGAGTCCCCTTCTAGCAGGCTGCAACTGGGAGGGGGCTTTGGTGTATAATTTCTTGTGGGCACTTCACTGCCCTATCATAAAAGTCAAAATACAAAACCCTTGGTATTTAAAATCTCTTCTCCACAAGTCAGAAGCAGCAAGGAATCCCTTTCCTCTGACTGTTGAAACTGCCTAGATCATCATGGAAAACAAATATCCTTAATGAGAAGGGATAACTTTATTTGCTCCTCATTTCCAAGGTCTCCTATCCAAGATCATCAACATGAACTAAGAGCTTTGTTTCAAGATCTAGAGGCAGTGACAAAGGGGTAACTGCCACTGTTATTTTTGGCCCAGGCTATTTTGCTGTACCCATGATCCACTGTTCCTTTAAAAAAACAACAAACAAAAAAAGGGAACACATCTGCCAGTAGATGCTAAAGAGCTGCCATGTGGCATAATTACTCTTGGGAAAAATCCAGTCTGAGCTTTCATTTCAGCCTGAATCTAAATCACCCACATCCATTTTCCATCTAGGGCAGCAGCAGCAACAATTTACTATAGGCAGGATGGTAGTTGTATTTTCTTAGATTAGTCAGGTAAAGCAAAGTTGCCATCTTATAGAAGTGATATCTCAGTATTAGGGACATTTGACTTCTGCTGTGGAATATTCACAAGAGCTTTAAGAATAAGTTAGCTTAGAAAAAAATCTGCAAGAACCACAGTCCATAATGATATAAATGGTGACATTCACCCTTTTCTGCCAAACCCATGCCCAGAGCACCACCCTCAACAGGGAGTAAGAGGAGAAGGTCCTGACTTGTAGGCATAGATGCTGCTTACTCCAAACCAAGTGTCAGGGAGAATGTTAAAAAAAAATACATTACTTTTTAAAGACCCTACTAAAACACATTTTCCTTAAAACTGGCATTGTCTGGAAAAATCCAAAACATGTGGTCACCATAATGAAAGGCCTACATGACTTAAGAACGATACACTATACAAAGTATGCTCATGTTGTTTGACACTCTGTGGAAAAGAACACGACGAGGATTAGAAACAGAGAATTGTAGGTTTGGAAAGTGTTACAGAAATGCCCGCTGCCATCTGATCTAACCAAATCAGGATCCCTGTAAACAAAGAGTCTCTGCTTGAGAGCCAGCCTGGCAGATCTGGGCTTTGAGTCAGGAAGATATATGGAACTCCTGCCTCAGATGCTGGATGGGCTGGGTGACCCTGACCAGCCATTTGCAAAATGGGGATTCCCATAATACTTACCTCATTATGTTTCCTATAGTTGTAGAAATGCTAGTAATAGTAATAAGAAAAGAGAAATAAAGTAAAGATGTAAGAATAACCAAATAGGAGATAACTTCTAATTCATGAGGTGACTGTTTACTTAGAAAATCCTAGGGAATCAACAGGTACGAATTGAAATAAATAATAGTTTAAGCAAAGTTAAGGATACAAAATTAACACACAAAAATTAACAGCGTTTCTATTTGTCTAATAAGAACAAAATTCCAGCAGAGGCAGGCCGGAAAGCGAAGGCACGGCACGCAGAGGCCTAATCAAGGAGGGAGGCAGGTCGTCCCACCAACCACAAGGGCCACTACCAGGCCTATATCACCAAAGGGCTGGGACTGGAAAGAGCAAGGTAAGAACCAAATGTAGGGCCCCTGTCCGGGACAGCAAATACTCCTGGGACTACCACTCCATAGCCCAGAAATTTTAAAAAATCCCCTATCAGGACCTCCAAGGACCAGGATGGCAGAGTGAACCCCACCTGCTCCAACCCCCCCACCCTGAAAACAGAGTAACTATTGCCCCAGGGCAAAGCCCTCAACAGTAAAGGCTTGGGAACCCTAGAGGAAGGGCATGGCTAGGGCCCTCCCTCAAAATGGGTAGAAAGCAGACTCTGGAGTCCTACTATCCTCAGAGGGAGGAACCAAACTCAGAGGGAGACAGAGTGGACTCTACACCCACAGCTGAAACATCAACAGGGAATGGGTCCCAAACACAGAAAGCTCTCCTAGATGAGCTCAAAAGGAACTTTGAAAACCAAATGAGAGAGATAGAAGACAAAATGAATAATTCTCTTAAAATCAAAATTGCAGATTCAGAAAAACATTATAATGAAGAAAACAGCTCCTTAAAAAGAAAAGTGTATGATATGGAAAAAGAGCTCCAAAAACTAACCAAGGAAAATAATTAGCTAAAAACTAGAATCAACCAAATTGAAACAAGTAACTCTATGAGGAACCAAGAATTAGTCAAACAAAACAACAGGAATGAAAAATAAGAAAAAGAGGTAAAACATCTCAATGGAAAAAATAACTCACCTGGGAAATAGATCCAGAAGAGATAACCTGAGAATATTAGGCCTACCAGAAAATCATGATGAAAAAATAAGCCTGGCCAACATTCTCCAAGAGCTCATTAAGGAAAATTGCCCGGAGATACTAGAACCAGAAGGTAAAAGAGAAATCGAGAGAATCCACCGGACACTTCCTGAAAGAGATCCCAAAGTGAAATGTCCTCAATATGTTGTGGCCAAACTCAAGAACTACCAGGTAAAAGAGAAAATACTGCAAGTAGCCAGGAAGAAACAATTCAAATATAAAGGAACCGCAATGCGGATCGCACAGGATTTGGCAGCTTCTACACTGAAAGATCAGAGGCAGTGGAATACAATTTTCCACAAGGCAAAAGAGCTTGGGTTACAACCATGGATCACCTACCCAGCGAGACTGAGCATAAGGCAAAGAGATGGTCATTCAACGATATAACAGAGTTCCAGACCTTCCTGATGAAAAAGCCAGAGCTCAATGGAAAATTCAACCTCCAATTGAGATGCAAGAGTGGCATAGCAAGGTAAGCAAGGAAAACACACACACACACACACACACACACACACCCTGTTATTTAATAAGAGCAAACTGTTTATAGACAAATAGAGGGTATGAGTATAAATTACACAAAATGATGATAAAAAAAATCTTATTAAGGGCTACAAAGGGACTGCAATGAAAGAAGAGGAAGGAATGAAGTGGAAAAGGGTAAATTATGCCACACAAAAAGGCATAAAAACAATATAGCAGAGGAAAAGAAGGGAGGGAGTTGAATATTATATGAGCTTTTCCCTCTTTGATTCTGGTGCAAGGAGGGAATAACAACCAGTTAAGGATAGGACTCTATGGAGAAGAGACACCAAACGTATCATATTAGAGGGAAAGAGGGGAGAGAGAGGAGCTTTGCATGAGATTTGATCCTGTCACTCTTGGTGCGAAGAAGAAATAGCATACTTCATTAAGTATAAAAATATCCTACAGGCAGTGGAAGGGGGAAAGGGCTACAAAGGGGGGGAGGAAGTAGGGAGGGAAGAAGAGGGAAGGGGAGGAAAAGGGATGGGGGGTGATAAGGGAATACTGAGGTAGGCAGTGGTCAAAAGGAAAACTATTAAGGAGGGGAAGGGAGGAAGGGAGAAAAAATATAAGCATTAACAGGGGAGAGAATAGGATGGAGGGAAAGAAACAGATAACAATCATAACTGTGAATGTGAATGGAATGAACTCCCCATAAAATGGAGGCAGATAGCAGAATGGATTAGAAATCATAATCCTACAATATGCTGTTTACAAGAAACACATCTGAAACAGAGGGATACACACAGGGTAAAGTTAAAAGGTTGGAGTAAAATATATCATGCCTCAGCTAAAATAAAAAAAAAGCAGGGGTAGCAATCCTTATCTCAGATAAAGCAAAAGCAAAAAATGATCTAATTAAAAGAGATAAGGAAGGAAACTATATCTTGCTAAAAGGCACCATCGAAAATGAAGCAATATCATTACTTAACATTTATGCACCAAGTGGTAGAGCATCCAAATTCCTACAGGAGAAGGTAAGGGAATCAGAGGAAGAAATAGATAGTAAAACTATACTAGTGAGAGACCTTAATTTCCCCTTCTCTGAACTTGATAAATACAACCTCAAAATAAACAAGAAAGAAGTTAAGGAGGTGAACAGAATTTTAGAGAGGGTAGGTATGATAGATCTCTGGAGAAAACTGAATGGGGATAAAAAGGAATATACCTTATTCTCAGCAGTACATGGCACATACACAAAAACTGACCATGTACTAGGCCATAAAAAACTCACAATTCAGTGCAGAAAGGCAGAAATAATAAATGCACCATTCTCAGATCATGACACAATAAAAATCATATGCAATAAAGGGCCATGGAGAGACAGATTAAAAACTAATTGGAAACTAAACAATTTAATCCTAAAGAATGAGTGCGTCAAACAAGAAATCATAGAAACAATCAGTAATTTCATTCAAGAGAATGATAATGGGGGGGCCAGGTAGCACAGCGACTAAGAGCACCGGCTCCAGTGTCAGGATGACCTGGGGATCAAATCCGGGTGCAGATACTTGGCACCACACCCAGAAATGACTGGCCATGTAACCTTGAGCAAGTTACTTAACCCCGATTGCTTAAAAAAAAAAGAATGATAATAATGAGACAACATACCAAAATTTGTGGGATACAGCAAAGGCAGTTCTTAGGGGAAGTTTTATATCCCTGAGTACATACATGAATAAATTAGAGAAAAGGGAGCTAGAAAAAAAAACAAAATGAAAATCCCCAATTAAATACTAAATTAGAAATACTGAAAACCAAAGGAGAGAATAATAAAATTGAAATTAAGAAAAATATTGAATTAATAAATAAAACTTAGAGCTGATTTTATAGAAAAAAACCAATAAAATTGATAGACCTTTAGTCTATATAATAAAAAAAAGAAAACCAAATTATAAGTATCAAATATGAAAAGGGTGAACCTACCACCAATGAAGAGGAAATTAAAACAATAATTAGAAATTATTTTGCCCAGTTGTATGCACATTAATTTGACAATCTTAAGTGAAATGTATGAATATTTACAAAAATATAGGTTGCCCAATTTAACTGAAGAGGAAGTAAATTACTTAAATTGCCCCATCTCAGAAAAAGAAATCGAACAAGTCATCAGTGAACTCCCTAGGAAAAAATCTCCAGGGCCAGATGGATTTACTAGTGAATTCTATCAAACATTTAAAGAAAAATTGATTCCAATACTCTACAAACTATTTGGGAAAATTAGTGAAGAAGGAGTCCTACCAAATTCTTTTTATGACACAAATATGGTACTGATACCTAAATCAGGATGAGAAAAAACAGAGAAAGAAAATTATAGATCAATTTCCCTCATGAATATAGATGATGCAAAAATTTTAAATAAAATATTAGCAAAAAAACTACAGGCACTTATCACAAGAATAATACACTTTGATCAGGTAGGATTTATTCCAGGAATGTAAGGATGGTTTAATATTAGGAAAACCATCAGCATAATTGATCATATCAACAATAAAACTAGCAAAAACCACATGATTATCTCAAGATGCAGAAAAGGCTTTTGACAAAATACAGCATCCATTCCTATTAAAAATAGTAGAAAGAATAGCAATAAATGCAGCCTTCCTTAAAATAATAAGTGGCATCTATTTAAAGCCATCAGTAAGTATTATGTGTAATGGGGAGAAGCTAGAAGTATTTCCAATAAGGTCAGGGGTGAAACAAGGATGTCCACTATCACCCCTCTTATTCAATCTGGTACTAGAAATGTTAGCAGTAGCAAGTAGAGAAGAAAAAGAAATCAAAGGTATCAAATTAGGCAAAGAAGAGACCAAGCTATCACTCTCTGCAGATGATATACTTAGAGAATCAAGTAAAAAAACTACTTGAGACAATAAATAAATATGGCAAAGTTGCAGGATATAAAATAAACCCACATAAATCCTTGGCATTCCTGTATATTTCTAATGAAATTCAACAGCAAGAGATAGAAAGAGAAATCCCATTTAAAGTTACTGTAGACATTATAAAATATTTGGGCATCTACCTGCCAAAACAAACCCAAGACCTATATGAACACAACTACAAAACACTTTTCACACAAATAAAGTCAGATCTAACTAATTGAAAGACATCAATGCTTGTGGCTGGGTCGAGCTAATATAATAAAAATGACAATTTTATCTAAATTAAATTATATATTTAGTGCCATACCAATCAATTTACCCAAAAATCTACTTTATAGAGCTAGAAAAAATAGTAACAAAATTCATTTGGAAGAATAAACGGTCCAGAATATCAAGGAAATTAATGAAAAGAAATGCTAAGGATGGTGGACTAGCTATACCAGATTTTAATCTGCCCTATAAAGCAGCAGTCCTCTAAACTACTTGGTACTGGCTGAGGAATAGAATAGTGGATCAATGGAATAGACTGGGTACACAAGACTCAGCAATCAATGACTAAAGTAATCTACTGTTCGATAAACCCCAAGACCCCAGTTTTTGGGATAAGAACTCACTATTTGACAAAAACTGCTGGGAAAACTGGAATATAGTATGGCAGAAACTGAGCATAGACCATTATCTAATACCATGTACCAAAATCAAGTCTAAATGGATGTATGATATAGGTGTAAATGCTGATACTCTATGCAATCTGAGAAAGCAAGGAATAGTTTGCCTGTCAGATCTGTGGGGAGGGGAAGATTTTATGACCAAACAAGAATTAGAGGGCATTATAAAATGCAATATGGATAATTTTGATTACATTAAATTGAAAAGCTTCTGTACAAACAAAGCCAATGTAACCAGGATTAGGAGGGAAGTGGAAAATTGGGAAAGAATTTTTACAACCTATGTCACTGATAAAGGAATCATTTCTAAAATATACAGAGAATTGAGTCAAATCTATAAGAATACAAGTCATTCCTCAATTGATAAATGGTGAAAGGATATGAACAGGCAATAAAAACAACTCTGAGGTACCACATCTCACTAGTCAGATTGGCTAAGAGGACAAAACAGCAAAATGACAAATGCTGGAGAGGATGTGGACAAATTGGAACACTAATGCATTGCTGGTGGAGTTGTGAACTCATCCAACCATTCTGGAAAGCAATCTGGAATTATGCCCAAAGGGCTATAAATACTTTCATACCCTTTGGCCCAGCAATTCCACTTCTAGGGTTGTATCCCAAAGAGATCATAGAAGTGGGAAAAAGACTCATATGTACAAAAATATTTGTAGCAGCTCTTTTTGTGGTAGCAAAGAATTGGAAATTAAGGGGGTGCCCACTAATTGGGGAATGGCTGAACAAGTTGTGGTAAATGCATGTTATGGAATACTATTGTGCAATACAAAACGAAGAGCAGATGGATTTCATATTTACCTGGAGAGGCTTATACGATCTGATGCTGAGTGAGAAGAGTAGAGCCAGGAGGAATTTGTACACAATTACAGACACAACGAATATATGTGTGACGGCCAACTTTGATAAACTGGACTCTTGTCAGCAATCCAGAGTCATAACTCAACCCCAAAAGACTCATGATAGAGAGAGATGTTTACATCCAGAGAAAGAACTGAGTTTGAACCCAGATTGAAGCAAACTACCTGCCCTTTTTTTTTTCTTGTTTGGTTTTGTTTCCTCTTTCCCATTCTTCATTCCGTCTGATATAATCCTTCTTTATAACCTGACTGATGCCTAATGTGAAAGTATTTGCAGATACTATACTTGATTGTATGATGCCATGGTGGGGGAGGGGGAAGGCAGAGAAAATTTGAAACTCAAGGAATTGTGGTAATGAATCTTGTAAACTAAAAGTAAACAAATTAATAAAGACCAAAAAAAAGAATAAAAAAATAAATTGCAAACTTATGTGTAGGCAAGAAAAAAAAGAACAAAATCCCATAGAAATAACAATAATAAAAAGAGAAATTTCATTCAAAATAACTACTAAACACATAAATTATTTGGAAGCAATCTACCTTTAAATTACATTCTAAAATGTTTTATAAAGAACAACTTAAATAGCTGGAGGAATATTCAGTGCTCATAGCTGTCCCATGACAATAAAATAAAAAGGAAATTACTGATGCTAATTTGCTGTTTTAATGCTATGCCAGACTAAATATCAAAAGGATATTTTGATGTCTGGACTCAATAAAATAACAACAAATTTCATTTGGAGAAACAAATGATCTAGAAAATCAAGGGAAATCATGAAAAAGTTAGGAGGAAAGGGGTTATATAGCATTTCCAGACTTTATTATAAAGCAGCAGTCATCAAAACCATTTGGTACTGGTTAAAAAACAGAAAAGGAGTTCAGTGGAACAGGCTAGATACTGGAGAATCAGCAATAAACAAATTCAGTAACCAGTGTCTGAGAAAACATGCATTACTTAGGAAAGAGCTCCCTATTTAATAAAAACTGGGTGGCATACTCCAAGAGTAGTCTGACAGAAATTAGGGTTAGAGCAACATTTAACACAATATTCCACAACAAAATTACATATATGATTTATTTCATATTATATATGTCCTTAATATTAAAGATCATATCACCAAAAACTTAAAAGAGAAACAGATCATCTACCTTTCACAGCTATGGTTAGGAGATGTATTCTTAACTAAACAAGGGATGGAGGAAATTACAGAAAATTAACTTAACTGGTTACATGAAACTGAAAAGCTTCTTATAATAAATAATGCTAGGATAAGAAAGGAAGTGGTCAAATGAGAAATATATCTTTGTAGCAAATTTCTCTGATTAAAGGTTTGATATAGAAGAAATACAGAAAACTAACAAATTTACATGCATACATTTGTATGTATGCACATATGTAATATGCAAATGTTATATATGTATACTAAAGATAAAAAGCCATTCCCAATAGATAGGTGTCATCGGATATCAATAAATAATCTTTAAAAGAATTGCAAACTATTAACAAAAAGAAGGAATACTCCAAATTCCTAATAAGAAAAATGAAAATTGGGGTGGCCAGGTAGCACAGCAAGTAAGAGCACTGGCTCCAGTGTCGGGATGACCTGGGGATCAAATCTGGGCTCAGATACTCAGCACGACACCCAGAAATAACTGGCCGTGTAACCTTGAGCAAATTACTTAACCCCAATTGCTTTAAAAAAAAAAGAAAGAAAAGAAAAAGAAAAATGAAAATCAATAACTCTGAGGTTCCTGAGAGCAAATTTCAAATTGGTAAAAGCAACTAAAGAAGAGAATAGTCAATTGTAGTAGTGTTGTGGTAAGGTAGACACATTAGTACATTGTTGGTAGACTAGTGAATCTGCACAATAATTTTGGAATGCAATTTAGAATTATGCAAATAAAATGACTAAAATGCCCATATCCTTTGATTCAGACATTTCCATTAGTAGTTCCTTCTAAGAACAATATTGATAAGAACATAGTCCTAAAAACAAACAAAATAATCCAGTCCTCACAATCACCAAAACATTAAAATATTCATAGCCTATCAATTAGGAAATAGCTTTAAAAATTGTAGTACACGAATGAAATGTAATATTACTATGCTATAAAAATAGAGGGACATATAATGAATACAGAGATTTGGAGAAGATTTACAGTATCTGATACAGACTGAAGTAAGCAAAATAAAAAACAATATACATAATGGTAATAACAATGTAAATGAAAGGAAAAGAAAATCACAAAACAATCAAAAATGAATGTTCCAAAATTTAAAAGAACAAGCATGGTCCCAAAAAAGAGATTTGAGAAGACACCCCACACACCACTTCTTTACATACGTTGGGAGGTTCACAGATGTGGAACATGCCATGTATGTTTAACCTTTATTTGATGTATTAATCTGTTTTCCTGACTTTTTTCCCTCTTCTTCCACATTTTCTTTTAAACATATTATTTGTCATACATGATGGCTCTCTGAGAGGTGGAAGAGTTAAGATTACTGAGAGGAGTTCTAGAGGTGTAAAAAATGTATCAATAAAAGTTTAAGTTGAAAATAAATCACTATTTAATAAGATTTGATTATACTTGAAAAATAGTGCAAATAACATAATTATAAGAGTGTTTAAATGGGATGAAGTAACATATTGAAGTAGGCCCTTTGATATTACATGTAAAATGCTATTCAGTTTGGGATCCTGGTGAAGTTTTCTTATTTAAATTTATCAGTCTTAGCTAGTAAAATGGTTGATTAAGCTACCACTCTCAAGTTGGTAAACAATGCTTTTCCACACAATTTTCCACAAAGAAATAACTGTTGCCCAAGAGTTATGATCCAGTTTTAGTTACACAATATGTCAAGGGATAGATTCAATTTATCTTTATCTCCAATTGTCTGGTGGCTTCAATATAGAATAAACCTCATTATTTTAATTAATTTTATTTCAAAAATCTTAGATCTTATTCAAACTGGTTAAAATCCTTTTAAGGCTTCATTTCTTCTTTCATAATGGTCTCACTCCAATAGTTCATCATGGTGGGAAGGTTCAAAAAGGCTTATCAGCCAAAAGAAGACTCTGGTAGGATTCTGTCAAGCTGGCAGGGCTTCACATATGGACCTGACACCAAATCATATCTTCTATTGAACAACTGGGAGGACTGAACCAAAGCCACATTGACATCATTTCTGTAAATGAAACTAGAAGGCAAATAATAGATCCACCAAAGGACAGTTTACACGTTTCTCCTCCTAGAAGCAAATAAAAGATTTTGGAAACAAGAAACAGCATTTCATGACATTGAGTTAGGAATTGTGTTTGAATCCTACCTCAAACAATTTATACCAAAATATACCAATATACTGTCTGACATTATCTACTGATGTTCCCACTAATGTGTGTGCAAAAGCTGGAAAGAGGGTCCTTGAAGTTCACAGTAGGCCGAAGGTGACACTGGTTTTCTCTTATACGTAGGAAAAGGTCTTGCTTCCTAATGTGAGTTAGAAGGTTCCTATTCGTTTTCTCCTGCTTCCAATATTTAAGCCAATTGAGCCTCTTGGAGTGAGAGGCCAAGCTTAGTATTTCTTTTGTCAGAATATGTGCAAAAAACCATTTGCTATTTGTCCAAGTACACTTTGGGAGGGGGGTCTTTAAATAGGCATTTTATCTATAGGTGAATAGTTTTTGTCACACAAGAAGAGAGGGTAGAGAATGAATTGGCCTTAGGAATTGAAAGCCAATAATGAGAAAAAAACCACAGGGTATTGTTTTTTTTATTTTAAATATTTTTATTGTTGGATTTTGCTTTTACATTGTCTACATGTATGTGTCCCTCTCATTTATAACTGTCCTTACAATAAAAGACAGAGACAAAGATATTGAGAGAGAGACAGGGAAAGACAAAGATAGAGAGAGGGGCAAACAGAAAGGAAAAATACAAAGTGAGACACAGAGGGAAATGTACAGAGACAGGGACAGACAGACAGAGAGAGACAGAAAGAAACAGAGGGAGAGAATGAACAAGATCAGTAAAACCAACCAACACATCAAAGAGATTAGTGTTCTACACCCATAGTCTCTCCCACCAGCTCCTCACCCCCTGATGAGGGGTCAAGGGTCAAAGAGTTCATGTAGTCCAGGAACCCCAATAAGCAGAGTCCCTGGAAAGCAGTATGGAATGAATCCACAGACCCAAGCATTCTCTGAGTCAAGGTGGCAAAGATTTATTGTTATACTTTATAGTGGGCAAGAGCTCCTAGGGAACCTGCAGCCTTAAAGGAGAGTTATTATAGGATTTTTATAGGATAATCATAGTAATTTTTAATAGGAAAATCATAGTAAAATCTGTGCCAATTATGCTAACTAGGTGAGCAAAGGAGTGGTCAGTTCTTAAAGGAACATGCACTTTTAATATCTACTGAGCAGGCATATTACCCAGAATTCATTGGGAAATAGCCCAAGGAGGGGCTGTTCAGAGGTGTGGTTTCAGGCTTAAAATGTCACTGAGTCAGCTAGCGGTCAGAGCTGACCTAGAAGTGCCCAGTCAGCTACCCATAAATGTCGTGTTTGACAAGATGGGGGGAGTATACATATGTCCCAAACTAAAGAGGGATTCAGGATGTATATAATGGGCTAGGGAGTTACTTATAGATAGTCTAGTGAAGAATTCATAGGTTCAGCTTGTTATTGTACCAAGGGGAGATAAATATTTGTCTGGGGCTTGACTATGAATGGTTGCTAGGCAGAGTACTGGTAGGGGGGAAGAGGTAGAAATAATGCTCTGAGGCTGGGGAGATTTGAGGTTATGGAGAAATGTGATTTTACAAACTGAGGTTCAAGCACAGGCATCCAAGCACCCCATCACCCCCACCCTTCCTCATCTTCTACAAAGGGAAGAGGTGCCTTTAATTTCATAGCATGAAATTTCCATTGTTTTGTGGTGGCTATTTTTTCCATCTACACTACTGTAGCGATTAGTTATTGTATATATTATACATATGTTTGTGTAAATGAGCCCTTTTTTGGCAGACAGTATATGTCACTCTGGATTGCAAAAGTGGCTAAGGAGGGCTTTCTCCTTCCCAAAAGAAATGATCAGTTATATCTCTCTAACCACACCTGTCTTCTCCCATGTTGCTTGGCTTTTGGCAAAATCTTCTCTTTGGCCACCATCCCTTCTGTGTACAGTGATAAAGCCCCAATACAGTTAAAACTCTGTCTTTTGGGGAGCTTACACAAATTATAAATTAGAAGTTTATAATAATACCATGTTCCAACTAATGCTAACAAAAATACTATTACATGTCCCAGTGGAAAGAAGGGTAGATTTGGCTAGGCACCATGCTAGATTTCCAGTTTAAGCAAAATGGTGACCACTGGAAGGAAAGGCTCTAACCAGTTCTCCATATGCTATTGCTACTACTCAGATTCCCCACTTAAAGAAAGGTGCAACTTCAATGTAACCCAGCTCAATGTACTTCAAGCCTTGAAATATTATACATCTTCCCAGGCTAAAAAAAAAAGTCTCCAAGTAAAAAGATCCTTGGTGAGAGTTTAATAAGTTACTTCCTCCTCCAGTGAGAGAATCTGTTCGAATCTATCCAAATTTCTCATTATATTCTTTTAATCATTGGCCTCCTTGGGGTTTATGCCTAACAATGGACACTCTAGGTCCAAGGGCATAGACATTTTATTCATTTTCTTCTCATAATTCCAAATTGCCTTTCAAAATGAGTGGAGTTATTCACAGTTTCACCAACTATGTATTAATATGCCTTTATTTCTGTAATGTTTCTAACACTGCCTGTTTCCACCTGGGTTGTTATTATTTTTCATTTCCTTTTTTACTAATATGAATTTGACAAATATCAATAAGCAAGAATATTTCCTTACACAAAAAAATATAGATCTGGAGAATTACATATGACACTGTGATTCTCTATTATGTGGATAACTTTTCTAAAAATAGTAGATATTTCACTTAGTAGTTTAAACATTGCCCTTGCTTCCCTGTGTCTCCCCTGAACTTTTTTTAATTGCCTGATCGACGCTCCTTTCTTTCTTTTTTTGTAATATCACTACTCCCCCAACAAATCCCTTCCATACCTTTCCACCTCAGCATGTCCCACTCCCCATAGATGCCTTTGTTTGTAATAAGTAAACAAATAAATAAATATATAAATATATATACATATATATATATATATATACACACACATACATATATATTCTAAGCAATTGGGATTAAGTAACTTGCTCAAGATTACACGGCCAGTCATTTCTGGGTGTGGTGACAAGTAACTGAGCCCAGATTCGATACCAGGTCATCCCGACTCTGGGGCCGGTGCTCTTACTCGCTGAGCCACCTGGCTGCCCCTA